>NW_023596297.1:16477275-16483837 GCF_011947565.3 Pollicipes pollicipes
CTATCGGAACATGCAACTTGGTATTTTGGCAAGATTTCTTCAGAATGAATAAGTTCAAAAATTACATGAAAACAGCCTTGAGTATGCGCTGACAGCTGCAGAAGCAGGAGCACCAACGTCCGGCGTTGCAGTCTGCACGGGCGCGCGTTGTTCACCCCGCGGTTAACATGAGGCGGTGACCAACGGGCCGACGAAACGATCACGCATCGCAAAAAGTGCGAACAAGCCTGTTACGAAATGATCCGTATGTACACGTGGAATGTATGCCGAGCTGCATCTTTCATCTGTACGATTTTCGACTGATAATGAGAAAGGATTAGCTTTTATAGCAGCACAAACTCAAGTCACGTCATGAGTTATTTGTTTTAAGCAGTCTTAATGTATATACCATAGGGCATATATATATATATATATATATATATATATATATATATATATATATGTAGTCATCGCGTGGCACTAGTTTTAGTTTTAAGTTCTTCGTTCGTTTTTAACTAACTAGTTTTTGGTTTTTACTAGTTTTAACACTAGTTTTTTTTTGGTAGTTCTTGACCATATGATATGATGTAATCTCAACCATTACGCGCATTGATTAAACCTGTGTTGTTTGTAATACTGTAACAGTAAGGGGAGAGTGGGATGAGTTGCATCGTGTCCATGTGGTATTATGGAGTATTCATTTCAAATACATGTCACTGATGGTAGTCTTGAGTCACTCAGCTGACATAAAGCAGCCCCCCCTACATTTCGGTGTACTTCTGGCCGCTTATGTGCAGGCGTCTTGGACTGAGCGAGCCAAGTTTTTTTTTGCAAATCGTCGAAAACTTAAGCGATGGGTGGAAATGTATGTTTAAGGGTTTAAGGCATAGCTAAAACAATCTGATTGATGTGTTGAGTGGTAGGTTTGTGCAGGTATCGTACATACTATAAAACATTTGGGTGTGCTTGCCAACGGTTTTGACGTGGCGCAAACTTTTTTCCAACATGTCCGCCGGTACATGTTGGAAATATGTATGCATTTGTACCATTCTGCGATGGAAAACTCGCACTACAGCATGCAAGCGACAGCCCACTCCACGAGTACGAGCCCTCAAGTCGAGTTCGCGCCCTGAGAGCAAAAGAGCAAAACTAAAAGTAGTTGCAACGCACCTGTTAGACGGTGCTTGGATTTGCTCGATCGGATTCATTTTCCAATCACCCCTGGCACCGGAGCGTCGCATGAGCTGTCAAGCCGACATCTGGAGCCACTGCTTTGTGCCATAAGCCAGCCAGCCATCCAGAAAATATTGTCATCAGCCTGACATTGCCGCTCCTAAGCCGGTGCTCATACCCTTACATCCTGTTCCCGATGGACGGTGTGGGGCGGGCACCCTTATTATTTGTATTGAATGTGTCTCATGCAAATGTGCGTGCCCGACGCCACAAACTCGACGAGCGCCGGCAATTGACAGCTCTTCACGGACGCAGGCGGGTCCGGCCTTGGTCGACGACGATCACATGCACAGCACAGCTGCACTGACAGCATGCAGTCTTTTAGCATATAAGACCGCTGCAGGTGCCAGATCTGGGCGATAATGCTTCAGAAGCCCACCATAGATCGCGATAAACTGGGGTGTATCTTGCTACACAGTTAGGGCTGCAGTCCCCCCCCCCCCCCCCCCCCCCCCCCACCCACCTGCCCATCGACTAACTCGACGTCAGCTTCTAAAATCTGGAGGAAGTGGATTGAATTAGAAAAGCTTTTCTCTTGTAGGGGATGGAGAATTTATGGTTACTTTCGGCGCCCATGTACAAAATGAATAAGACGGCCATTTGCGGCCATTGCAGCCAATGCCTGCATTCCGTACACATAACATGCCTTTTCAATTGGGGCTCAATCAGGGGCGCCGGCAGCCGGCAGAGGGTCATGTGCCCTCCCAAGGGGCATGTGACCCTTTTCCCTCCTCAACACCGACTGCCAGAGGCCCGATTGAACGGGCGAAGGGCCGGCTGGATGTCGTATGGGAGTCTGGCCCTCAGGTCAGGGGCCTCAAACGTTAGTCGGGGGACTTTTGTGCCGATACCGGATAACCCCTGGACTATTTGGACGGTCAGAGACCACCAATAGCATATGAGCTCCTCCAGTTTTAGGCTCTGGAGGCCCATTTTTCAGACAGGGATAAGGAAGGGGCCCACGATAATCCCTGAAGGCATTTTCGGCTTATGTTTCAGGCAGAGAAGGTGACAAATACAAATAACATGAAGCACACTGGACCACTTGAAATAAAGTGGCCGAAAACCAACGCCTTTTAACTGGATAAGGCCTTTTCACCAGGATGGGGCTAATCTGCAGTGCGGTGCCCCTTCTTCCGAACCAAGCTTCCCTTCCTAACTCTGACCTCTATCGAGCCAGTGTTAACCGTCGTGCGAGTGCGTCATTCGACCCTGGGAATTGCACGCACAATTTTTTGGATTACAAAGCCGGCATCATTTTGCTGAGCTACGCTGATCCATGCAACCGCCAAGGAATTCGATGAACCGGGCAGTGGGCGATGGAACATCATTTTGACGCTGACAAAACAAAAGGTTTTGGTCCCCAGGTAAAAACGGCGTAGAGGTTGGCAACAGAAAATAAAGCGATCTTTTGTATGGTGCTACAAAAATCTGCTCGTTGGAATCAACGATGGTTTTCCAACCGCTACAGCTCCTAATAAAGCAGAGGCGTAATGGGCTCCGATGATCCTATCACGCCATGAGCCATCGCCAAATCGGTCGAATATCTGGACGGATTTACCTGCAGATAAAGTTAACGTGTTACCATTGTACCATGTTAACAAAATTACATCACGTTGGTTGAGCATCATTATTACGTGCGCAAAGGAAAAGAAGAATAACCGATCCTAATGATCAAATTAGCCCAGAAAACGCATACACACACACACACACACACACACACACACACACACACACACACACACACACACACACACACACACACACACACACACACACACACACACACACACACACACACACACACACACCACACACACACACACACACACACACACACACACACACCACACACACACACACACACACACACACACACACACACACACACACGTGAATATATAGATGCATATATATATATATATATATATATATATATATTATATATATATATATATATAGGAGCATCATGGAAAAACGTTGCGTTCTTTTTCTGATATATGCGATAAATTGCGTCATCAAACTTTTTCCCACCGATGAACAGATGAAATACTATGCAACTAAGCATGTAGAGGAACATAAGATAACCTTGTGCCAATAAAAATCTCAACAAATCAGAAAAGCATAAATACATATCAGTCGTAGGCTCTGCTCAGCACACGCAAATAAGGCCGATATTTGATTCAAACCAAATCAAAATATTTAAATTGAATGTTTGGTTCGTGAGGAAAGTTCACGACTGACATGCATATATTGTATATATATTATATATATATATATATATATAACTTGTCACATGTCGGTCATGAACTTTCCTCCACGAACCAAACATTCGATTTAAATGTTTAGATTTGGTTTGAATCAAATATCGGCCTTATTTGCGTGTGCTGAGCAGAGCCTACGACTGATATGTATTTATGCTTTTCTGATTTATTGAGATTTTTATTGGCACAAGGTTATCTTATGTTCCTATACATGCTTAGTTGCATAGTGTTTCATCTGTTCATCGGTGGGAAAAAGTTTGATGACGCGATTTATCGCATATATTAGAAAAAGAACGCAACGTTTTTCCAAGATACTCCTCTGTTTTGATGGTGGCCTGTTCCATAATCATATCCAGCATCAGCATCCACATTCATGACTCAGGAAGAAAAACAATCTAAACATAGTACGCATCATTAAGAAAATAGGAGTGTTGTACAGAAGAGAATGCAAATGTCACTTGAAAAATTCCAAATCGAACGAAACGCACTGTAATAAAACAAAGTTTTTATTGTTCACGGCATTCGTTTATGTCGTTTTCTTGTCCTCAGGGGCAACCTTATTGAGTGCAGTGTCTTAACAACCAGAGCACATCCGAAGTTGTTTAATACGTACTCTTTCCCCCATGGCGCGTTCCCCTCCCTACCCTGGTAACATTTCATCTGAAGCCTCCTGTTCTTCCTTTTTGTCAGAGGAAGAGGAGGAGGTTCTCAACCTTTTCCCATGCTAGCCATCGTCGATCGTGCTCGCAGCGACCGGCACAAGAATAACTATGGTTTGCTGTGGATGGGTCGCGTTCAAAAATACTTATATATATATGTGTTTCGACTTATCAAAATGACTCAAATTTCTCAAATTGGAAGTGACCCAATTTCTCGAATCTCCTTGTGGTCCCCCTCGAGCACTGCCCCAGGGCGATTCTGGGTTCCGTGCCATACAGGACTTTTGTTATGCGTCGTGGTCTCCAGATCGACAGAGGATCCCCTTTATTGTCTAAGGGGCCCTGGCCGATGTAAGTCGCGGGCCCCGGCCTTGTCCCTGCTTGGGAGATGCGTCCTGAATTTCAGACCTAACGCTTGAGTAATATGATGGCGACCCCGTCACCTGCCACAGTCGTTAAGCCTCCGCCACAGGGGAGTATTTTCGCAAAATAGGGCGGGAAAGCCTTACTAAAACCCTAGCCTTAAATACACAACAAAATGTTTTCTTACCAGATTGGATCAACTTTGCTCTCAACCTAATTGAGTTGGATTTCTACCCGATTGAATAGTGAAAATTGAACTCACAGCAGTGCTTTAATACGTTTCCGGCGGGAGACGTTCCCGCTGGGCATCATTATCATTTTGTTCGACGTCGATCGTCGAAATCACGTGTCGGCAATCGGCGCGGGATCGATGTTATGTTGCCCCAGATGTTGTTGGACGTATGCGGCTTTGGGAGTGAAGGCAGTAAGTTAGTGTGCGCGACTATTACAGGCTGGCTTGGAAACGCCTGCCTGGTAGCCATAAGGCGGGCTGCATGCAACAACGCAGTACGCGGTTAGGCATTTTTGACACGGCTAGTACTGCTTTGGCAAAACAACTGTCGGATGACTGCCGCTTCCGGTCGAGTCAGCTGGTGTCGATCGTCTAGCTTTAACATCTGTTTTGTCGAATATTCACGTTGAACTGGAGGTTGGCACATTTCAACGGTTTATCCTAGCATTGCGGGGTAAAAATTGTTGGCATTTTTTGGTGCCAACATTCGACCGGTTTGTTTCCGATTTCCGATACGATATGGTATCGTATCATGGCAAATAACGCAACTTGCTGCAATCTGTTGATCTTTAAACATCACTGAAAAATGCAAAACGCTTATACAATGGCATAAAACCATATCATCATTAACCAGACATATTAATCGTGTAAGTAAAAGCCTGTATCCTGCAATAAAAAAGAGAAAATACTTAATTAAACACGGTAAGAACGTGGAGCTTTTACAGTGAGACTACCTCAGTAAGTTGGGTTCGGCTGAGCATGCCGTCGGAGTCTTCATTTTCTTTGTCTCTTTTGCCTGTGACAGTTAATGAAAACATTCTTTAGAATTGATATAACTGTGATTCCCTATTTGTAATGCCCTGCTTGTTCTTTGGCTACAAAAGGTCGGGAGGGGCCAAACTCACCGGAGGAGTGACAAATCGGACATTGGGGGGAGGGCAGTGGCCCGCCCCCAAAAGTACAAATCGATACCCGGGCTTATGCAAACATGAGTGTAAGCTTTCGTAGAGTTGGGAGCCCGTCACTAGTATATCGACACTTCGCTTACTAATAGATTTGTTAAGCACTGATGTGCAAGCAGGTGGTACTAATAGCATGAACTAAAATCCACATTACGACCTGGACGCGGAAGACGCGCACACCTCCACAGAACGCTCATGTGTGTCAGAAGTCCTTATCGGGTGCAGGTGTTTACGAATGCCGCTGCGTGACCTGAACTGTACCAGACGCTCCAGCGCGAACTTCACCTGGCGAGACCCTCACCCCGCTTCCGGGACGTGCTGCCGCATGATAAACAGGCTTGCCTGGGATCAGCTCATAAAGCGCTGAAGCATCTCAGAAAGTGTAGCAAAACATTCGTGGTGAGCTATCTCGGAAAGCGCTCTGATTATGCTAAGCCTTTGTCAGATACGAGGCTATCTAACGGGGTGGAGCCATCCGTTCTGAAAAAGTGGCAACATCGAGCTCGCATGAGAATAGAGGTAGTCTGGAAGCAATGCTTGCCTGATGTCAGGTACGCCATATTTAATGGCATTAGTGGCGAGGAAACTGCTCACTTAGTCAGCTGACTGGTGCACACAACGATAGTCGTGGGGGTGCGGCTAGAGTCTTTCTATTCCCTCTGGACTTGTTTTAATGGCTTTGTGAAAATATTGGAGCAGGTGATATCACTGGGAAGATTTGACAATGGCTCAAGTCTGGGGCGCAGTTGACTTTTTTCCCAGCGATATTTGGCGTAAATAGCGTATTAGAGTACTTGCTGTGAATGCGTATGAGGCCTTTGCATTTTTTACGTGGCCAGGCTGCTGAAACGTTCACCAATAATAACAAAC
>NW_023596297.1:16484851-16499017 GCF_011947565.3 Pollicipes pollicipes
GTTGAGAGCAAAGTTGATCCAATCTGGTAAGAAAACATTTTGTTGTGTATTTAAGGCTAGGGTTTTAGTAAGGCTTTCCCGCCCTATTTTGCGAAAATACTCCCCTGTGGCGGAGGCTTAACGACTGTGGCAGGTGACGGGGTCGCCATCAGATTACTCAAGCGTTAGGTCTGAAATTCAGGACGCATCTCCCAAGCAGGGACAAGGCCGGGGCCCGCGACTTACATCGGCCAGGGCCCCTTAGACAATAAGGGGATCCTCTGTCGATCTGGAGACCACAACGCATAACAAAAGTCCTGTATGGCACGGAACCCAGAATCGCCCTGGGGCAGTGCTCGAGGGGGACCACAAGGAGATTCGAGAAATTGGGTCACTTCCAATTTGAGAAATTTGAGTCATTTTGATAAGTCGAAACACATATATATATATATATATATATAATATATATAAGTATTTTGAACGCGACCCATCCACAGCAAACCATAGTTATTCTTGTGCCGGTCGCTGCGAGCACGATCGACGATGGCTAGCATGGGAAAAGGTTGAGAACCTCCTCCTCTTCCTCTGACAAAAGGAAGAACAGGAGGCTTCAGATGAAATGTTACCAGGGTAGGGAGGGGAACGCGCCATGGGGGAAAGAGTACGTATTAAACAACTTCGGATGTGCTCTGGTTGTTAAGACACTGCACTCAATAAGGTTGCCCCTGAGGACAAGAAAACGACATAAACAGAATGCCGTGAACAATAAAAACTTTGTTTTATTACAGTGCGTTTCGTTCGATTTGGAATTTTTCAAGTGACATTTGCATTCTCTTCTGTACAACACTCCTATTTTCTTAATGATGCGTACTATGTTTAGATTGTTTTTCTTCCTGAGTCATGAATGTGGATGCTGATGCTGGATATGATTATGGAACAGGCCACCATCAAAACAGAGGAGTATCTTGGAAAAACGTTGCGTTCTTTTTCTAATATATGCGATAAATCGCGTCATCAAACTTTTTCCCACCGATGAACAGATGAAACACTATGCAACTAAGCATGTATAGGAACATAAGATAACCTTGTGCCAATAAAAATCTCAATAAATCAGAAAAGCATAAATACATATCAGTCGTAGGCTCTGCTCAGCACACGCAAATAAGGCCGATATTTGATTCAAACCAAATCTAAACATTTAAATCGAATGTTTGGTTCGTGGAGGAAAGTTCATGACCGACATGTGACAAGTTATATATATATATATATATATATATATATATACAAATATATGCATGTCAGTCGTGAACTTTCCTCCACGAACCAAACATTCAATTTAAATATTTTGATTTGGTTTGAATCAAATATCGGCCTTATTTGCGTGTGCTGAGCAGAGCCTACGACTGATATGTATTTATGCTTTTCTGATTTGTTGAGATTTTTATTGGCACAAGGTTATCTTATGTTCCTCTACATGCTTAGTTGCATAGTATTTCATCTGTTCATCGGTGGGAAAAAGTTTGATGACGCAATTTATCGCATATATCAGAAAAAGAACGCAACGTTTTTCCATGATGCTCCTATATATATATATATATATATATATTATATATATATATATATATATATATGCATCTATATATTCACGTGTGTGTGTGTGTGTGTGTGTGTGTGTGTGTGTGTGTGTGTGTGTGTGTGTGTGTGTGTGTGGTGTGTGTGTGTGTGTGTGTGTGTGTGTGTGTGTGTGTGTGGGTGTGTGTGTGTGTGTGTGTGTTGTGTGTGTGTGTGTGTGTATGCGTTTTCTGGGCTAATTTGATCATTAGGATCGGTTATTCTTCTTTTCCTTTGCGCACGTAATAATGATGCTCAACCAACGTGATGTAATTTTGTTAACATGGTACAATGGTAACACGTTAACTTTATCTGCAGGTAAATCCGTCCAGATATTCGACCGATTTGAGCGATGGCTCATGGCGTGATAGGATCATCGGAGCCCATTACGCCTCTGCTTTATTAGGAGCTGTAGCGGTTGGAAAACCATCGTTGATTCCAACGAGCAGATTTTTGTAGCACCATACAAAAGATCGCTTTATTTTCTGTTGCCAACCTCTACGCCGTTTTTACCTGGGGACCAAAACCTTTTGCTTTTGTCAAGCGTCAAAATGATGTTCCATCGCCCACTGCCCGGTTCATCGAATTCCTTGGCGGTTGCATGGATCAGCGTAGCTCAGCAAAATGATGCCGGCTTTGTAATCCAAAAAATTGTGCGTGCAATTCCCAGGGTCGAATGACGCACTCGCACGACGGTTAACACTGGCTCGATAGAGGTCAGAGTTAGGAAGGGAAGCTTGGTTCGGAAGAAGGGGCACCGCACTGCAGATTAGCCCCATCCTGGTGAAAAGGCCTTATCCAGTTAAAAGGCGTTGGTTTTCGGCCACTTTATTTCAAGTGGTCCAGTGTGCTTCATGTTATTTGTATTTGTCACCTTCTCTGCCTGAAACTAAGCCGAAAATGCCTTCAGGGATTATCGTGGGCCCCTTCCTTATCCCTGTCTGAAAATGGGCCTCCAGAGCCTAAACTGACGAGGAGCTCATATGCTATTGGTGGTCTCTGACCGTCCAAATAGTCCAGGGGTTATCCGGTATCGGCACAAAAGTCCCCCGACTAACGTTTGAGGCCCTGACCTGAGGGCCAGACTCCCATACGACATCCAGCCGGCCCTTCGCCCGTTCAATCGGGCCTCTGGCAGTCGGTGTTGAGGAGGGAAAAGGGTCACATGCCCCTTGGGAGGGCACATGACCCTCTGCCGGCTGCCGGCGCCCCTGATTGAGCCCCAATTGAAAAGGCATGTTATGTGTACGGGATGCAGGGACATTGGCACTGCAATGGCCGCAAAATGGCACGTCTTATTTCGGATTTTGTACAGATGGGTCGCACGAGGGTAACCATAAATTCTCCACTCCCCTACAAGAGAAAAGCCTATTTCTAATTCAATCAATCCAGCCTTCCTCCAAGAATTTTAGAAGCTGACGTCCGAAGTTAGTCCGATGGGCAGGGGGTGGGGGGGGGGGGGGGGGGGGGGTGGGGGGGGGGGGACTGCACGCACGTAACTGTAGTGCAAGTACACCCCCAGTTGTATCGCGATCTATGGGTGGGCCTTCTGAAGCATTAATCGCCCAGATCTGGCACCTGCAGCGGTCTTATATGCTAAAAGAGCTGCATGCTGTCAGTGCAGCTGTGCTGTGCATGTGATCGTCGTCGACCAAGGCCGGACCCGCCTGCGTCCGTGAAGAGCTGTCAATTGCCGGCGCTCGTCGAGTTTGTGGCGTCGGGCACGCACATTTGCATGAGACACATTCAATACAATAATAAGGGGTGCCCGCCCCACACCGTCCATCGGGAACAGGATGTAAGGGTATGAGCACCGGCTTAGGAGCGGCAATGTCAGGCTGATGACAATATTTTCTGGATGGCTGGCTGGCTTATGGCACAAAGCAGTGGCTCCAGATGTCGGCTTGACAGCTCATGCGACGCTCCGGTGCCAGGGGTGATTGGAAAATGAATCCGATCGAGCAAATCCAAGCACCGTCTAACAGGTGCGTTGCAACTACTTTTAGTTTTGCTCTTTTGCTCTCAGGGCGCGAACTCGACTTGAGGGCTCGTACTCGTGAGTGGGCTGTCGCTTGCATGCTGTAGTGCGAGTTTTCCATCGCAGAATGGTACAAATGCATACATATTTCCACATGTACCGGCGGACATGTTGGAAAAAGTTTGCGCCACGTCAAAACCGTTGGCAAGCACACACAAATTTTTATAGTATGTACGATACCTGCACCAAACCTACCACTCAACACATCAATCAGATTGTTTAGCTATGCCTAAACCCTTAACATACATTTCCACCCATCGCTTAAGTTTTCGACGATTTGCAAAAAAAAAACTTGGCTCTCTCAGTCCAAGACGCCTGCACATAAGCGGCCAGAAGTACAACACGAAATGTAGGGGGGCTGCTTTATGTCAGCTGAGTGACTCAAGACTACCATCAGTGACATGTATTTGAAATGAATACTCCTAATACCACATGGACACGATGCAACTCATCCCACTCTCCCTTACTGTTACAGTATACAAACACAGGTTTAATCAATGCGCGTAATGTTGAGATTACATCATATCATATGGTCAAGAACTACCAAAAAAAAAACTAGTGTTAAAACTAGTAAAAGCCAAAACTAGTTAGTTAAAAACGAACGAAGACTTAAAACTAAAACTAGTGCCACGCGATGACTATATATATATATATATATATATATATATATATATATATATATATATATATATACATATATATATAAAATAATAGCTATAACAAACTGAAATAACTCATGACGTGACTTGAGTTTGTGCTGCTATAAAAGCTAATCCTTTCTCATTATCAGTCGAAAATCGTACAGATGAAAGATGCAGCTCGGCATACATTCCACGTGTACATACGGATCATTTCGTAACAGGCTTGTTCGCACTTTTTGCGATGCGTGATCGTTTCGTCGGCCCGTTGGTCACCGCCTCATGTTAACCGCGGGGTGAACAACGCGCGCCCGTGCAGACTGCAACGCCGGACGTTGGTGCTCCTGCTTCTGCAGCTGTCAGCGCATACTCAAGGCTGTTTTCATGTAATTTTTGAACTTATTCATTCTGAAGAAATCTTGCCAAAATACCAAGTTGCATGTTCCGATAGCTTCTGTTTCAGTTTAAAAAGGCAAAAAGACAAAAACGAATTGACACCCTTCGAAATCAAGTGAGTTGAATCTGATATTTTTTGCGTGCGGGTGGCGGTTCCTTTGCCAGCAGGGAGCCCATCATCATCCTCGCCCCCACCCACTTGCAAATACTTTCTTGCGCCCTGCTCTGTCTTACGCATCGAATGGTTCATTAGTGGGCCATGTCTGCTCAGCCCCCAGCCTTTCAAAGCGGTTCAAAGGGATCCCCGATTTCGGAATTCGGCATAAACGAAGCCTGAGCGCACACAACGTCATTAGCATGTGCCCAATATCGGAGGGTGTGGACCTCGAACAAGAAACGGACGTCATCGGACAAGACAAAAGGTACTGAGACGAGTCGTCTGTAACGGAACGAGCGGTGGCGTAGCGAAGAGCTAATGTTTGCCAGTATAATCCATGAGAAGCAGCTACACGTGGACTAGTTTGAGCGCCCAGCACTTCTAAAATCAAGTCAAAACAAATCCTCACAACCAGTCCCAGGTGCCTCCCGATTTCCCTCACAGATCTATCGTGTTACGCACTGCTGGTAACTGCATGTCGATACGATTGCTGGTTTCAAATTGTTATTGAAGCCCGTCAAAGTGTGGATGACCGGTTCGGATCGAATAGGACGCACAAGCTAGGAAGCTTTCGGTGTGTGGTTCGATGTTAAAACAAGGATGGTCTACGCCGCCTCGCTTGTAGAATCTATGCAGCGGCTTTGCGAAATTTTTAACATGCTTGAAACAAACTGAAACGTATAGTTAAGTCATCTTTCTTAAAAAGACGTGCGTCGAAGGAAGTCCAAGTGAAATTTGTACAAGTTTTAGCTGCAGCCACTGCAACTGTCTCCAAAATAATCACCGAGACAGAGACATACGGGTTTTAATGTTAGCTTTGCTTTCCATATGCTATGTTAAAACAAGTAATCCGCGCACCGAATGGCGTTCGCCCAGGCCCTCTCTCCCTCCCGGTCTCTGATTTGATGGCATGTCAAATCAATAGCAGCATGTGGGCTTGATGCAACACACGCCAGGCGTTTGAGCGACCGTCCGCGCTAGCTGGCAAACACCTGCCAGTGAGCGAGGTGATTGGCACGGCAAACAAACCGGCTGGCGCACAGCCGGTCGCCAGCTCGGCGTTTCCGGCTATACGTCACCGCATGTCGCAGCCACGTGCGCCACGTTTTCCATTGCGCGACGTTCGTGCCGATAATTGTGGCATCCGCAGCTGGCTGGGTATTTCGGAAACTGCCGTCGTTAGCCCGTGATCACTGGCACATCTGTGGTGGCAGCATACCGTGCTTTGGAGCGCATCGATGAGTTCGAAAACGCATAGATAGTGTCTTGGGCTGGAGTTTATCCATTAGCCTACACGGATTGACCAAAATGAGAATGTAACTGCAGTTTACGTGAAATGGTTTATGAACAGGAGTGTAAAACGGCAGTGGAGTGTACATGCGCATTTATACTTCGTGTACTACGCAGATTCAGCGCTGCTTTGTTTCCGGGTCGACTAAAGCCTATAGTTGCGATCACGTTTTCACTGAGGTTAGGATCGCACCAGTAGAAAACTGCACCGTAGATACACAGCGTGATTATGGTCATATGGACTGTTCTCGCAATGCAAAGGCCAGAAAAGATCAATCGAATCTTTTATGTAGACTATAATTCGTGCCTCTTCAGTTGGTACGGAGTGTTATGCTATGTAGATTCGTCAGTTTACAAAGCCTGTCGTGTTTATAGCTTCTTTGCTCACAACAACTCCAGTGGGGAGCCTTTATAAAGAACGAGCTTAAACAGCCGAGGAGGATATGTTCTAAAGCGCGGCCTCAACCAACGGGGTCAGAAACATGTCTCTAAATAGACCGGCGCGACGAGATAATGATTGAGGACACGGATTGGGGCCCTGGATCTCTTCATGTCATTTCACCCAGCATATATGCTACCTACTTGGCTATAGACAAGTAACAACTTTTCCCCACCAT
This sequence comes from Pollicipes pollicipes, assembly GCF_011947565.3. Lineage (NCBI taxonomy): Eukaryota > Metazoa > Arthropoda > Thecostraca > Pollicipedomorpha > Pollicipedidae > Pollicipes > Pollicipes pollicipes. The sequence goes on from NW_023596297.1 coordinate 16,491,578, forward strand.
GCTGCTTATAAGCTAGGTGTAAGTAACTGTTAGTTAAGGATGCAACTGCAGTCCCAAAAGCCCATAAAATTAGTTAATTTCTCCACAAGTGGCATAGGAGGAGTGAATCCAAATTGTATTAGCGTATTCTTTTTGTTGCGAGTTTGACGTCCGCTTGTGGGCATACCTAGCCTCAGTGAGGTCTGCAAACATCCTGGTTACACTGATTACAACGGTTTCACCACAGACATCAAGTGCTACAATAAAAACTTATACCGGACAGGAGTGCTACGGAATTATGTCTGCTGTCAAAGCCACGTATACCCGACAGTAGTAGTGCTACTCGGAAACACAGATGCTGCAACTGCACGTATCCGTTATTACTTCACTGACCAAACTCATACAGGCCATTTCTTATACATGGGCATTACTTCTGTTGCAAGACTCCATACACCACAGTTAGTTGCTACATGACAAAACAAATACTTTCAAATCCTATACTGTTCAGTGGGAGCAATTCACAGGTTAGAAGGAAACACAGCTGGGGAATACTGCAAATTCAATGTTGTGGTGCTGATATGAAAAGTTTATGTGTGCCAGTATTTTACGGTGATTTTGTCGATACTGAGGTGCTCGAAGCATCAGCAAAGCTTGTAGGTATTGGTGTCTCAAAATTGTCATGACAGGTATAACTTTTTAAAGCATCAGATTTATCGAGTAGCAACCACAGGCCTGTGCGAGTCACGTAGTATAGAAGTAATCTCGCGTTTCAGTGAACACCAGGCCAGGGGTTGTAATTAATATTCAGTCGGTGACCCATCACTGCGCCACTGCGCGTCACATGCGCCATGTTTTCATGTATTTTAGGGCATGTTTGGGCTGTGTTTTCCTGCACGGCTCGGGAAACTGGTTTTGCAAAAATACGACAGTGACAGCAGAGTTTTTTCAATAAAAAGGTCACGTAGAACTGCCTGTCGGGGATCTTTCGATGACAATATCTGCTGCAGCAATAATGCATCGACACTATGACGCGAGCATCTGCAGACTCACCCAGCCAAGTATTCCTATATGCTTGTTATCCTCGGGATGTTGGTGAGGCTCAGCCTATGGCTTTAGGTATTAACGGCTATAATTTTTTGAAATATGGCTGTATCGTATTGAACAAATCCCGCATATGGGCATTGGCTGAAAAGTGATATTATTGACAAGACTATTGAGATTTTTACAGCAGGCATAAAGGCAGATGAAAATTTTTGTCAAATAACTTTTCATTACCTTTTTAGTTTGTTGTGCAGCAGTTATCACACATATAATGCATAGCATAGATGTGATGAAGCGTATAAGTAAAAAATGTACAAGTCTTGGTAGAACTAAGAATGTAGAAGTGTTGACTGGTACATGTTTTTGAAGAATGAGTTGTGTTGTGTGGTACTCATGGCATGTATAAGTCTACATTAGAAGTAATCCTGTGTATAAGTAAAGTCTGTACAAGTTTTTGCAGTGGAAATAATTTCGCGCATAACTGATGTGGTTGCACTTGTCGGTAGAACTTTTTGCCGCAGCACCAATATCATGACACCGGGTACAGCAGCACGCATAACCACACCACATTAGGTTCCACCAACGCAGGCTGATCTCAAAATTTCACAAATGGAGTTTGGAACATGCATGATTTTGGAAATATTCCATCAATAATTCTGGCACCTAGAATTTGAATGCGGACAGCCATCAGAAATAAACACAAAACTACAATGCTTTTTGCTGGAACCACAGCTTGCCGACTCTGGGCAGTCTCCACCTCCTCCACTGTGCAGCAGTCGTCTTTCAGCTCGGGGCAGGTTCAGAACACAGTTTAAGATATGGCGTCCTCTCAACCTTAGTTGTGCAATGGTATGAGAGCCTCTACCACTCCCGCTCATCCCATCGATGATATTAGCAGCTATTTGACATTCGACTAGATGTTTGGCACACAGCCTACCAAAAGTACGCTTTGAGCCATGGACAACCCCACTCCTCCATTTATCTTGGTCTCGACCTGCCCACTGCCCGCTTAAAAACTCGTTTTCATCGAAATTCACGATCCATTTGCGATTAGCTAATGTCAACGTGCGGAATTGTCATCACTTTGGCGAACAATTGGAGTCGTAAATTTAGGTTGCAGTTGGACGGACGCAAGTAAACTGAGTACGACTGGACATAAAGCGGATTTCTGTCCGAGCGCAAACACGGATAAATCTGGAAAAGCCAGTCAAAAATGCCGAATGATTCTATTGGCTCCGGATGCCTGAAAACTATAGGATCAGGAAAGCGGTCATAAAAAGTCATTCAGAAAAATATATCGCACTGTAGTCATCTTGTAGGAGTTCCCATCTTTTTTGCACCTTTTATGCAAAGCCGGATCATACGGGCCCGATTTCATGGCAACGTCAGTTTCCTCGCATTCCTTTTCAAAAGTTTGCAAACTTTATTTGAAGCAACGATTAGATGGGAGAGATCTCATTGGACGCCCTCTTCACCCTTATAAAATCCATAATTCCTATGTGTTTGACTTTTCCGACGTGCGTGCGATGTGATGCCCTCAGTACACCAATTCACCAAAATCCCTCTGCAATAAGCGATATGAGGGCTTGAAGTCCTCTGTTTCAGGAGAAAGGCATATAATATTGGGTCATTCTCATGCGGATTTAACGAAACACTGAACATGGCTTTTATTGCTCCTCTTTGGCGTTTGGCGATTTCACGTTTAACATAATGACTCTGTTTGAAGGATACCTCGGCTTTTGAAAGCACTGTTTACGTAGATACTTGTTTAATCCAATGCTCCTTTTATAAGGCGGGTGTACGCTTGCAACATATCAGCTGACTTAGTGACGCACATGTTTTACCAATGCACAGCTCATCAAAAGCTTACGCTGTGCGCTGTGATGACTAAAAATGTCTATATCTACTGACAACATGCATGCCTTATCAACACGCAAATGTAACGTATGCTCATCAGCACAACCCGGTGGATAGACGCATACTGTCGTTAAATGAAAATAATTGAAATTGCGTAAGTTGTTCAGTGCATTAGCGACGAACTTCAGTCACATAGACAAAACAGTAGTATTAGCCTTATTCCTCGGAAAAAAGGCTGGGAGAATGGAGATATACCCAGGTCGATATTTCGGCAACATGCCTTTCTCGAAACAACAGCAGAAGTGAATTCAAAATTGCCTGCCGATGATCCTACACGTGTGTCCGGGCATTCTAGCTCTTAGAAGCCACTGTATCTTGGTAATAGCTGGCAATCGCTCTTTGTTTAATCCCCTGAATGTTGGTGTTCTGTAAAAATTGCGTCTTGCCCTTAAAAAAACGAGTAGGACCATCGACAGGCAATTTTAAATTCACTTCTGCTGTTGTTTCGAGAAAGGCATGTTTGCCGAAATATCAACCTAACTATATATCCATTCTCCTGGATTTTGAAAGAAATAACGACAATACTACTGTCTTATCCACGAAAATAATCGATTTTATTTTCCCACAAACGTCACGGCGGGGTGACACATCGACCGCGACTGAAAAGGTGACCTATGGATGACGCAACGCTGCCGTGATGGTGCCTCGCAGGTCTCTACCAGCAGCACCACTACCGGCGTCGGCGCGCTGTGCTGTCAAACGGCCGCTCTGGATGACCTGGCGCAAAACTGGCAGAACACAGCTGATTCTTTTGAGGGAACCCACGTTAAACGAACTGTACCACATTTGAAGATGTTTGCGCAAGCATCAGATATGATGGAAGAAGCTTACTTACAACTTTTGGTATGCTCTAAGTGCGAAAAATCGAAAAATCAACTACCTTCACTCAAGTTATTCAATTTTTAATCTCATACCCGTCACACGGACTAGTCGCCCAAATACCTGTGCTATTTGTGGCGAAACGCGGTTTGTGATCGAGACATGAAATCAGCAGCGATATTCAACTTATAGGGCATTGCCTTCTATCGTTGGGGCATTTGGTGCAGCATCGCCGCAGATACGGATGGTTAAGTGTCCCTATTTTTCTTGACCATAAGCACAACACAGCCATTAAGATATAGTTTTCGTGTGACATTTCTATATACATGTCTTTCCCAAACGCGCAGCTTAACACGTGCTCGGGTGGGGATCACTTGCCCCCCCCCTGAAAGTTTTTTCCGGAATGGTTTCCGAATGGCGTGGCACAGCCGCACCACATTTTGCATAGCTATAGAAAACTGCAAAGCGGACCGTTTGACATCAATAATTTAGATGTACCTTGTAAGATGGCTGTCCTACTGAACGTCAAAGTCAGGCTATGGATTTGGCGAAGACAATTTCTACGAAACCTTTCAATGTGATGCAATAACAGCGAAAATAATTTCTTGGGAATCGTTCAATCTGATGCAATAACAATGCGTCGCACAAATTTTACACGTGAAAAACGAAGCCATACATGTTAGAAAGCGTGTTAGGCGAAAGCATGCATTTCTGAGATAGTTTCTCAGGCCACACAACGCTGGAATGAGCAAATTCCATTGACCTAGGGTCAGGTATGAACGCCAGAGCAAGGGCAATACCAGCCTGCTTTGTTACTCCAGAGCTTGCTGTCTGAGGTAGTCTCTGGTGATCATTTCTAATTTATCGATGACATGAACCGCATGATATACCTTACATTGACTTATTAAAGGTCAGAATAGGTCGCTCATCTAAAATGGCCCAGGTAAACATTATGCTTCTAGGAACATACTGCCTAGCGTAATGTTTGACGGTTATTCGAACTCAAACTAAAAAAAAAACTCAAAGCAATCTTGTATGATTTTGGTCACCATGACCTGCGAAATACCAAGCAAGGTCAGTGGCCTCAACTAAGCGCCAACGACTTTTTGCTTATAATAGGTATCCAGGCTCTGGGGAACTTTGGACACCTATCTGTATTTTGACCTTGTTTGACTTGATTTGACCTGAAAATTGACATTCGCCCATACGAAGGGTATTCAAGCGGCCACCCGGGCGCATGCTAACCACTACACTATCGGTAACCCATGTCTGCAATGTCGAGTAAATACTGTTTGTGTGCTTATATCTGATTTAAAGTCAGGCGCAACCTTCGCTGGCTTATCCTGGCCCCTGCCCCTACTGTCCTCAATCACCACCGACAGAAGCGCTGTCACGCTCGCCCCAAAACTAGCTGTGGCCGCCAGGCATCCGCAAGACACCGCTCGGCCCCAACCGTCCGGCCGAAGCCCAAACCGTCCGGGACGGATTGCTTACGCTTGGAAGGTGACAGCGGCACGTGACTCTTGGCTTTTCATGACAAATTGCCCTGCGAGCAATAGTCTAATTTTGTGACATCAGAAAGGGCGACCAATTCCTACCAGTGAGTAGGACATGCTATTACTACTACTACTACTACACTACTACTGCTACTACTACTACTACTACTACGACAGTACGCTTCTTCTACGTATCTACTACTACTAGTAGTAACACATGATACTGATCACTTCCTGAAGAAAAGACGTGCGTAATCCGACAAAATTTTAGCAATGAAGTATAAAATGGTTTGATCTTGATATCAAACAGAAGTGTTAGCCAATTCTTCGGAGAATAACGAGGAGAAAGGGGAGATGGATGCATTGTCCTGATTATTCTACGAGGAATAAGACTAACAGTACTGTTATATCTATATGTATATTTTTTCCTACTGCAGTTAACAATTTGCGCGGCTTGATCTCTGATATATGTAGCCACAGGTGCATTGAGGAGACCTGAGTTGTTGCTATGAGTTGCTATGAGAGAGTTGAGTTGCTATGTTTCCAACCTCAACCCTTTACATGTTGTGTTACAGCTGCTTTTTTGAACCCACCAAGTGATAGTGAGTGATTTTTTACTAGCTAATGTTTTACGACTGCCTTCCTAAACGTTTGAAGCTCAGGCAAGCTTAGGCGTAAGTTCCCTAACGTTGTAAGCAACATTTTGGGCTGGTTTTGTATCTCGGTGTTAAATTCATTCCATTTGACTTCCTCATCAAGGAAGGATTAGCTGCGATATGACAACAGATTGCACAGCTCCGAGACACCCGTTTTACAGAATCCGTCGCGTCTCTTATGTTCGTCTAGGGAGTATGACGTGCCTGAGGCATGCAGCGGTTCCTTTGTATTCCTTGTTAGTTTTACACAGTGCTGTCAATTTGTAGGTGGTGCGTCGGACTGAGTTTGAGTCAGATTCTGAATGGTTGTAGATCTTTGGGGGGCGATCTCGTGCGTGCCCCTATTACCAGGCGAGCTATTTCAAAAATTACTTCTCACCCTCCGCCCGGACATTGGGTCCGGTAGATTCAACTATTTTTAAATTCAGCTGACGTAAGTGGCCAAAAGTCACTAGCGCTACTCGAGGTATCTCGCGACGCACTTGACTGACGCACGCAATTATGTGAAAAAGGCGGCTCTGGAGCTGACGCAATACGTCAGGACTGTAATGTCAGCCTTTTTAATGAACGATCTCCTGTTTATAACGCAAGATGCATCTTCTTCACTAAGGAATAAAGCCTGTTATTTTAGAGTTTGTTTGTTAAGAGTTTGTTGTGGCGGCCTGGTATTTTAAGGCATGCCGCCATCAATGTCGTTTTACGCTCGCGAGTTTGTTTTATTGTTTATCGCCATGCCGCCACAGACAGCGCCGCTCCCGGACAATCGTCCCCGTGCACGGACGCCAGCGCAGTGGTGCGCCACGCGTGCCCAATGGACGACAAACATGGGCGCGTTGGAAAGTGGACCGCACTAGAACACTTCACATGCTGGGTAAACCTATATTTACATGGAATAAGTTACGTGTTGGGTTATGCACAGATTTGGGAAATTACAAGAGTGGGTGTGAGTATGGGTAAAACACTTTCGAACACGTCGGAGAGACGCTTCAAAAAATGTCACAAAATGCTACTTCTTGCGCCTCTTTTTATCTTAAGTAGCCCCATGTACGCTACGCTTGCAAATACCAGCGCGCAAGAGTAAGTTTGGGTAAAAGTTACCCTGAAACGCTTCCATACACCAATTGCCTGAATGCTAAAAATGCAAACGGTAGGGTAGCGAGTGAGGCGCAAGTGATTGGGAATGGATAGAGGCAGGGCAATGGGTACAGTGAACATTGGCGAGCCGGTGGATTGGGCACAGGAAGTGCTACCCGTGGAGACCTCTAGCCCGTGCTGTTTATACGGACGCTGCACGCCCCCGCGGCCCGGCGCGCCGCACTGTCGCCCGGCATCAGCCGACGGCGGTCCGGCGTCCCACGCGGTGACGTCACCACAGCTGCTGGGGCCACGTGGAGCAGCCTGGCCTGTCACCGGACGGCTCAGCTGCAGACGCCCTGTGGCTGCAGAGGTCCCCACGAAGGCCGCCTGGCTCCAGGCTGCCTCCCCCGCACCGGAACGGACTCGCCCTCCCCTGGCGGAACAGCTCGCTCCTC
>NW_023596297.1:16500168-16627668 GCF_011947565.3 Pollicipes pollicipes
CTACACACCCGAGCGAAGACCGCCGATCCCGGCTCCCTGTCAAGGTGGCCACGGGCTGGCCTCAGTCAGCTTCGTTCGGCCGATTCTCACCAGCCGGTGGGGATGGGTCAAAACCCATTAAATGTTTGTCGCCTTACAGTGGAATTGTCGTGGTCGCATTTCAAAATGGTCTGAAATGAAAGCTTTTTTGCAGTAGTAACTCCCATCATTATAGCTGTGCAGGAAACTTGGTTTCGTCCTACCGACCCATATTACTTTGAATCGTCAAATTATTTCTCATATCTTAATGACGACACAATCGGCGAATGTCGCCAAGGTGGGGTGGCGCTTTTATACAAAAAAATGACAATAACACACATGCACCTTCCACTTACCATACCTCTACAGGCTGTTGCATGTTCTGTGCGACTTCATGGCCGCAACATCGATATCTGTTCTGTGTACATTCCCCCAACTTAAAATAATGCGGGGCTCTCGCGACAGCTTGATCACCTAGTCACTTTCAAAACCATTTTCTCATCCTCGGCGATTTTAACGGCCACAGCCCAGCTTGGATTAACGGTACTCAGGATGTCAATTGCCGAGGACATCTAGTTTTTTGTTTTTTATTCTAAATTTCATTTTTTTATAAATTTGATCCGAACCCTTTGAATGGAGGGATTTCTGGGATCAGCGTTCACGCCAAGCAGTGCTTGTTGCGTGGGCCCTGACCCCACCATCTGATCACGCAATTTCAGGCAACGGCAGAATTTAGTGGCGAAAGCTTAACGTGCCACAATGCTCGGCACGGTCCGTCCTGCCCTCTGACGTCAACTGATCCTTAGCGCGACCGCTGCCAACGGCCGCAGGCCATACCTGTCAAGGGCAGATAGCGAGCGCCCTAAAGCGATTCAAACCCACCCTGCCACGGGGGGGGGGGGGGGAACGGAAGGCAGGCGCTCTAACCAACTGACCCACCGGGACGGACAATATTATAATATACATAGTTGAAGACCTTACTGATGTTAATAGCTTAGTATTGTTAAACAAAGGAAATTATGCTTGCCACCACTTACCTACTGATACAGAACTCGCCATCGACCTGTTGCTGTGCTCTCCCTCAGCAGCGACATGCTTTTATCGGGCTGTTGGGGGAGATATACACGACAGTAACCATTTTCCAATTAAACTTAACACCGCTTTTGACTCAACCGCTGACAAAGTTCACCATTCATACCCCGCTGGAATTTACGAAAAGCAGACTGGGCCAAATTTTAAGAACTTTGCCATGTGGACCAAAACTGTTATGAACCACCAGAGCAGGGTGTTGACCTTATTGCACATCTCATTCATGCTGCAGCGACCGCGACAATGCCACTGACTAAACCCCCATCACGACGACCCAGTCTTACCCCCATCACTAAACCCCCATCACTTGACCCAAGATTATCGATGTAACAGCACGTGGAGCATGTTCGCTCCAAATGCCTAAAACGACTACATTTATACGCATTTCCGGGGCAAGATACGGTGCCGACCGCCAAACGCCATTACGTTTATACAAATCCTTAGTTCTTCCAATTGGCTCCGTGGTATATGCAGGAGGCAGCCAACACACTCTCAACCCACTATCCGCCACACAAAATATGTTTTTGCGAGCTGCCCAAGGGGTTCTGCGTGCTTCCCCGACTTCAGCGCTCGAAGTGGACGCTCACGTCATGCCTCTTGCCCTCCGACGAATGGAACACACATTGATATACGTAACACAAAAGTGCGACAAAATACCAGCTACCCAGCATTTGAATTCGTATATATATATATATATACATCTTTACCATAATTACGTAGGACCGGCAGAACGCCAGTCAGGACTTACAATGGCATCTCGAACCACTGTCTACTGTACCACGCTCCAGTTTACTTTACCGCCTTCCTTCGTGCCACCTGCTTTAATAGTACCACCATGGCAGTTAACCCTTCGGAAAGTTTCCTTTCTTTTTAATGATCCCAAGTGTCTTTTCACAAGTTATGTTCAACAAACATGTAATCGTCTAATTTCCAATAATCGAAATAGCAGTTTTGCTCACACCGATGGCTCCAAGGCCAGTGACCACACCGGGTGTGCAGTAATTTGCACCGAGCGTTACCATAAAAATTGTCGGTTACCGGATGGCTCCTTAATATATTTGGCTGAAATATTTGCTCTTCTTCTTGCGTTGCAGCACATTCAACAACACACCCATACAAGGAAGACAATAGTGATCTGTTAGGGATTCGAAGACAGTTGTACAGTCTCCTATTGATCTAGACTTCACTCACCACCTCCTTGCTAACATCGTCAATCTCCATCATATATTACACACACAGGGCATGAATATCAAGTTTCTATCGATTCCTAGACATAGGGGCATCATGGGCAGTGAACGGGCTGACCAACTAGCCAAGGAAGCTTTAACAGCCCCACATATCACGGAGATCCCCGTTGATCGTGCATCTACAAAACATTCGATTTGTGCACTGACAAAACATTTTTGGCTACGGCAATGGACCGATATTACCGGAACACAGCTTCATGATATCAAACCAGACATTACCCCTCGGCCATCAGCACAGCGTAAAGACCGTCTGGAGGAGAAGGTGTTAGCCCGTCTACGAATCGGACACACTACACTCACACATAGTTACATATACTTACGTCACGCTCGCCCTCATTGTCAGCCGTGTGGTCATCCACTTTTGGTTAAACATATCATTGAGCGCACCAAACATCAACAGCAACGCAAAGATATGAAGGCCTTTCGTCGTAAGCACAATATCGAATTTTCTTTTAAAAATCGTCCTCGGCGACAACGATCCTCAACTGCTTAACATTGTCTTTAACTTTCTCAGACTTACTGGTTTGCTGCAAGCGATGTAAACGTCAATAACCCTTTTTCACGGACATTATTACGCCAGTTTGAAACGATATCTTACAGGGGTGAAATGGCCTGAATGGACCGAAACGCCTCCAACAAATCATAAAACGAAATCTGTCTATAACGGGACAGGAGCGGTTACAGGACTGCTTGTAACTTTTCACCAAGGAAGGGGTGTTGGACGACAAAGGAGAACCGACGTGGGCAACGTGCTAGAAGCGTCAGAAGTGCTTGAAGAACCTCCTGATTCAAAGGTGCCCACCTACATGTTCGTCAAGTTAGCGCCGTATTTGCCTTCAAATTGAGTGCCGAGTTCATATTACTAACAGCAGTCTCCGCATGTCAAACACAGTAACTCGTTCACGGATCTGCAATCTTCATTTCTCTGAGTAACTTAGTTTGACTTCCACCGGTCAATGCAAGATAAAACTTAATTACCTTGGCATTTCTTCGCTTATCTAAGAAACCCAACAAAACGTGCATCATAATCACCCTTGTATTGTTCACTCCTGTCCCACCTAGAGCAACTCACTTTCTTAGTCAAAAGACAAGGCTACATGCATGGTATACCCTAACGTCTCCTCGCTGAAAAATTGCAACAAAAGAATATCCTTTTATGCCTGTGATGTCCTCCTTCGTCACACTTGGCAAAACTAACTCGCAAAGTCAAGGATCAAGGTATCTCAAAGCGCAGCACTCTGGTATTGTCGTTTGATTAAAAGATGCAGCAAAAAACAAATCATATCGATGCTCAGGATGTCTACTTTTGTCACAGTTGGGTTACTTTATCCGGAAGTTAAAGGCCAATGTAACATGCCACAAATTCGTTTTTACAAGAAATACCACAAAAAATCGTGTAATATTACTGCTCGTGATATCTAATTTTGTTATGACTGGAAAAACTGACTTTCAGGGTCACCCCTTAAGATTACACAAAACGCAGTACCCCGGTAAATGTTTGTTTACTTAAGAAATGCAACAAAAGGCGTGCCTTAGTGATGCTAGTGATACCTATTTTTGCATACTTGGAAAACACCAAATCTCGAGATCAAAGACCAAGATCACAAAAACGGTACCCTGGAATTTACTAATTCACAAGGCCAAAGGTCAGTTACATAAAACGCAGTACTGCCATTTATGTCTTTATGTAGTTAAGAAATAGCACAAAAGTCGTGCCATATAATTGCTGATGATGTCTGCTTTCGTCACATGTAAAACGTTCACTTTGAAGGCAAAAGGCCTAGAACAAACATAACAACACTCTGGCATTTTCCACATTAGAAATATAACAAAATGGGTATGTCAATGATGCCCATGATGCACAATGTCGCTGCACCTCAAAAGGAAAATTTCGAGGTCAATGTTAAAGGTCACAAATACGCCGTACCCTTGGGGTTCAATTTATTTACCAAAGTAAGTATAAAAAGCCGTGCCTCTTTGTCGCACATCACAAGAGGCTCATGATGGCTATTTGGTTGCATTTCTTTATCAACCAACAAGTGTCAAGGCATCGCATACCATGAGGCCTTGACCATTAATACGCCCTCGGGTGGGGTGCTATATTGACCTCTCCCGAATTTGTTTTTCTAAAATGGTTATACGAACGGCGCGGCGTAGCCGCGCCGAACATTGCATAGCTGCTGAGCATTGCGTCTTTTGATCTAAATATTTTGTCTGTTTGTCTTTTGTTTGTAAATCCTTTGTCTAAATATAGATCTGTTGATCCAAAAAAATTGAATACCTTGTGAGGTCACTGGCCTACGGCAGGTTACAGTCAGGCCGTGGCTGTCAGCGAAGGGCATTTCTCGGAAATCGCTCAATGAGATGTAATAGCGGAATGTTAGACGAACGCATACATATTTGAGACAGCTTCGTAGGCATTGAACCAATAGAATTTATTTATTAAAACGCACCAGGTTGGCCGGTTGAATATCCTTCCCTGGGGTGAGAGGGCCAATTTGACCCCCTCATAAAATCTCGAAAACGTAGCAAACCAGAGATACCAAATTCACAGGGTAAGTGCGGCTGCATGTGAACTTACTTGTGGCATAATTAAAGCTCCACAGATCATGAGCTTCAAGTCAGATAAGGTCAAACAAGGTCAAACTCAAGATCGGCGTCCAAAGTGCCCCCAGGTTTCCTCATGCCATCGTCCTGAACTTATATGCTGTTTCTAAGCAGCATGACACTGGTATTCATGTAAGTTCAGTCACCTTGTTTGACATTGTGAGCGTCATGGTCACCAAAACCTGAGAGATGGTTTTGATCTTCTTTTTAGAAGACGCGTTAAGAACTAGGCAAGGCGATCCGAGCCTAAAAAATATTTTGCTCTGAGTCATGTTAACTCAGTAAACTACTCTGGCTTTTACCACATGTCCGGGTGGTCAATTGAAGGTCAAGAAAGTCTGGGTGATAAAACACCTTGAAGTGCCGTGCCACGATGCTCGGCACATTCACGGCTGCACTTTGACGTCACGTGATTTGCACATGGCCTGATTATTTATAGCTGATCATGCGCGGCTCCTGTTATCATCGCACCGCATGTAAAACAAGCGAAAGCATGGAACAACTATGGAAATTCGAGCACCCACTGTGGGCGCGCCGGAACGCAGACGCTCCAACCATGTCGTCGTCCAACCACGTGTCGTCTAGCGCACGTCGACGTTCAAAAACGGTGTATCCATGGTTGTGTTTGTTGCTAAGTGCGTGCAGCAACGTACCGGGTTTGATTTATAATCCTTTCATGGATCCGCCTCATCATTCGGAGGCGCACAGCTGCGTACATGCACACACAGAGTCGTGCTTTGCTTAGACACGCTCAAATATGCGCACAACACATGATAACTGGAATGCCACAACTGCTGGTTTCTCCATCCCGTTCCTGCAACAAGCATATCTCCCACGCACGCAAGCGCACCTCACAACGCGCGGACTAGTCACTGTCCACGGTGGCGGGCTGGTTTGGTTGGCTGCGCGCCGCGCACTCCCGAGCGGTGGTGCTGGGCTCACCGCACACGTATCCCTCACGCTTAGAGCGCATGGTCACGATTTTGTTATCTTACTTTTCTCAGTTTTGTAGCCGGGTCCACGCACTTTCCCCACACAGATAAGACAGGGGTAGCGTGGCGGCGTGGCACTGTCCTGAGGCACAGGGCTGATCACGGATGGCGGTAGCACTTCTCAACCCAACACCTTCTCAAGCGCCAGAGCGGTAGGCCTGCTGACCACTCCTTTGGCGTCGCACAGAGCTGCTATCTCATCCTGCTGGTCTTTGGCCAGGGCCAGTCCAAGCGCCCGCAGAAACTGACGCCGGCCGCCATGGCGGGAGCGAGCAGCGGCTGCTTTTGTGTTCCAGGAGTAGAACCCTAAGTACGCATTCAGAGCAGCAACGCTCACCAGGAACATGAAAACAGCTGTGGTCCAGCGACGCGTCGGCTGCCGTGGGGGGTATGTCTCGATCATGTCGTCACAGAGATCCACGCCGCCCTTAGCGGCGCTGTGGAAAAACACAATTTCTGGTTTGCCGGTCTTGGCGTCTACATGCGCCACCGGGTGGAAAGTGGACACCGTCAGAACTATCTTCCCGGCCTTGGGGCAGTGAGAAGTTAGTGGAGTCCCCTTTTGATAGCATGCGATCGTGGAGCCCACCTGCCCGTCCCGCATCGTTTTCGTCTCGGGCGGGAGGAGCCGCCTCCGCTGTTGCTGAGTTCTGACGCCAGAGAGTTTCTGCAGCAAGTCTAACACCTCTACCGAGGTACAGTAGCGGTCCATGGTGACACTCTTACCTGACCCAGCCAGCTCCCTGGTCAGAAAGAAGACCAGGCCAGGCACGGACGGTATTGTTCAGCTCAGCTCGCTCGAACAGCTTAAACTCCCGCATGGCACGGCATTTATCGCCTTTTCTCCTTTGTTCACGAGTCTCGGAATCATCAAAGCGAAACTGCTAAGGATGCGTGCATACTGCCACTTGTTCAATGTGGTCCGGAACGGGGTGGGGACCAAAACTTCCGTGAAAAAACCATCGGTGAGCCCACGGCGCGCTGGTTAGGCGCGTTGGTGAAGCAGGACGGGACAGCTACCGCTGACTCCCGCCAAACTAGGCCGATCAGAACCATGCAGGCCAGCAGTGCAGCTGGTGGTCATGCTTCTGCGACCAGACGCACGCCAATCGTTGAAAGCTCACGACATCACAAACTGACCCAAACCTCTGCATGAATTTCTAAACATGCATACTTGCGAAACAGCCGGTTCATTGGCAGTGCAGTGGGTCAGCGGACCTTTGCACGCGTACGGAGCAGGGAAAGCCCACAGAACAGGGAGGTGAAACAATAGCTGGCTCATTGCCTTGTTTCTGTGCGATGACCAGGAGTACACAGTGAATTTTTGTGGGGAGCGGCCCGACCTTGAGGTGTATCTGGAAGAACTCTTTTGGCCACTCTAGGTAGCAGTACCTGAAGGCCTTGGTTGGTTGGTTGCTTTCTGTCATCGATACTCTGTTTTTTTTGTCATAATGATTGAAGTGAAATGTGCTAATATGTGGAATCATGCATTTATTACCCAATGCAGTGGACCAACAGGGCTTTGCAAATCGACGACATGCGAAGGCCTGAAAAATGTGATATTAAAGTCATAAAAAGATATCATGTATCAAGTAGATGCTTTCTGTTGTTGAAAGCTGTTAAGTGGAATGATCAGCACCTGCAAGGGTGTAATGGAATTAAACATCACACCAATTATACATAGCACATAGCTGCCACTGACAAAAAAAGAAGAAATCATAGCACGTGCACGGAGCCAAGGCAAAACTGTCTTAAAACCATTTGTTTTTAACCAAGTCAGACCAGAGACCACTTTACAGAATGATCTTTCTTTTCATGGCAAAAGAATCTGAGCCCTTCAAAATATTAGCGCATTATGATGTTAGTTACATTGTTTTTTACAGCTCACACTTTGCACCAGTCTGGTTCCTCAGAAGTGGCATTGGATGCACACAGCCATTTCCAAAATTGATTAAAATTTGAGAATGCATATATGAATTATCCCCTAAGATTGCCTGAGCATGACTAGCTCAAAACTGTTTTTATTCTCTGTGGAAGACAATCCTTCCCACTTCACATAAATAGTGGATACCATGTTCACACAGGCAAGTAACTCAGAGCCTAATTAACGTGCCAGACCATTCAAAAACCTACTCCTGGTGCAGAGTATGTGGCAGAGGTATGGGGATATTGAGAAAAGTAAACATAATGTGCACCATTGTCGGGCTTGAAAAAACCCAGGTATGTTTAATGTGGCTTTATTGGAGCTTCAGCTATTTTCATTGAGACTGCTTGATAATATGATTGCCAATACTTGTCATGCTGTCCTTTTCATGCTGGTCACAATTGGTCTTGGAAGGGAACCACATTTCAGCTTACATGGATGTACACCTGGAGCGAAGCACTCCAATTAAATGTTATAATGTCTGGAAACAAAACCAAGTGCATATATCTGTATCACAATCGGTGTATAACAATGCCACTGAAATTGTGCACAAACAAGGCCTGGGCGGCAACAAAATTATAGAGGGGACAAGTTGACCCGAGAATCATGTTTTAAATGGGGGAGCATGACTAGCATGCATCCATGGGTAACTTGGTGCAGACAAAGTGACAGGCGAAAATTGGAGCTCCCCACTCCATCCTACCAGTAGATGTGCAAACAGCAACGGAGATCTTGTTCCAACAAAATCACGGTCACAGTGACATTGACCCCGACCATTTGACAAATCAAACAGAACATTAAAAATACTGATCGGTCGAGGTTTCGTAAATATTTCCGTTCATGGTGCAAGTTTAAACATCTTCTAATAACACGAATGCTTCGCTGCTATAAGCAAAGAGCAGTTAATGCCTATCTGACTAATTCGTTAGTATTTGATGAACGTTTCAGTGTATATTTTTTGCAGGAAGTTTGTTATTATTGGTGAACGTTTCAGCAGCCTGGCCACGTAAAAAATGCAAAGGCCTCATACGCATTCACAGCAAGTACTCTAATACGCTATTTACGCCAAATATCGCTGGGAAAAAAGTCAACTGCGCCCCAGACTTGAGCCATTGTCAAATCTTCCCAGTGATATCACCTGCTCCAATATTTTCACAAAGCCATTAAAACAAGTCCAGAGGGAATAGAAAGACTCTAGCCGCACCCCCACGACTATCGTTGTGTGCACCAGTCAGCTGACTAAGTGAGCAGTTTCCTCGCCACTAATGCCATTAAATATGGCGTACCTGACATCAGGCAAGCATTGCTTCCAGACTACCTCTATTCTCATGCGAGCTCGATGTTGCCACTTTTTCAGAACGGATGGCTCCACCCCGTTAGATAGCCTCGTATCTGACAAAGGCTTAGCATAATCAGAGCGCTTTCCGAGATAGCTCACCACGAATGTTTTGCTACACTTTCTGAGATGCTTCAGCGCTTTATGAGCTGATCCCAGGCAAGCCTGTTTATCATGCGGCAGCACGTCCCGGAAGCGGGGTGAGGGTCTCGCCAGGTGAAGTTCGCGCTGGAGCGTCTGGTACAGTTCAGGTCACGCAGCGGCATTCGTAAACACCTGCACCCGATAAGGACTTCTGACACACATGAGCGTTCTGTGGAGGTGTGCGCGTCTTCCGCGTCCAGGTCGTAATGTGGATTTTAGTTCATGCTATTAGTACCACCTGCTTGCACATCAGTGCTTAACAAATCTATTAGTAAGCGAAGTGTCGATATACTAGTGACGGGCTCCCAACTCTACGAAAGCTTACACTCATGTTTGCATAAGCCCGGGTATCGATTTGTACTTTTGGGGGCGGGCCACTGCCCTCCCCCCAATGTCCGATTTGTCACTCCTCCGGTGAGTTTGGCCCCTCCCGACCTTTTGTAGCCAAAGAACAAGCAGGGCATTACAAATAGGGAATCACAGTTATATCAATTCTAAAGAATGTTTTCATTAACTGTCACAGGCAAAAGAGACAAAGAAAATGAAGACTCCGACGGCATGCTCAGCCGAACCCAACTTACTGAGGTAGTCTCACTGTAAAAGCTCCACGTTCTTACCGTGTTTAATTAAGTATTTTCTCTTTTTTATTGCAGGATACAGGCTTTTACTTACACGATTAATATGTCTGGTTAATGATGATATGGTTTTATTCCATTGTATAAGCGTTTTGCATTATTCAGTGATGTTTAAAGATCAACAGATTGCAGCAAGTTGCGTTATTTGCCATGATGCGATACCATAGCGTATCGGAAATCGAAAACAAACCGGTCGAATGTTGGCACCAAAAAATGCCAACAATTTTTACCCCGCAATGCTAGGATAAACCGTTGAAATGTGCCAACCTCCAATTCAAGGTGAATATTCGACAAAACAGATGTTAAAGCTAGACGATCGACACCAGCTGACTCGACCGGTAGCGGCAGTCATCCGACAGTTGTTTTGCCAAAGCAGTACTAGCCGTGTCAAACATGCATAACCGCGTACTGCGCTGTTGCATGCAGCCCGCCTTATGGCTACCAGGCAGGGGTTTCCAAGGCGGCGTGTAATAGTCGCGCACACTAACTTACTGCCTTCACTCCGGAAGCCGCATACGTCCAACAACATCTGGGGCAACGTAACATCAACCCCGCGCCGATTGCCGACACGTGATTTCGACGATCGCCGTCGAACAAAATGATAATGATGCCCAGCGGGAACGTCTCCCGCCGGAAACGTATTAAAGCACTGCTGTGAGTTCAATTTTCACTATTCAATCGGGTAGAAATCCAACTCAATCACGTTGAGAGCAAAGTTGATCCAATCTGGTAAGAAAACATTTTGTTGTGTATTTAAGGCTAGGGTTTTAGTAAGGCTTTCCCGCCCTATTTTGCGAAAATACTCCCCTGTGGCGGAGGCTTAACGACTGTGGCAGGTGACGGGGTCGCCATCAGATTACTCAAGCGTTAGGTCTGAAATTCAGGACGCATCTCCCAAGCAGGGACAAGGCCGGGGCCCGCGACTTACATCGGCCAGGGCCCCTTAGACAATAAGGGGGATCCTGTGTCGATCTGGAGACCACAACGCATAACAAAAGTCCTGTATGGCAAGGAACCCAGAATCGCCCTGGGGCAGTGCTCGAGGGGGACCACAAGGAGATTCGAGAAATTGGGTCACTTCCAATTTGAGAAATTTGAGTCATTTTGATAAGTCGAAACACACACACACACATATATATATATATATATATATATATATATATAAGTATTTTTGAACGCGACCCATCCACAGCAAACCATAGTTATTCTTGTGCCGGTCGCCGCGAGCACGATCGACGATGGCTAGCATGGGAAAAGGTTGAGAACCTCCTCCTCTTCCTCTGACAGAAAGGAAGAGCAGGAGGCTTCAGATGAAATGTTACCAGGGTAGGGAGGGGAACGCGCCATGGGGGAAAGAGTACGTATTAAACAACTTCGGATGCGCTCTGGTTGTTAAGACACCGCACTCAATAAGGTTACCCCTGAGGACAAGAAAACGACATAAACAGAATGCCGTGAACAATAAAAACTTTGTTTTATTACAGTGCGTTTCGTTCGATTTGGAATTTTTCAAGTGACATTTGCATTCTCTTCTGTACAACACTCCTATTTTCTTAATGATGCGTACTACGTTTAGATTGTTTTTCTTCTTGAGTCATGAATGTGGATGCTGATGCTGGATATCATTATGGAACAGACCACCATCAAAACAGAGGAGTATCTTGGAAAAACGTTGCGTTCTTTTTCCAATATATGCGATAAATCGCGTCATCAAACTTTTTCCCACCGATGAACAGATGAAACACTATGCAACTAAGCATGTATAGGAACATAAGATAACCTTGTGCCAATAAAAATCTCAATAAATCAGAAAAGCATAAATACATATCAGTCGTAGGCTCTGCTCAGCACACGCAAATAAGGCCGATATTTGATTCAAACCCAAATCTAAACATTTAAATCGAATGTTGGTTCGTGGAGGAAAGTTCACGACTGACATGTGACAAGTTATATATATATATATATATATATATATATATATCTGTATATATATACATACACATATATATATATATATATATATATATATTTATATATACATATATACAAATATATGCATGTCAGTCGTGAACTTTCCTCAACGAACCAAATATTCGATTTAAATGTTTTGATTTGGTTTGAATCAAATATCGGCCTTATTTGCGTGTGCTGAGCAGAGCCTACGACTGATATGTATTTATGCTTTTCTGATTTGTTGAGATTTTTATTGGCACAAGGTTATCTTATGTTCCTCTACATGCTTAGTTGCATAGTATTTCATCTGTTCATCGGTGGGGAAAAGTTTGATGACGCAATTTATCGCATATATTAGAAAAAGAACGCAACGTTTTTCCAAGATGCTCCTATATATATATATATATATATATATATATATATATATATATATATATATATATATGCATCTATATATTCACGTGTGTGTGTGTGTGTGTGTGTGTGTGTGTGTGTGTGTGTGTGTGTGTGTGTGTGTGTGTGTGTGTGTGTGTGTGTGTGTGTGTGTGTGTGTGTGTGTGTGTGTGTGTGTGTGTGTGTGTGTGTGTGTGTGTGTGTGTGTGTGTGTGTGTGTGTGTGTGTGTGTGTGTGTGTGTGTGTGTGTGTGTGTGTGTGTGTGTGTGTGTGTGTGTGTTTTCTGGGCTAATTTGATCATTAGGATCGGTTATTCTTCTTTTCCTTTGCGCACGTAATAATGATGCTCAACCAACGTGATGTAATTTTGTTAACATGGTACAATGGTAACACGTCAACTTTATCTGCAGGTAAATCCGTCCAGATATTCGACCGATTTGGGCGATGGCTCATGGCGTGATAGGATCATTGGAGCCCATTACGCCTCTGCTTTATTAGGAGCTGTAGCGGTTGGAAAACCATCGTTGATTCCAACGAGCAGATTTTTGTAGCACCATACGAAAGATCGCTTTATTTTCTGTTGCCAGCCTCTACGCCGTTTTTACCTGGGGACCAAAACCTTTTGTTTTTGTCTAGCGTCAAAATGATGTTCCATCGCCCACTGCCCGGTTCATCGAATTCCTTGGCGGTTGCATGGATCAGCGTAGCTCAGCAAAATGATGCCGACTTTGTAATCCAAAAAATTGTGCATGCAATTCCCAGGGTCGAATGACGCACTCGCACGACGGTTAACACTGGCTCGATAGAGGTCAGAGTTAGGTAGGGAAGCTTGGTTCGGAAGAAGGGGCACCGCACTGCAGATTAGCCCCATCCTGGTGAAAAGGCCTTATCCAGTTAAAAGGCGTTGGTTTTCGGCCACTTTATTTCAAGTGGTCCAGTGTGCTTCATGTTATTTGTATTTGTCACCTTCTCTGCCTGAAACATAAGCCGAAAATGCCTTCAGGGATTATCGTGGGCCCCTTCCTTATCCCTGTCTGAAAAATGGGCCTCCAGAGCCTAAACTGACGAGGAGCTCATATGCTATTGGTGGTCTCTGACCGTCCAAATAGTCCAGGGGTTATCCGGTATCGGCACAAAAGTCCCCCGACTAACGTTTGAGGCCCCTGACCTGAGGGCCAGACTCCCATACGACATCCAGCCGGCCCTTCGCCCGTTCAATCGGGCCTCTGGCAGTCGGTGTTGAGGAGGGAAAAGGGTCACATGCCCCTTGGGAGGGCACATGACCCTCTGCCGGCTGCCGGCGCCCCTGATTGAGCCCCAATTGAAAAGGCATGTTATGTGTACGGAATGCAGGCATTGGCTGCAATGGCCGCAAATGGCCGTCTTATTCATTTTGTACATGGGCGCCGAAAGTAACCATAAATTCTCCATTTCCCTACAAGAGAAAAGCCTTTTCTAATTCAATCCACTTCCTCCAGATTTTAGAAGCTGACGTCGAGTTAGTCGATGGGCAGGTGGGTGGGGGGGGGGGGGGGGGGGGGGACTGCAGCCCTAACTGTGTAGCAAGATACACCCCAGTTTATCGCGATCTATGGTGGGCTTCTGAAGCATTATCGCCCAGATCTGGCACCTGCAGCGGTCTTATATGCTAAAAGACTGCATGCTGTCAGTGCAGCTGTGCTGTGCATGTGATCGTCGTCGACCAAGGCCGGACCCGCCTGCGTCCGTGAAGAGCTGTCAATTGCCGGCGCTCGTCGAGTTTGTGGCGTCGGGCACGCACATTTGCATGAGACACATTCAATACAAATAATAAGGGTGCCCGCCCCACACCGTCCATCGGGAACAGGATGTAAGGGTATGAGCACCGGCTTAGGAGCGGCAATGTCAGGCTGATGACAATATTTTCTGGATGGCTGGCTGGCTTATGGCACAAAGCAGTGGCTCCAGATGTCGGCTTGACAGCTCATGCGACGCTCCGGTGCCAGGGGTGATTGGAAAATGAATCCGATCGAGCAAATCCAAGCACCGTCTAACAGGTGCGTTGCAACTACTTTTAGTTTTGCTCTTTTGCTCTCAGGGCGCGAACTCGACTTGAGGGCTCGTACTCGTGGAGTGGGCTGTCGCTTGCATGCTGTAGTGCGAGTTTTCCATCGCAGAATGGTACAAATGCATACATATTTCCAACATGTACCGGCGGACATGTTGGAAAAAAGTTTGCGCCACGTCAAAACCGTTGGCAAGCACACACCAAATGTTTTATAGTATGTACGATACCTGCACAAACCTACCACTCAACACATCAATCAGATTGTTTTAGCTATGCCTTAAACCCTTAAACATACATTTCCACCCATCGCTTAAGTTTTCGACGATTTGCAAAAAAAAAACTTGGCTCGCTCAGTCCAAGACGCCTGCACATAAGCGGCCAGAAGTACACCGAAATGTAGGGGGGGGCTGCTTTATGTCAGCTGAGTGACTCAAGACTACCATCAGTGACATGTATTTGAAATGAATACTCCATAATACCACATGGACACGATGCAACTCATCCCACTCTCCCCTTACTGTTACAGTATTACAAACAACACAGGTTTAATCAATGCGCGTAACGGTTGAGATTACATCATATCATATGGTCAAGAACTACCAAAAAAAAACTAGTGTTAAAACTAGTAAAAACCAAAAACTAGTTAGTTAAAAACGAACGAAGAACTTAAAACTAAAACTAGTGCCACGCGATGACTACATATATATATATATATATATATATATATATATATATATATATATATATATATGCCCTATGGTATATACATTAATACTGCTTAAAACAAATAACTCATGACGTGACTTGAGTTTGTGCTGCTATAAAAGCTAATCCTTTCTCATTATCAGTCGAAAATCGTGCAGATGAAAGATGCAGCTCGGCATACATTCTACGTGTACATACGGATCATTTCGTAACAGGCTCGTTCGTACTTTTTGCGATGCGTGATCGTTTCGTCGGCCCGTTGGTCACCGCCTCATGTTAACCGCGGGGTGAACAACGCGCGCCCGTGCAGACTGCAACGCCGGACGTTGGTGCTCCTGCTTCTGCAGCTGTCAGCGCATACTCAAGGCTGTTTTCATGTAATTTTTGAACTTATTCATTCTGAAGAAATCTTGCCAAAATACCAAGTTGCATGTTCCGATAGCTTCTGTTTCAGTTTAAAAAGGCAAAAAGACAAAAAACGAATTGACACCCTTCGAAATCAAGTGAGTTGAATCTGATATTTTTTGCGTGCGGGTGGCGGTTCCTTTGCCAGCAGGGAGCCCATCATCATCCTCGCCCCCACCCACTTGCAAATACTTTCTTGCGCCCTGCTCTGTCTTACGCATCGAATGGTTCATTAGTGGGCCATGTCTGCTCAGCCCCCAGCCTTTCAAAGCGGTTCAAAGGGATCCCCGATTTCGGAATTCGGCATAAACGAAGCCTGAGCGCACACAACGTCATTAGCATGTGCCCAATATCGGAGGGTGTGGACCTCGAACAAGAAACGGACGTCATCGGACAAGACAAAAGGTACTGAGACGAGTCGTCTGTAACGGAACGAGCGGTGGCGTAGCGAAGAGCTAATGTTTGCCAGTATAATCCATGAGAAGCAGCTACACGTGGACTAGTTTGAGCGCCCAGCA
Source organism: Pollicipes pollicipes (assembly GCF_011947565.3). Taxonomy (NCBI): domain Eukaryota; kingdom Metazoa; phylum Arthropoda; class Thecostraca; order Pollicipedomorpha; family Pollicipedidae; genus Pollicipes; species Pollicipes pollicipes. The sequence continues at coordinate 16,516,182 of NW_023596297.1, forward strand.
CTTCTAAAATCAAGTCAAAACAAATCCTCACAACCAGTCCCAGGTGCCTCCCGATTTCCCTCACAGATCTATCGTGTTACGCACTGCTGGTAACTGCATGTCGATACGATTGCTGGTTTCAAATTGTTATTGAAGCCCGTCAAAGTGTGGATGACCGGTTCGGATCGAATAGGACGCACAAGCTAGGAAGCTTTCGGTGTGTGGTTCGATGTTAAAACAAGGATGGTCTACGCCGCCTCGCTTGTAGAATCTATGCAGCGGCTTTGCGAAATTTTTAACATGCTTGAAACAAACTGAAACGTATAGTTAAGTCATCTTTCTTAAAAAGACGTGCGTCGAAGGAAGTCCAAGTGAAATTTGTACAAGTTTTAGCTGCAGCCACTGCAACTGTCTCCAAAATAATCACCGAGACAGAGACATACGGGTTTTAATGTTAGCTTTGCTTTCCATATGCTATGTTAAAACAAGTAATCCGCGCACCGAATGGCGTTCGCCCAGGCCCTCTCTCCCTCCCGGTCTCTGATTTGATGGCATGTCAAATCAATAGCAGCATGTGGGCTTGATGCAACACACGCCAGGCGTTTGAGCGACCGTCCGCGCTAGCTGGCAAACACCTGCCAGTGAGCGAGGTGATTGGCACGGCAAACAAACCGGCTGGCGCACAGCCGGTCGCCAGCTCGGCGTTTCCGGCTATACGTCACCGCATGTCGCAGCCACGTGCGCCACGTTTTCCATTGCGCGACGTTCGTGCCGATAATTGTGGCATCCGCAGCTGGCTGGGTATTTCGGAAACTGCCGTCGTTAGCCCGTGATCACTGGCACATCTGTGGTGGCAGCATACCGTGCTTTGGAGCGCATCGATGAGTTCGAAAACGCATAGATAGTGTCTTGGGCTGGAGTTTATCCATTAGCCTACACGGATTGACCAAAATGAGAATGTAACTGTAGTTTACGTGAAATGGTTTATGAACAGGAGTGTAAAACGGCAGTGGAGTGTACATGCGCATTTATACTTCGTGTACTACGCAGATTCAGCGCTGCTTTGTTTCCGGGTCGACTAAAGCCTATAGTTGCGATCACGTTTTCACTGAGGTTAGGATCGCACCAGTAGAAAACTGCACCGTAGACTACACAGCGTGATTATGGTCATATGGACTGTTCTCGCAATGCAAAGGCCAGAAAAGATCAATCGAATCTTTTATGTAGACTATAATTCGTGCCTCTTCAGTTGGTACGGAGTGTTATGCTATGTAGATTCGTCAGTTTACAAAGCCTGTCGTGTTTATAGCTTCTTTGCTCACAACAACTCCAGTGGGGAGCCTTTATAAAGAACGAGCTTAAACAGCCGAGGAGGATATGTTCTAAAGCGCGGCCTCAACCAACGGGGTCAGAAACATGTCTCTAAATAGACCGGCGCGACGAGATAATGATTGAGGACACGGATTGGGGCCCTGGATCTCTTCATGTCATTTCACCCAGCATATATGCTACCTACTTGGCTATAGACAAGTAACAACTTTTCCCCACCATGCTGCTTATAAGCTAGGTGTAAGTAACTGTTAGTTAAGGATGCAACTGCAGTCCCAAAAGCCCATAAAATTAGTTAATTTCTCCACAACGTGGCATAGGAGGAGTGAATCCAAAATTGTATTAGCGTATTCTTTTTGTTGCGAGTTTGACGTCCGCTTGTGGGCATACCTAGGCCTCAGTGAGGTCTGCAACATCTGGTACACTGATTACAACGGTTCCACAACATAAGTGCTACAATAAAAACTTATACCGACAGGAGTGCTACGGAATTATGTCTGCTGCAAGCACGTATACACGACGTTAGTGCTACTCGGAAAACACAGATGCTGCAAACATGCACGTCCGTTATTACTTTCACTGCCAAACTCATACAGCCATTTCTTATACATGGCATTACTTCTGTTGCAATGACTCATACACCACGTTAGTGCTACATGACAAAACAAATACTTTAAAATCCTATACTTTTCAGTGGGAGCAATTCACAGGTTAGAAGGAAACCCCAGCTGGGGAATACTGCAATTCAATGTTTGTGGTGCTGATATGAAAAGTTATGTGTCCAGTATTTTACGTGATTTTGTCGATCTGAGGTGCTCGAAGCATCAGCAAAGGCTGTAGTTTGGGTATCAAAATTGTAATGACAGGTATAAACTTTTAAAGCATCAGATTTATCGAGTAGCACCACAGGCTTGTGCGAGTCACTGTAGTAGAAGTAATCTCGCGTTTCAGTGAACACCAGGCCAGGGGTGTAATTAATATTCAGTCGGTGACCCCATCCACTGCGCCACTGCGCGTCACATGCGCCATGTTTCATGTATTTTAGGGCATGTTTGGCTGTGTTTTCCTGCACGGCTCGGAAACTGGTTTTGCAAAAATACGACAGTGCAGCAGAGTTTTTTCAATAAAAAGGTCACGTAGAACTGCTGTCGGGGATCTTTCGATGACAATATCTGCTGCAGCAATAATGCATCGACACTATGACGCGAGCATCTGCAGACTCACCCAGCCAAGTATTCCTATATGCTTGTTATCCTCGGGATGTTGGTGAGGCTCAGCCTATGGCTTTAGGTATTAACGGCTATAATTTTTTGAAATATGGCTGTATCGTATTGAACAAATCCCGCATATGGGCATTGGCTGAAAAAGTGATATTATTGACAAGACTATTGAGATTTTTACAGCAGGCATAAAGGACAGATGAAAATTTTTGTCAAATAACTTTTTCATTACCTTTTTAGTTTTGTTGTGCAGCAGTTATCACACATATAATGCATAGCATTAGATGTGATGAAGCGTATAAGTAAAAAATGTACAAGTCTTGGTAGAACTAAGAATGTAGAAGTGTTGACTGGTACATGTTTTTGAAGAATGAGTTGTGTTGTGCGGTGCTCATGGCATGCATAAGTCTACATTAGAAGTAATCCTGTGTATAAGTAAAGTCTGTACAAGTTTTTGCAGTGGAAGTAATTTCGCGCATAACTGATGTGGTTGCACTTGTCGGTAGAACTTTTTGCCGCAGCACCAATATCATGACACCGGGTACGGCAGCACGCATAACCACACCACGTTAGGTTCCACCAACGCAGGCTGATCTCAAATTTCACAAATGGAGTTTGGAACATGCATGATTTTGGAAATATTCCATCAATAATTCTGGCACCTAGAATTTGAATGCGGACAGCCATCAGAAATAAGCACAAAACTACAATGCTTTTTGCTGGAACCACAGCTTGCCGACTCTGGGCAGTCTCCACCTCCTCCACTGGGCAGCAGTCGTCTTTCAGCTCGGGGCAGGTTCAGAACACAGTTTATGATATGGCGTCCTCTCAACCTTAGTTGTGCAATGGTATGAGAGCCTCTACCACTCCCGCTCATCCCATCGATGATATTAGCAGCTATTTGACATTCGACTAGATGTTTGGCACACAGCCTACCAAAAGTACGCTTTGAGCCATGGACAACCCCACTCCTCCATTCATCTTGGTCTCGACCTGCCCACTGCCCGCTTAAAAACTCGTTTTCATCGAAATTCACGATCCATTTGCGATTAGCTAATGTCAACGTGCGGAATTGTCATCACTTTGGCGAACAATTGGAGTCGTAAATTTAGGTTGCAGTTGGACGGACGCAAGTAAACTGAGTACGACTGGACATAAAGCGGATTTCTGTCCGAGCGCAAACACGGATAAATCTGGAAAAGCCGGTCAAAAATGCCGAATGATTCTGTTGGCTCCGGATGCCTGAAAACTATAGGATCAGGAAAGCGGTCATAAAAAGTCATTCAGAAAAATATATCGCACTGTAGTCATCTTGTAGGAGTTCCCATCTTTTTTGCACCTTTTGTGCAAAGCCGGATCATACGGGCCCGATTTCATGGCAACGTCAGTTTCCCCGCAATCCTTTTCAAAAGTTTGCAAACTTTATTTGAAGCAACGATTAGATGGGAGAGATCTCATTGGACGCCCTCTTCACCCTTATAAAATCCATAATTCCTATGTGTTTGACTTTTCCGACGTGTGTGCGATGTGATGCCCTCAGTACACCAATTCATCAAAATCCCTCTGCAATAAGCGATATGAGGGCTTGAAGTCCTCTGTTTCAGGAGAAAAGCATATAATATTGGGTCATTCTCATGCGGATTTAACGAAACACTGAAGCATGGCTTTTATTGCTCCTCTTTGGCGTTTGGCGATTTCACGTTTAACATAATGACTGTTTGAAGGATACCTCGGCTTTTGAAAGCACTGTTTACGTAGATACTTGTTTAATCCAATGCTCCTTTTATAAGGCAGGTGTACGCTTGCAACATATCAGCTGACTTAGTGACGCACATGTTTTACCAATGCACTACTCATCAAAAGCTTACGCTGTGCGCTGTGATGACTAAACATGTCTATATCTACTGACAACATGCATGCCTTATCAACACGCAAGTGTAACGTATGCTCATCAGCACAGCCCGGTGGATAGACGCATACTGTCGTTAAATGAAAATAATTGAAATTGCGTAAGTTGTTCAGTGCATTAGCGACGAACTTCAGTCACATAGACAAAACAGTAGTATTAGCCTTATTCCTCGGAAAAAAGGCTAGGAGAATGGAGATATACCCAGGTCGATATTTCGGCAACATGCCTTTCTCGAAACAACAGCAGAAGTGAATTCAAAATTGCCTGCCGATGATCCTACACGTGTGTCCGGGCATTCTAGCTCTTAGAAGCCACTGTATCTTGGTAATAGCTGGCAATCGCTCTTTGTTTAATCCCCTGAATGTTGGTGTTCTGTAAAAATTGCGTCTTGCCCTTAAAAAAACGAGTAGGACCATCGACAGGCAATTTTAAATTCACTTCTGCTGTTGTTTCGAGAAAGGCATGTTTGCCGAAATATCAACCTAACTATATATCCATTCTCCTGGATTTTGAAAGAAATAACGACAATACTGCTGTCTTATCCACGAAAATAATCGATTTTATTTTCCCACAAACGCCACGGCGGGGTGACACATCGACCGCGACTGAAAAGGTGACCTATGGATGACGCAACGCTGCCGTGATGGTACCTCGCAGGTCTCTACCAGCAGCACCACTACCGGCGTCGGCGCGCTGTGCTGTCAAACGGCCGCTCTGGATGACCTGGCGCAAAACTGGCAGAACACAGCTGATTCTTTTGAGGGAACCCACGTTAAACGAACTGTACCACATTTGAAGATGTTTGCGCAAGCATCAGATATGATGGAAGAAGCTTACTTACAACTTTTGGTATGCTCTAAGTGCGAAAAATCGAAAAATCAACTACCTTCACTCAAGTTATTCAATTTTTAATCTCATACCCGTCACACGGACTAGTCGCCCAAATACCTGTGCTATTTGTGGCGAAACGCGGTTTGTGATCGAGACATGAAATCAGCAGCGATATTCAACTTATAGGGCATTGCCTTCTATCGTTGGGCATTTGGTGCAGCATCGCCGCAGATACGGGTGGTTAAGTGTCCCTATTTTTCTTGACCATAAGCACAACACAGTCATTAAGATATAGTTTTCGTGTGACATTTCTATATACATGTCTTTCCCAAACGCGCAGCTTAACACGTGCTCGGGTGGGGATCACTTGCCCCCCCCCCCCTGAAAGTTTTTCCGGAATGGTTTCCGAATGGCGCGGCACAGCCGCACCACATTTTGCATAGCTATAGAAAACTGCAAAGCGGACCGTTTGACATCAATAATTTAGATGTACCTTGTAAGATGGCTGTCCTACTGAACGTCAAAGTCAGGCTATGGATTCGGCGAAGACAATTTCTACGAAACCTTTCAATGTGATGCAATAACAGCGAAAATAATTTCTTGGGAATCGTTCAATCTGATGCAATAACAATGCGTCGCACAAATTTTACACGTGAAAAACGAAGCCATACATGTTAGAAAGCGTGTTAGGCGAAAGCATGCATTTCTGAGATAGTTTCTCAGGCCACACAACGCTGGAATGAGCAAATTCCATTGACCTAGGGTCAGTTATGAACGCCAGAGCAAGGGCAATACCAGCCTGCTTTGTTACTCCAGAGCTTGCTGTCTGAGGTAGTCTCTGGTGATCATTTCTAATTTATCGATGACATGAACCGCATGATATACCTTACATTGACTTATTAAAGGTCAGAATAGGTCGCTCATCTAAAATGGCCCAGGTAAACATTATGCTTCTAGGAACATACTGCCTAGCGTAATGTTTGACGCTTATTCGAACTCAAACTAAAAAAAACTCAAAGCAATCTTGTATGATTTTGGTCACCATGACCTCCGAAAGATCAAGCAAGGTCAGTGGCCTCAACTAAGCGCCAACGACTTTTTGCTTATAATGGTATCCAGGCTCTGGGGAACTTTGGACACCTATCTGTATTTTGACCTTGTTTGACTTGATTTGACCTGAAAATTGACATCCGCCCATACGAAGGGTATTCAGGCGGCCACCCGGGCGCATGCTAACCACTACACTATCGGTAACCCATGTCTGCAATGTCGAGTAAATACTGTTTGTGTGCTTATATTTGATTTAAAGTCAGGCGCAACCTTCGCTGGCTTTATCCTGGCCCCTGCCCCTACTGTCCTCAATCACCACCGACAGAAGCGCTGTCACGCTCGCCCCAAAACTAGCTGTGGCCGCCAGGCATCCGCAAGACACCGCTCGGCCCCAACCGTCCGGCCGAAGCCCAAACCGTCCGGGACGGATTGCTTACGCTTGGAAGGTGACAGCGGCACGTGACTCTTGGCTTTTCGTGACAAATTGCCCTGCGAGCAATAGTCTAATTTTGTGACATCAGAAAGGGCGACCAATTCCTACCAGTGAGTAGGACATGCTATTACTACTACTACTACTACTACTACACTACTACTACTACTACGACGACGACGATACGCTTCTTCTACGTATCTACTACTACTAGTAGTAGCACATGATACTGGTCACTTCCTGAAGAAAAGACGTGCGTAATCCGACAAAATTTTAGCAATGAAGTATAAAATGGTTTGATCTTGATATCAAACAGAAGTGTAAGCCAATTCTTCTTGATCTCTGATATATGTAGCCACAGGTGCATTGAGGAGACCTGAGTTGTTGCTATGAGTTGCTATGAGAGAGTTGAGTTGCTATGTTTCCAACCTCAACCCTTTGCATGTTGTGTTACAGCTGCCTTTTTGAACCCACCAAGTGATAGTGAGTGATTTTTTACTAGCTAATGTTTTACGACTGCCTTCCTAAACGTTTGAAGCTCAGGCAAGCTTAGGCGTAAGTTCCCAAACGTTGTAAGCAAAATTTTGGGCTGGTTTTGCATCTCGGTGTTAAATTCATTCCATTTGACTTCCTCATCAAGGAAGGATTAGCTGCGATATGACAACAGACTGCACAGCTCCAAGACACCCGTTTTACAGAATCCGTCGCGTCTCTTATGTTCGTCTAGGGAGTATGACGTGCCTGAGGCATGCAGAGGTTCCTTTGTATTCCTTGTTAGTTTTACACAGTGCTGTCAGTTTGTAGGTGGTGCGTCGGACTGAGTTTGAGTCAGATTCTGAGATTCTGAATGGTTGTCAGCCAAGATCATGAAGTAGATCTTTGGGGGGCGATCTCGTGCGTGCCCCTATTACCAGGCGAGCTATTTCAAAAATTATTTCTCACCCTCCGCCCGGACATTGGGTCCGGTAGATTCAACTATTTTTAAATTCAGCTGACGTAAGTGGCCAAAAGTCACTCGCACTACTCGAGGTATCTCGCGACGCACTTGACTGACGCACGCAGTGATGTGAAAAAGGCGGCTCTGGAGCTGACGCGATACGTCAGGACTGTAATGTCAGCCTTTTTAATGAACGATCTCCTGTTTATAACGCAAGATGCATCTTCTTCACTAAGGAATAAAGCCGTATGAGTTTGTTGTGGCGCCCTGGTATTTTAAGGCATGCCGCCATCAATGTCGTTTTACGCTCGCGAGTTTGTTTTATTGTTTATCGCCATGCCGCCACAGACAGCGCCGCTCCCGGACAATCGTCCCCGTGCACGGACGCCAGCGCAGTGGTGCGCCACGCGTGCCCAATGGACGACAAACATGGGCGCGTTGGAAAGTGGACCGCACTAGAGCACTTCACATGCTGGGTAAACCTATATTTACATGGAATAAGTTACGGGTTGGGTTATGCACAGATTTTGGGAAATTACAAGAGTGGGTGTGAGTATGGGTAAAACACTTTCGACACGTCGGAGAGACGCTTCAAAAAATGTCACAAAATGCTACTTCTTGCGCCTCTTTTTATCTTAAGTAGCCCCATGTACGCTACGCTTGCAAATACCAGCGCGCAAGAGTAAGTTTGGGTAAAAGTTACCCTGAAACGCTTCCATAATCAATGCATGAATGCTAAAAATGCAAACGGTAGGGTAGCGAGTGAGCGCAACTGATTGGGAATGGATAGAGGCAGGGCATGGGTACAGTGAGCATGGCGAGCCGGTGGATTGGGCACAGGAAGTGCTACCCGTGGAGACCTCTAGCCCGTGCTGTTTATACGGACGCCGCACGCCCCCGCGGCCCGGCGCGCCGCACTGTCGCCCGGCATCAGCCGACGGCGGTCCGGCGTCCCAGCGCGGTGACGTCACCACAGCTGCTGGGGCCACGTGGAGCAGCCTGGCCTGTCACCGGACGGCTCAGCTGCAGACGCCCTGTGGCTGCAGAGGTCCCCACGAAGGCCGCCTGGCTCCAGGCTGCCTCCCCCGCACCGGAACGGACTCGCCCTCCCCTGGCGGAACAGCTCGCTCCTCTACAACGCTCGCACCGCTCAGGCAACACCGGACATGACCGTACCGAGATAGGAATGCCGTGGATAACTCTCCCAGGCACCGACCTTCACCTCCTGAACATCATTCACATTTCAGCCATATAAAGGGGTCTGCCTATCGCGTCGTAAACTCAACGTCGTCCGACTCCGCATCAAGTGAGCTGCGAGTCGGTTTGATAAACGATATCATCGTGTATGATGTGGTCTCGCATGGCTCACATGTATCATCGTGCATGACGTGGTCCCTCATGTAGTCTATGAAGTGTGCCAGCCACCCGAGACATGACGCGGGGCCAGTCGTTTGGGCAACTCCTGTTTTTTTTTATTCGCCATCGACCTTCCATTTTACCCAAGCGGGTGCAAAATCATTGAGGGAAAATAGAGTTAATGCATCAAGTCCAAGTAGATGGAAGTTGATTTTCTCTAGCTCCATCATACACACCGAATAGCAGCCTAGAGTCACTCAGCTGACGCACAGCAACATCCCTTATCTTGCAATGCTTTTCCGACTGCATGCGCGCGCGTGTTGGGGTGACCCCGATGTGTTTTTTGCATATTGGTTTGAGCTCGTACTATCGGTGGAAATATGTGATTAACATGCGCCCAGGTGAACGGTTGAATGCGACGCACTCAGATGAGGGGTCAGTTTGACCAACAAGGTCTCAACAACCTAGGGACCTAGAGACAACAGATTCACACAGTAGATCTGTAAGTAAACTCATTTGCGAGATGATTAGGTCTCCATGTCGTGACCTTGGGATCAAACTGGGTCATCCAATGTCAAACTCGAGGTTGATGTCCAAAGTGCCCCCCCCCCAAGCTCCACACGCAATCAGCTTTAAACTAAATACCTTTCCTTAGCCAGAGGTCACTGCGTCTACATCACTTCAGTTACCAGTGACCAGCATTCCACAGCAAGGAGGTTAGAATTACCAAAGCACTTCGAGGTGATCTTGATATTTGAATTTACTATCAGCGTCGAGAACTATCCCAGTCCGCATGTCTGCAAAGCAAAAGGTTCCTCGTGGGCATTTTAGGTCAGTGACCTCCGTGACCTTTATGCAGTCAAGTAAGGAATACATTGACGTCCTTGTGATGAAGGAGCTTGAAATGAACGTCAAGTGCTACACTATCCAGCAAAATTTTCAGAAAAGATCAGTTTGGTTGTATCCTTGTCCTGACTTTCTTACATCAACCAAGGTCAAAGGAATGAATCGCAATCCTAGCTTTGATGGATCATTTTAGAGAAACCTTCTCAACTATAATTATTGGAATGGTCTTTGCTGACAACAACGGACTGACCTTGATCTGTTACAAGCCACTTACCTCGCAAAGTATATATACTTTTCATTCAAAAAGGTCGGCTTTCAATTGGCAGCAGCTATACATAGTTTGGCGTGGCTTCGCCGCATCATTGAGAGATTATTTTAATCTTAGAAAAAGAACCTGAGGGGGTCAAAGTGACCTCCAACCGAGCGCCTGTTAAGATCCCACGCTGTTACTAAAATAATCCCAGCGCTCAAGTGAATGGTGGGGAGGTACACATCCAGCATACGCCTCACGACAGTTTATACTTGCTCTCTAAGCAGTTCATAGTGGCACGACCTCTCTTTCAATGTGTTGGGCGGGGCATGTTGCATCAGCTGCGCATCGGGCGTGCTGTATCAGTGATGCAACGTGCCAACAATTATATCACGGACTGATTTACAATCAATGATTGGCAGACTTGACTTTCACGACCAGTTGCACTACAGACAACAAGTTGACCTTCTCAATACGCGTATGCAGGCCACAACGCCACACGCCACAATTCCCACATGAGAAACGGAAGCCAATAAAGCAGAAACGAAACGAGAGACCGGTGCGTCACCAGATACCTCTGAAACTATACCTCTACGATGTGTTATAGATACCTCTAAACTAAACCTCTACGATGTGTTATAGATACCTCTAAACTAAACCTCTACGATGTGTTATAGATACCTCTAGACTAAACCTCTACGATGTGTTATAGATACCTCTAAACTAAACCTCCTCTACTCCCGCAGCTAATCCTCTACGATGCCGATGCGGACTGGTTCGCCGACTATTTGGCGAGACAAGTGCAGCAGGTGCGGATCCGCAGCCTCAGCGTCTCTAACCCAACGTCACGGTCCAGAGAAAACAAAATCGGGGTCATCGAAGGAAGGGTCTCAGCTGCGGCTGTGTATGTTATTTGCGAAGCGACCTGAGTATGCATGTGCCAAACGGTGCCTGCCGTTGTTCACTTTGCACATGATACGCGTCATTTGATCACGGGTGAAAAACAGGATTTCGCGAACTATCATTTCTCTCATGAAGGCCGCTCTTGATTCCTTCTGGCGATGGTTTTGTCAAAATAGCATGAAAGTGAATACCGCCAGAGCTCAAACGATGGTAGTGGGCACACCAGAATTGTTGGGGAGCGTCCTTTACGGTCACTTTTTGTGGGCTCGTAGTGAGTGCAGGGGCGAAAACTAATGTCTTTTCTGACACCGACAAACTTTGGGAAGTCTAAACTGTCACCGGGAGAAAATCTATCAGGATTCATTGCTATCAAACTTGAGCGTGATAAACCACACAAAACAAAGGTATATGAAGCGCAGTGCGTTATGAACATCATGCATATTTTCGTTTCTAAATTTCCATTTGCATTCAAATATCACTTGCTAGCCATGCCAAAACTCCGGTGGTTAGGGTATAGGTCTCAGTGCATGAGTGGTCGATGCAGCGGGCTTCAGGCCGGTGAGCACATCGGTTCGGTTCAAATCTAAGACGTCGTCTACACAGATAAAGGTCAGAACATCTTTTGTCAGCGGACGTATCACAACCATAATTGCATTGTTTCATGGCATACTGCGGCAACACCAATGTTGGAGAAAGAGATCTTGCAAGATGCAATCCTATCCATCAAACATCTATCTCCACCGCTTTGCCATCAGTTGTGCTCTCCTTTTGAAGGTGACGAAGTGTGTTGCGTTAATTTGAGAATTGTTAGGCTGTCTCATACCACAGCTATTTTTCAACGTCAATGTCTATCTTCTCTAACTACAGTGTCTGGATAAAAATTTCACTGCTTCACTGCCTTAAGGCCTAGAGCTCAAATTTCGTGCATTTACAATCCACGTCTAGGAAATATTTACTCTCCAATCAAGAACCACAAATCAGAAATTCAACACTAGATAACCTATTTCATGGCCTGGGTTACATGCATGGCAGGTCACTGTCTGCGTAACGAGCCGTGCTTCGCAAAATTGATTCGGAGTTGGGGCGCTATAACTATTCCGTTATATATCCAGCGCTTGTTTGTTTGTTTATGTTTTACAGTTCGGACGATATGACTATTTTTATATTATTTGTGTTTGTTTGTTGTTTGTTTGTGTTTGTTTGTTGTTTGTTTGTGTTTGTTTAGTGTTGATGATGATTTCAGCACCGTCCATAGAACAAGATCGCGACTTTTTAGAGAAGCATAAGCGTAGCGTCCATATCATACCCATCCGGAGCATTTGTCCACTGGCCTGTAATAGACATATTTACGTGCCACACATCATATGTTTCGGCTACGGACCTAGAACCTAATAAGTACATTTCGGAGTACGGGGTTCCGTATCCGTCCCCGTTCAGAAAATGTTCCCCTGGCTGACTTGAGGACCCCTTCTTGCCCAGGGCACCCTGCTAGGCACTGCGGGCCCTGTCCGATACAGGACTCGCGCATTGTTGCAGGGGCCTTGACCAATGCCAATCGTGTCACGGCCTTGCCCTTGCTTGGGGAATGGTGTTCCAGAGCTCAGACCGAAACGGAGCCGACTGTTCAGTGTTGGTGATCTCTGGCCGAAATGGAGGAACGCAGGGGACCCCAATAGTTGCAAGAGGCTCTCTAACTGACATTTGAAGTCATGGCCCTTTGGGCAAGGCTTTTTAATGCGACATGCACCAGGCCTTCGGGCCATTCAGCGTTCCAATCGGGTCCCAGATGTTTGGTCTCAAGAGACCCTCCGACCCCTCTTCGGGCCCCTCGAACACGGCTCCTAGCCGGCTCGGGGCCACGCGCCACCAAAGGACCCCCGTTAGGCACTGTGGCCCCTGACCGACACGGGAGGCCCTCATTGAGTTGGGGATCCCCAACATTGCACATCGCGGGCTCGGCCTCGTTCCCGCTTGGGAAATGGGACCCAAGAGCTCAGGCAGACATGGAGTTTACTATCTGGCTACGCGTTGAAGCCTTATATAATAGGGACAGAGAACCCTTATGAAGACCCTTATAGAAGCCATTGGACTGATATTTCAGGTCACGGCACTACGTGTAGGGGCCAAGCTCGAGCCCAATCGGGCCTGTTGATCTTTGGTCCGGAAGAGCACTTCGGGGCCTGTTCAGCCCCTGGCAAACATGGCTTCTGGCGACCTGGACCACCTGCCGACACAGGACCCCTGTTAGACACTGTGGGTCCCTGATCGAGACCCTCATGGTTTCGGTGACGCCGACCAATGCAAATCGCGGGTCCGACCCTGCTCGTATTTGGGAAGTGGATCCCCGGGCTGAAACCGACACGTAGTCGATTGTTCGGTGTTGGTAGTCTCTGGCAGAAATAAAGACCCGCACTTTTCAGGGGTTCCCAATCAATCCAGGAGATCCTCCGACTGACATTTGAGGTCAAGGCGTTACAGGCGTGGGGGAGGTACTTAACATGACAGACGGCCAGTCTTCCTGACCCTTCAGCCTTTCAGTCGGACCGTTAATCTCGGTTCCCGGGAGACCCTCAGACCCCTCTTCGAGCCCCTCGAACACGGCTCCTGACGGTCTCGGGGCCGCTTGCAGATGCGGGACCCCTATTAGGCGCTGCGCGTCCCCACCTACACAGAATCTTTCATAGTTCGAGCTACCCAGACCTATGCAAATCACGGGCCCGGCCTTGCTCATGCTTGGGAAATGGACACCCAAGGCCCCCCCCCCCCTCGGACCCGCTTGAACGGTCAGTGATCGACTGGGGGCCACTAACCGTTACATGACCCCCTGTTCGACACCGTGGGCTCTGACTGACACAGAGACCCCGAACATTTTTTTCGAGGACCCGGACCAACAGGAATGCGGTCCCGGCCTTGCTCCTGCTTGGGAAATGGTCCCAGGGTTCAGACTGACAGGAAGTCAACTGCCCGGTGTTGGTGGCCTCTGGCCGTCTTGGACGCCTGCACTGTCTCAGGGGTCCTCAAACGGGCCAAGAGGCTCTCTGACGGATATTTCATGTCACGATCGTAGGGCTGCGATTCTCTATGTGACCCACAGCCAGCCTTTCGGAACCTTATGTTTTCCAGCCGGGCCCTTGATCGTCGGTTCCGGTGGATAAATATGGCCATGTTCAACATTCAGTCTGAGTCCATTGAAGATAGATAATATGTAGCGTAATTTTGAACACGCGCGTTCGCAAATACTAGCAGCAAAAACCTCGACGCTAGGTGTTGCAGTCTCCATAGGGCCCGCGACTAGCACTGAGCGGTGACCAACGGATAGATAAAAATGATAACGCATCTGAAAGAAGTATCTTTGAATACCTTAGGACATTAAATCGTACATTTAGAAGGTAGTTCAGGCGTATTTTTCACCTGTGGGATTCTGAGATTGATGACAAGAACGGATTGACCTTGACAGTAAAAAGTGAAGTGATGCTGGGATCGAGTGGTTGAGCTGGAAAGCTAAATGTAGACTATCTATTCGTTTTGCTGAAGCTCTGTGCACCCGCGCCCACCGCCTGATGCTACTTGCAGTAGCCGAGACCGCTCGGTTTTACGAAAACTGCAACCCTGGCCATCGCCGCAATTGCTCCCGCAATTGCGAAAGCGCGGGCGCAATAATTGTATGTAATGCTTTACTACCCAATTCTGACCCAAAATCTTTTTTTTTTTGCTCACTTTCTACCCACTCTACTCAACACTTATGAGTTTTTCCTTACACAAACCTTACCTCTTGCCGGGCAACAGGTCGCCTTGAGTAGGCCATTAGGGGCCACGTTCTTCCTCCCGGTCATGGGCTGCAGGGCCATGACCGGGAGGTCACTCATCGGTCATGGGCTGCAGGGCCATTTCGTCCACCGCGTGGTGTCTCCCGACTGGCATTCTGTTGACACGAAACGGATTCCCCTGAGTGATCCGAAGGCCTTTAGAGGGATACGTCATGTCACACTGGTCCACTCCCTGCCGCGGAAAGCCTTCTGACCAGCACAGTTGGCCACGGATCGACACAGGAACCGTCATTGACGCAACAAGATCCCCAATCGTCTTAGGTGGTCCAAAGATTGACACACAGGCTCCATATCCACTTAGCGGGCCGAAGCTGGCATTGGATTGGAGGACCCATCGTTCGATACCGGGTGGCCCTGAGTGGAACAGGACCCTTCTATTGTCTCATTGTAAACACTCATCGTAAGTTATCATACTTTTAATCGTCAAAGGGCCCGACCAAAGCAAGAGGTCTTCTGGTATTCGGGGTTCCGCCCCTGCCCGTGTTCATCCGATGTTCCCCTGGCAGACTGGAGGCTCCTTGTTGACACAGGCCACCCTGTTCGGCACAGCGGGCCCCTGAATGATACAGGAGCCCCCCATTGCTGCAGGGGTCCCGACCAATGTGAATCGTGGTCTTGGCTTTGTTTTGGCTTGGGAAATGCTACTCCAGAGCTCACGCCTACACGAAGCCGACTGTTCGGTGTTGGTGATATCTGGTTGAAATACAAAATCTGTCCGTTTCGGTGACCCCGGACTACTGGAAGTCGTGGGTCCGGCCTTTGCTCGTGCTTTGGAAATGGAGGCCGAGGGCTCGGACCGACGCGTAGCCGATTGTTCGGTGTTGGTGGTCTCTAACCGCGGTCTGCAAGCTGTGAAACAGCTGGGCGCCGGCGGCCTACCACAGGCGCACGCGTGCTGTTAGCCATATAAAAAATATATATCGCCGGCGGCAGCCGGGAGATCTTACAGTACTTTTTGAACGCGACGTAAAAATCCGTAGCTGAACACATAACCATGAGTTAATTTGCGAGCAAAATGTTCCAAACATGTCAATAAAAAAGTGGTAAAGAGAGAATGAATCACCGAACACGCTGCTGCAATTTTGATATCAAAATCTTCAGTTTTGGCGGTAGCGTCTTGTATTGCAAACCGGTTTTGAAATACGATGAGATGCATCATATCCCGCAATTTGCAGCGCAACCGTGCGCCGCATAAAGTCGCGTTGCACACTGAAATTGTATGCGGTAAATTTGTGAACGGTGGGAAAGTTCATTTTCACATTTAATTGCACTGGGTGCCCAGACGTGACACAAAACGTTAAGGCCGTCAAAAACGACCACTTCATCTTTCCAACTTGGGTGCGCATGACACCAAAAACTTTCCAACACCCAACTCTCTATTCGATTCCCTACCTTGCTGGACAAAGTCCGTTCCTCTCCGACCTGGCATTTTCGAGACATAGGTCTGTGATTGAACGCCTTCCCGACCACCCGCCAATTGGTGGCAAACTTGTGTCGCCTATTGAACCCTATCGGAGCTCTGAAAATTTGTTTCGGTCGCCATGCGCTTTCAGCAAGAATTTCAGAGCCGTCACATGACATTGCCAGCCATCCCCGGTGAACCCGGGTCGTGTGAGAATTTTGCGTAAAAACTCGTCGCCGTTTGGTCTTGGCAGCAGACGCATGCTGATGGCAGCCAATCACACCCGCCTACACACACACATGTCTATCTTTAGTACCACAGTGATAACCGATAACAAGCGCTTGCGGGCTTACTGCGGTAAGCAGCCTGTAGTGACCATCCTGTTGTCTATGGACGATTTGTGTTCGGATTATTTCGGATGCATTCAACGTCATTTATGGTCTTCCCTGGCTAACGCGAACGCTGGATGCTCTGATGCCTGATGGGGACTGGATGTGATGCGCTGACTACCAGGAACCCTCAGACCTTGCTTTCCAGATTTTCACTGCGGTTTGAGTGTTGTTGTGCATTCCAAGGGTTAAAGAAAACCACACTTGCTATCGCCGCATATGCAAGATGTCCATAATGTCGCCACCGCTATTCGTCAATGCTGCTGCAATACTTTTGCGTTGACAAACTATCCGGTGACTCCAAAACACACCCCGTGAAGCCAATAGCAGTACTGTTTTACCGTAGCAGTGAGCTTCGCTGAAAACACACAAACTCGCTCTTTCCTTAGTTCTACAGGTTTCAGTTGATAAAAATGGCGGATATGTCGTTACCGAAAGTTTGCTTGATTCAACGAAAATACCTTGCTTACAGCTGGTGACAACGAAAGGCCCCTCCCATCATGCCTAGAGGTTTCCCGCGATTCCCGACCTTTTCGGTACCATCATGAACAGCCTATCTCTCTCCTGGTAATGAGTTTCATGTCCGCTCTGCCGACTTCTGAACATCGTCTTCTTCTTCTCCTCGTCCCTGGCAATTGCCTGCGTGTCAGCCCTGGTGAGGTTTTGGGCGATATCTCTTGCCCAATATTTCTCTGTAGCGGCGTGATCCGGCATCCTGCCGTACATTCGAGCCATTTCTGGAATTCGTGAGTGACGACCATAGTGTAAACAGAACAGTGACCATCCTGTTGTGCTGAGGGGGACACTCATGTATTGGAAACGAGTAAAATCTACACCCTTGTCCCAGCCTCCATCAAACACTTGCATGTTCAACGCAGCAAAGACCCGATTGTTCGCTTGACGCGTTCAACTGCCCCATTCGACTGCGCATGATAGGCGTTTATTCGTTTCTCTTTTTTTGTCAATCCCCATCGATCTCGCTAATGCTGCCAGGCCCCGATTATCGAATTCCAGCCCTCGATCTGTGAGGAGCGACTCAGGAAGTCCATGCCTGTGGACGACTGCGTTAACAAGTGCCCGAGCTACGGTTCCAGCTGTCGCATCACGAACTGCTGCTAGATCTACGCTTTTGGTCAGCAAGTCCGTGACCTTAAAAACGTAACGACTATCCTTGCCGCCGGTATTCGGTCCAACGTTTCTATTAGACCCACGACTACATGCTGTCACAAAGCTGTTGGCTGAGTAGTTATCTCCAGCGGAGTTTTTAAACGACGCTGAGGCTCGTTGCAGCGGACAAAAACCAAACAACGGCGGTAACAGTGCCTTGCGTCTCAGCGTCTAGTCATTAGCTGCATGTGCTTGGCTTTTACTTTGTTCCTAGAAAGTGGCTGCAGTGGCGATCTATCCTCGGCACCACTGCATGCAGGACATCCCCTGTGGCATGTCTAGTGAGAGTTTTTGATGCAAGTTTTGCAGAACTTTGTTCGTCTGCGGCGCGACATCTAACTCCTTGACACTTAGCTCCTCCGCAGCGTGAGACGTGACGTCATTAGAGACAGGATCCGTCGTAGTTTGAGTCGTATGGACGTGCGCCCGGGGTAGTGTATCGGTGGGGCAGTTATCAGCACCTCGCCGGTAATGCGTAATGAACTGGAACTCCTCCAACTCCTCGGTTCATCTGACATGACATCTCCTGGGATCCCTGGCGTTTTGCAGCCAATGAAAACCGCAATGGTCCGTAAACCACTGGAACAGCTATTCAAGCAGATAGGCACGAAACTTCTGAACAGCAAAAGTGTGCGCAAAAATTGGGCAACAAACGCAAGTTGCGTTGCATGCATTGAACGCAAAAAAGATTGAGCAAAGACCTTTTTATTCCGAATGTGTCAATTTTTCTCGCGGTCCGAAAACGTTTCCGAATCAAAGCAAACAGGCCTGTCAACTCCATCAGCGTCCTGTTGCGAAAGCACGCGTCCCAAAACGGTGTCTGCTACGTCTGTGCTAACATTGAAGTACTTCCGCATGCCCGGAGGGTGCAAAATGGTGGCTTTGCAGAGAGCTTGCATAAGACTCTCGAACAACTAGGCTCTGTGACAGTTCCACGAAAAACGGGCCCCGCCAAAAATCTCGTGCGAGAGCGCGGCTAGAAGCTGCAGGTCGAGCACAAAGTAGCTGTAGTAGCTGCACATGTAAGTAAATTGACTAACCTGCTTCGTTGTTTCCGGTCGAGGCCAGGGTCTGATTGCCTCCACCTCCTCCGGGTCAGGCTCCATTCCAACGACAGATACAAGACGTCCCAGGAACTTGATCCGGCGACGACAGGGTGCCGCCTTGGATCTTTTCACTGTAAATCCTGCTTGCCGAAGCCGATGTAGGACAGATTGCAGCAGAGATAAATGTTCTATTACGATCTCTCCAACCACGATGACGCCATCTAAGTATGTTGTCACTTCTTGTGCAGCAGACTACGTAACACTTCCAACATGAGGCGTGAGAAACAACCGGGGACGCCCTTGGCACCGAACGGCATGACCAGGAATTCCCATAATTCATCCTGTGTAGCAAACGCGTTTTTTTCCCGGTCACTCCGAGCTACCGCAACTTGCCAGTATGCTGAGTTCATATCCAAAGTCATGAAAATTTGCGAGCCCGCTAGCCTGTCCAAACACTCTTAAGCCGCGGGATGGTACGTGACTTCATCCACTGGGTGGATATTGAGTTTTCTTAGGCCTACTGCGAAACGATAGGACCCATCCGACATTCTGACCAGCGGGATTGACGCAGAACAGGGCGAACTGGATGGCTGGATGGTTTCACGAGCCTCCATTCTAGCGATCTGTCTCCGGTCCTCGGGTCTCAGGTGATACGTAATCCATCACGCTCGAACTGCCGCTGGAGAGTAATGCCCCGTGTTGGCGGTCCCTGGGCCAGATGCGTGAAACTCAGCTCATCATCACTCTTTGCAAAAACATCCTGATAGCTGTCGAGCACTTTCCTAAGAGCTGATCGATCCAGCTCACCCACTTCGGCGCCCGGCGGATCAACCTGAACCGGACCTTCCCTGTGAGGGCGCTTCCCTCCAGCAGTTGCCGCTACTTGGCCGTCGCACGCTTTTCCCGCAAGCGAGCTAGCGCGAAGCTTAACCGGCTTCGTAGCAGCGTGCGTCATCAGGAGCGGCATGCTGCTGCCGACATCGGGACGTGCAGAAAAAGTGGAGAAAGCAACCCCATACCGCTCCGCCTTGGAAATGTCAGGCTCAGACGCCACGTCCCGTGAAATCGCGCTGAAATCTACTGCTCTAACGTCTACCACGCGTTCCGAGAGGGGATCCAAAATACAGTCAGGTGCCAGTCGCACGACACCATCTGTGCTGGCGTTCCACTCCGCCTGACCTCCAACTGGACACAAAAGCCACCAATATGCAGGGCCCGCCTTGCGAAATCGGCGTTGAAAGTCTTAAGTTTTCCAGAAAATCGGTGCCAAGTATCGCTGGAGCAGGTACGTTTTCTACCACTAGCATACGAACGTGACTGGGCGCTGCTGGTCCAATCAGAATGTTAGGCGAAATCTGATCCACGCATTGCAGTTCCACGCTGTTCGCCCAAATAGGATGTTGTTCTGTGGGCACCCGTGGCAGAGTGTGCATCCCTGGCAAAGTCGCTGAAACACACGTAACTTAAGCACCGGTGTTCACTAGCCGCGTGCAGTCTAACGCTGACTGGATGACCGAGCTGGGACTCTGGGAGCGTGCTGATTTGGCCTCGCTTTCCACCCGCCCATCGGCACGCTTCCACCCTCCACCCTTTTTAGTTTAAGCCCATCGGGCGGTCATACCGCGTGTGTCCAAAATCGTGGCACCTCCAGCCGACTATCGGTACCGGCCGACCTCGGCCCCGCCCTGACGGAGCACCAATACAGTCCCGCTGCAGATGTCCCGGTAAGTGACATGTCCAACACGCCAGCTCCCTCCTCTCCCTGGGCCGCCGCCGGCCGACCGGCCCATGTGGTGCGCGGCTGCAGTTCCCCTAAGCGTGCCGTCGCACGCAGGCCCGACAGCGGATTCGTGCCGCCCCACGCTATGACGTCATAGCGCCCGGGGCGGGTCCGGCCGCCGCTCCATGAGAAGAGGGCGGCGGTTCACGGCACCGAATCGCGTTAACCACGCGCGACAATTTGGCGATTTCGCCCCGCAGCTGAGTGGGCTCACCGTCTTCAGCTGCGACATTCTGAACAGAGGCGGATTACAATGCCGACGGTGAAATGGCTTCGTCGACACGTTGGGCATCGTGCGGCAATTGGTCGACGGCTATGTCCGGGAACAAAAGGCAGATCTGAGATGCTGCTGCGGGGCTGATGCCCTCTCAGAAACGGCTTCTGAGCAGTGCAGGATTCGTGCACGGAAATCCGCCACGAAACAGCAAGCATAAACTCGCAAGGAGCACACCGTACGTTTCTTCGGAATGTCTACGGCGTTTCACAAAATTGTCCTGATACCATCTCGAAGAATTGCCGAACTCCCGTTGAAGTGTTGCCTTCAAGCCCTGCACGTCCTTGGTATCCTCTTCCAATAGCGAGCCCATGACACTTACCTAGGGTCAGCAATGCTTTGTTTGCAGTGCAATGCAAAGCAATGCTGCTCTCTTGTCATCGCCTACAGAGAGACGGTATGCGCCCATACGGCGAAGAAAATCGCCAAGTTATTCCTCATCCCCACACCAGTCTATACTCCCACTCACTCGCAGCACCGAACCGCTGGTCATTGGTATGATCATCCTTATTTACCACTTACAGGCGACTGCGTTCTGTCTGGTTTTCCGTGCCGTCCAACAGGTTGGGCGGCCAATGTCGCTTAAGGTCAGCCGCCGCGCATTGGCGCGCTCAGCGAGGCGACAAGCGCCCCTCAGCACACACACCGCGTTCCATAGGTCTTCTTAACACACCTGTTGGAATTATTATCCACTCGGTGTGAGTGATTTCTCTGCATTTTCTCAAAGCAAAGAGTTAGGGTAATGCATTTCATTGTCGTCATGACTCACCTTTCTCGCCACAAGAAGTGAATAAATGAACAAATAAATAAATAAATAAATAAATAAACAGAAACATAAATGCATGATCGAATGAATGTCCGCTGCCGCACGCCGGCAACATAGGGGGCTTGCGTTTCGTCCCTTACTTAAAACACTGTCCGCCGGCGACTGGGCGTTCACACGATGGCATTTCGGCGACACGACATTGTGGCGCTGCGACCGTTTGGCCAAAGTTAATATATGAACGGGGCAGGGCTCATAGTTCCAAAAATTGGCTTGGTAGATTTATTCGGTGTCCCATGGAAAACAAACCATATCATGTGTGCCTATATAGTGTCTTGATTCATGCAAGTAATGCATTCTTTGGTCATATTTGTTGTACGACATTGATGTCTTGGACATTTCATACCAGTCTGATATAGGAGTATGATGTAAATGAGGCAAGGTGAGGGGTCTGTCAGACTCAGATTTTGGCCTAATTAATAGGAAATCCTTTATTAAAACCATTCCTCTTCCTGGGCATCACCACAGGCTAAATTGACTGACAGGAAGGGAGTGTTGTTTAATTCCTCAAATAAATTGTGATAGGCAGTATTTGCTTTAATATCAAAATCGGTAAACTACACATTTTAGTCCAGACCTATTTGGGCTGCAAATTATTTTAACCCTTTACCTGGTTGGTGCTCTAAGGTTTTTTGAGGACACCTGTCTGTTATGGTTTTCATATGCGCTGCAATTTCAAGTAACCTGCCTATGAGGCATCCATTGCGGAAGCTTTGACGCCAAGAACGTGCTCCTAGCTTTCCTGGTCCTGGAGCAGTGGCGGTTTATAAGGGACACTGCACCGTGATCTACGGCCGGCGCGGGCGGCGAGCGGCAAAGATCGATGCCGCGGAACGCGCGTGGCGGGTCGGCACTGTTACATGAACGAAACCACGTATGCTTAATGTATGCTCAAGTGACATAAAAGTATATTCCATTTTACCCCGAATTAAACAAGGAAACCGTCCGTTTAAATTTTTTCCACAAGGCATGGTTTGATAAATATTATGTTAAGTTAAAAAGTGAGATTTTGGGGAAAATTGGACATTTCGTTTGTCATAATGGAGTCCATTATTATAAAAGCAACATGAAGGCTGGGAACAATCACGAGATCTCATCGAAATCAATCCACTGGCGTCTTTTGACGAGCTGTATCCTTATTACTTTTGAGACACCAGGTGGTGGAGTCCTTATCACAAACCCTCCCCCCGTACCGGTCTGCGTTATAAAAATCATCGGCGGATCAGGGCGAGGGTTAAGGGGACAGTCCAAACCATTTGCTGTTTGTGGGAGACAGGCGGGAGCTTTCTTACCTCCGGCGTTACGCAAAACGGTACTGACAGACGCACCCTCATCAAGTAACATATGGCAAGTGATGATGATGTGGCCGGATGGGCCAACCCAACAAGATATCACCAACCTTGGCCTCACGCAACATGTTGTAGGTAACTTGTGTCAATGCCCATTCACACCCACCTGCTAGTTTTTCAATAGGTATTGAACGCCGTCTTCTCCACTGTCGTAGCACCGCTAGTCGTTCAGATCGCAGAAAGGACTTGTTGTGTGCTAATTGGGCTCTGATGACCTAAACTGACCTGTCGACGGTCACACACACACCACCGTTCTTTCACATTTATTTGAAGCAGATTGACGAGAGATTCCAGCGTCGCATTTACCGCGAATCACGCTTGATAAATTTTTGAGATCTCAGCTTGGAGCTTCTGAGGACCATTTGTAGGGTAAACATGAAAATCTCCCACATGACAAGGCTCTCAATCTCGCAGACAAAACCGACACCCAGCTTGTTTCATACGAACAGTCCGAAGTGCGTTTAAAATTTAATTCTTTGGGTTTTTGACGCTGTAATTTGCTCAATTTCGGTTTACCAAAGGACCGCGTCAACCCAAACCGTTTCCGATCTACGCGTGACAAAAGTTGCGGCATAATTCCCTAATGCATTTGATGTCTTCCTTTTGCAAGCTTCCTGTTGACGGCAACATGATTCCGTAAAGTTTTGGCCTTGACCCCGACCCAGTGGATAATGAGGATCACAACATAGCGTACCATCGCAATGTTTTAGTCCATGTTGACGAAAGACCAAAATTTAAGGGACTAAAAAAGGACCAAAAAAGGGACTCCGGACGCCCGGAGATTAAGCGCGAAATTGGTGACATTCCAGCAGGTCGATATCTTCTTTGTTTACGAACTGTTCCCTGCACTCAGCATTGTACGCTTGCTCTAGCTTAAAAAATCTTGTTGGACTGAGTGCCTGTAAAGCGTGGAGCATGATTTTTGACTGCTATCTGACAGGAGTAACACACTTGTCTTCAGCCGTGTTTCTATCACGCGACTATCACCAGTTTGTGTACGTCGTCTCATCGTTATCCCATGTCTCACCGTCTGATCGCAGGTGTTTGTCAGGCGTAGCACTGCGTCACTGCCTGCATATGGTCATAAACCACTCGCTGACGTTGCACACTGTTCTAGGCGACGGTGACATGTTCATGATGTATCTTACAGCTCACCACCTGTACGAGCCACCGGATCGATTTATTGGATCGTGCGTTGGAAGAGAGGGGCCGGAAGAGCACGGGACGCCGACTCGGCCACACCGACCTCTTACGGCCACTGCTTGTGGGGGTGAAAATACCTTTGCGAGATATTTGGTAACAGAATTGCCAGGATGGAAACAACCTACAACATGTTAACCCAGTCAGACGAAACTCAAAGCTTAGAATTAGTCCACGCTCGATAACAATTGCAGCGTGAACTTACGTTGAGCACATATCAAAACATTGACGTTTCGCTGTTGAGTAAGTTGAGCCAGCGAATGGCTCCAAATACAGCAGCTTTAATCGGAATAGTTTTTAACAGGTGTTAAAAACATCCTACAAACTATACTATATCAGTGGTGACTCAGTGCTTCTCCAGTGTTCTTCAGATCAGTGCTCTTTACAGATTTGTTCTGGTCAAGATCTACTTCAGATACTAAACAGCATAAAGCACCAAGTAACTTGGCTTATCACTAGTCGTAAAAATCGTGGATACCCTCAGTGTCTTGCGACGAACTTGATCAGTCTGCTCATCGGCCTTTTAAATCGTTGTGCCATTTGAGACAGATGGCTTCGAGTGCTCGCCACGCCGATACTAACTGAGTTCAGCACAAGGCTTGAGGCCGCTGTTGGCTGTGGTTGAGTTGTAAGAGCTCACTGGCTTAGAAGGACGGAGCTAATCGTCAGTTTCCCTATGGTGCTGTGAGGCTATTCTAAGGATCCACCATGGAGGGCGTCCCTGGCAGAAGCGTTAGAAAGCCCTGCCGATCTAGGGCGCTTGTTGTCAGTGAATACCCAAACTGCAGCTTAAAAGGTCAACGGAGAGCGTTGAAACGACATACGTCAGGGATTCCTCTGGGCTCCTTGCTGCTAAGAGGAGCAGCGGTTTGGGTAACAGGCTGAGTATCACTGCCGGCTCGCGCACTGACCGTCGCACCGCAGATTTATTGAACTCACCGGTCGACAGGCGTTAGATGACACCCTTTTTACTGTTATTATATAAAATACAGAGCTGAATTAAGGGACTACATGTGCTCAAAAATATATTACGCATCTGCTGACATCAAGAATGCATGGGTTTCATAACAGATTCCTTACATTGAAACCCTGTTAGTGCTATTGACCGCACACTCGAAGCGTCCGAAAGCCCCCTCCCCTCCCCTCCCTCGAAATGCGGGGTCAATGCCGTTGATTTCAGAGGCCGCTGGCTCACCTGACGCAGAAGCGCTTGATGCATGTACTAAAATGCACGACTGCGTTCTATTTGAGTGATAGCACTTTCGGGTGCTTGTTGGACCATGCTCATCGAAAGATGGAGGACTACAGGCATGCTCTTTTGCAAAAGTGAGAAGGAGGGAGATGGGAGCTCAGGAAGAAAACTGTAACTGAACTCACTTCCGAAGTGTAATTAAAATAGACTGCTCCCCAAATTTGATCCACTTTATTTTTAGGGTTGGGAGCAGGGCCGTATATTTGCGAAATTAGTTGTGGAGGGCTAAAATGATGCGCACATATGATCAAGAAAAAAAGGAAAATGTATTCATGGATGGGAGGTGCCCCCCCCCCTCCCCCTCAAATGAACAGAAAAGTACACGTATGCATGGTTTGTTATGTTAAGTATAACTTATCTGATAATTGTGATAACTTAATATCAACCATCCTTTGATGCTTTATGGTTCGCTTGAGGCCGTCCAGTTCAACAGCTGCTCTGGAGCAAAGCACAAACTGACGGCGATGGTTTTGAAAGCAGCTTGGACCATGGACACTTGGTTATGTTTGATTGATGCGAGACGGTTTTTGCATAGCTGCATACACACATGATACGTATCTATGAAGGTCATTGATTAACAGGCAGCCGCATTTCAGTGTGGAATTGTTTATCATCATGCTGCGAATTCCGTGTGGAATTGAGTATCATTCTGCTGCATGTCACGTAGTTATTGTTGTTGCCATTTTAATCAGTCCATACCATTATATCAATTATATCAATTTGCCAAGGATATAATCAGGACTCACTCAAGGATCAACACAATGACCTTGGGCCCAAACTGTTGTTGAAGGTGGTAAAATTGTTTATGTGTGGCAGGTGCCGTCTGGAAGCCCTGCGTGGCCTAACATATTGTTTTACCAATCACACCCAGTCCAGCAACCAGCTAGTAATGGTGATGGATCTCTTGCAAGCCCTGGTAGCCAAACGATGCTTGCCTGTGAATACCAGAGGATGGACGTCAGATTCCCAGGATTCGTGTCTTCTGGTAAAGCTTTATGTGCATGCATGCAATGCCTATGATTTCATCAAATGTTCTCTGCTTGATTTCTTTTATACACTTCCTTTTCTTTTGACGTCAGGG
Organism: Pollicipes pollicipes; assembly: GCF_011947565.3. Lineage (NCBI taxonomy): Eukaryota > Metazoa > Arthropoda > Thecostraca > Pollicipedomorpha > Pollicipedidae > Pollicipes > Pollicipes pollicipes. The sequence continues at coordinate 16,542,812 of NW_023596297.1, forward strand.
TAATGCACTTCGGTGTACATGAGTGAAAATCTTCACTACATAATGTTCTTGCATTATTCATTAGCCCTCGCTCTGATTCGCTGTTTTTCATGCCACCGACTGACAGAGTGTGGGCGAGAGGGCATCAATACGACGATTTTCCCACGACAGTTCGAGACGAATAAAAAGACAGGCCTCGCGGAAGGCACGCAGTAGATTGATCTCAACTAGATCTCGCGATTGGTAAGACGTTTGATGTTGCTAGATCAAAGATTGGTCGAGAGTCAATTCTCCTGAAATTCGAACATTTCTCACCTTTGCATTTTGTTATGCACGAGACCACATCACGCAGTGAAACGAAATCTGACCAAGTACGTTCCTTGTTTAATTCTGAGCGCCAATGTGTGTAGGTTTATGTATTTAAGGTATAGCTTTATCATGACGGTCTCCGTTACTACAGCAGTGCCGGCTCGCCACTCGCGCCGTCCTTTGATCACTGTACAGTGTTCCTAGAACAAAACGTTTCTCCCTAGAAACGAGGAAAGCTAGGGACATGATTTTGGTGTAAAAACACTCGCCATAGATTTCTTACAGGCTACCCAAAATTTTGGGCGCGACTGCACTACATGCCGTAGGGATATCATCAGGATACCTTATGAGGAAGAGCATTGCCCGTATCGGGGCGAGGGTTAAGCCATTTTTTTTTATAGTAGGATTGTCACTCCACCGCCGCATTATAGATTAATATGCAGCCTAAAAGATGAAGCCTCAGTAAACTTTATGGACATGATCATTTGCGGAATTGATCCAAGGACAACCTTTTGAGTAGGCATTGCACATATATAAAGGGCTGGGAATGTATGTCTTAAAAAGCTTTCATTTGGTGCGAGGGGATTACCCATCCGTAGTCAGTACAAGTGGTTGTAATCCAAACCAAGGTTTCTGAGGTAATCAATCGGCCTTTTCATAAGATAATGCAACCTTGTGTCCAGACGGTAGATCAAATTATAAGTGTCTTCATATTCAAGTTGCATCCTGTCACTGCCGAGAGACAGTGATGAGCCCCGTGTGGGTCAGGCCCATGCACCGGGTGCGGCATTTGGGCGCGGGTCACCGCAACTCTGGCGTGGGCCAGATTAGCAATGCTGCGCCTGGTACAGCTTTTTATGATTGAACCTGGCATGACCCAGTCCTCAGTGTAGCGTCAGGTCCTGAATATGCCATACACTGCATGCACCAGCTTTTGTATTTTTGCAGAATGGAAAATGATCTGACAGGAAAGCGCGTCTGCAGCAGCTGCTGACCTGATTTTGGGTCCGCGGTGAGGCAGGTCTTGTGGATACGTTTGAGGTCCGAGGCTGGCATACTGTGCGCAATCTCCAGCGCCTCCAAATAACGACCAGCTTGGCACGCCCCCCCCCCCCTAGTTTTCGGAGGGTACCCCTCCGGCATGCCGTGCAATCGCGACCAGACTTGCGGTATCCTCTAGGGCATCCATTAGATTTGTCTTCACGTCAAAAACGTGCCCCTAGAAGTTCTGCTTAGAACCCACTGTTTTCTAGGAACGCTGCACGGCGATCCACGGCCAGCGCGGGCGACAGGCGGCGACCAACGATTCTACGGGCCGCCCGCGACGTGCCGATATTGCTACATCATCGGCACCCCGCACCATAAATATGTGTGAAAACACGCATCTTTGAACCCTGTGCTTGACCTTTGACTGCCCACTCCCATGCCATACGACCTCTCCTGTCTCAGATACGCGACCGGTCCAGTGCCGGACACGCAGCCTTTCCTGTGCCCGACGGCCGCTTCTGTTTCTGACGCGCGGCCCCTCCTGTGCCGGACATCCGGCCCCTCCTGTGCCGGACATGCGACAGTTCCAGTGATCGAAACAGTAACACCCGATTGGTCCGCTCACCGTTGCTGCAATGAGGCACACGCACTGCACGCCATGCCGAAGGGAGCATTCCGCTTTTTTGTATTCGTGTGTGCGTATTCGTGTATTTCGTATTCGTGCGTGCGTGCGTGCGTGCATGCGTGCGTGCGTGCGTGCGTGCGTGCGTGCGTGCGTGCGTGCGTGCGTGCGTGCGTGCGTGCGTGCGTGCGTGCGTGCGTGCGTGCGTGCGTGCGTGCGTGCGTGCGTGCGTGCGTGCGTGCGTGCGTGTGTGTGTGTGTGTGTGTGTGTGTGTGTGTGTGTGTGTGTGTGTGTGTGTGTGTGTGTAGATCAACTACACTCACCACATCTTTTTAGCCTCGTGTGCGGAGCCACGGCAGTTGCATGTGGAAGCGTGGCAGTTTGCATCAGTTTTGTATAAACACACCTTTGTGGAGCAGAAGGAGTACAGTTGCACCTCTCTCTTTCGAAATGAAAAGTGAAATATGCATACAATCTACCAGTTTCTACGTCTTTAATTGACTGGTGTGCATATTTACGCATTCGCGAGAATATTGTCCACGTTATATCTGGCGCTACATCCCGTGTACATGAAGCTTCTCGATGGTACAAAATCCATTGATAAACCATATATATTCCAATTTATGTAAAGCAAAGCATAAGCACGCCTCCACGCATCATTTCAGAAAATGGTTCTCAACCTTTCTCCAAACTTAGGAAAGGTTAGGGACGATTTAGCCACATGCCTCTATTTGACCATATATGTCCCCGCTCGCTTCATCAAACACGCATTGCGAGCCAACTGCAACTCAGGGATACACTGTTCCAAGCTGTTGAGTCACTGAGGGCAAGAACTCGGACCTGCTCCAGCTCGAATGTATGACAATTGAAACGACCAAGCCAATGTCACCGACACCGCAGGTTGATTGTAAAAGCGTTGCTACCTGAGCTCGCTGCTTAGTGGCCTGTTGGTCTAGGAATCTTCAGCCTTTGTTTAGAAATGAGAAGTGGAATATTTACACAACATGGCTTTGACCACGCGAGCTCTCAAACTCTAGAACAAAACCCTGTTGTACAGCGTCGCAGTCACCGCAGGCCGCGCGGCGTCGGCTCACTGGTCTATATGAGGCGGTGGCAGGTGAGCCCACGAAAGCGGCAACGTTTCTGAAAGAAATACCTTTAAACGCTTTAAGATGTCAATTCGAACATTTGGAAGTTTATCTGGATGTTTCACTTCTGCCATTTATATATTCTTATAGGAACGGATTAGCATTCAACGTACTGCGGACCGGTGATGGTGGAGGGAATGGACGAGCAAACATAAAGTCATTCTTGCTTCTGGCGGTTTTTATGTGCTCAAAAGACATTCGCGAAACTTTCCATGTAAATTTGAAGGACATTCGGAGGCACTTTTTCACGACGGCTATTTTTCCGTCTCATGCGCCCGTCGCGCGGTGTTGGTCTGACAACGCCGTCCGGTTTCGTGGAAACTGCAACGCGGCCAACGATCTTTTTCCTTTTTTTAAGCTTCTAAGACTGCGAGTAAACATAAAATAAATTGGTCTAGGAGCCGGTGAGAAACGTATTTAGGGTGCGGTTTAGCTCACAGGTCCTCGCAAGGACGTAATTTTGGTAAATAAGTTGTTAGGAGGGAGGGGTGGAAAATCGCTCACCGTACCACAAAATATGCATCTCACCTGGGTCCTCGGCTTACTTCCAGTCATTAAGAAAAGTTTGCGTTCCTGCTTGCAGGATAATAGAAGCACTGACCGAAACAGCACGACCTTGCTTGATGCTTCTAATCAAGCTTTGAATGGTTGTTACTTGCCCCGCCTCCAATCACTTTGAATGCTGCATCTGCTCTATGTTTTCGCTACGCCACGGCGATGGAGCCAGCAGCGGCGGGGCGAACGGCACATTAGGGCACCAATGACGCCATTTCCCTGGGCTGAGTCGCACGGGACTCCATGAACAGGAAATCCAAGGATGTCCCCCCCCCCCCCTTCTCTCCAGTGTTTCACCCGCCACCTAGCATTGCCAATGTCCAGCGAACGTAGGAAAAAAAACCAGAAATTATGCTATGAATCACCATGAATACTGCGTTTTTTAATCAAAAGCAACAGAAAATGCATCGGAAATGTCAAAGAATAGAACAACAGGTTCCCCAGCACTAGCCATCAAACGCCTTTGTCATTGTATTCACCGTGTGCCTCACAGCCCTAAGCAGAAGTAAACGTACAGAATATTGGCACTGTCATAACAATGAGCGAAACAGTGATTCAGTGAACGATCATAATACCAGTGTTCTATTACCAGTATTCTAAGATGGCTTCTATCACCAGTATTCTACGACAGCTTTTAAGACTGTTAGTACACAGGCTCAGTTTTTTATAATTTGTTTCACAGGCTGCTCCAGATTAAGGATGCAAAAAGGTGCATATGTTTCTAAAATGGACTAGGGACTGAGCCAATAGTTGATTTAACCTACCCTCAAATCCTGATGTCTCTCTGGACTTAAGCCACTTTGACTTCCGTCCCTGATGTTAAAATCAGACTTAGGAAATCGGTTCCAAACTTTTTTGATGTGGAATATGACTTTCCCTTGAAGCCGATGTGACAGTGATAATGATATAGATAGTTAGCGATATAGTATAGCTTAGATATGAATGATGTAGTATAGCTTAGCACCTACTATACCTGCTATATTCTGAAAAAGAGTGGTCAAAATTTGGAGACATTGAAACAAGCGTCAGATATGATGAAATAAGCTGACATATAGCTGACATATGGAGCGGGCTGACAAATAAGATGAAATAAGCTGATAAAAATAATGGTTAACTGTATACTTTGAAGAAGAAAAGATTGTTCTAGGCAACGTAATGCTTCTATTAAGTAAATATGTTTCTCGACGCGTCATTGTTTGATTACGTCATCGTACTTTGCGCAACGGTGATTGAGGGCAAATGGACAGTCGGTATGACTAGAAATCGTGCTCACAAACGACAGATGTGAACAATTGGACAATGACATATTTCCTGGCCTTGGTCGCCGCACAGGTAATGGAATGGCAGGATTTGAATGACGTTATTATGGCGTCATGGATGCCGGGGGACCTAGACATAGCATTGCCAAAATACCTGCACATCTTTGCGGGCGAGTAGCTCAGAAACTAGAGAGGTTTAGGTCTTAAGAAGGGCAGGGCCGTGAACTGCGTCGAATGATCTTCAAGCTGGATATTGCAGTTCAAATAGAAAAAGTGCATGACGCGATACGAACATCATTGAAATTCTACCACCCCACAGCCCTTGATGCGCTTCAGGCCAATAAGAATATATTTAGAGAACCATTCACATCTGACGTCTATGAGCACAATTTCCAGATCTGTTAAACGCCAATTGGCCCTCATTCAGTAATGAGTAAGCTATGCAAATTTCAATCACGAATCACGTGTTGTGCTGTGTAAGATAAGAAGTTGGACATGGTCGCTAGCTATTAACACGCGCTCCGGTGGGGGGTCAAATTGACCCCCCTCCCCCCCAAAGGTTTTCCAAAGTGGTTTCCGAACGGCGCGGCGTAGCCGCGCCAAATTTTGTGGAACTGTATAAAATTGAATAGCAGATCGTTTGGCATCAAAAATTTAGATGTACCTTGTAAGGGCGCTGACCTATGGCAGGTCAAAGTCAGACCATGATTTCAACGAAGGCAATTTCTAGGGAATCGTTCAATCTGATCCAACAACGTTGTGTTAGACAAAGCCATACATCTCTGAGATGCTTTCTTAGGCAACACAACAGTCGAATGGGGAAATTGAATTGACCTAATGTCAGATATAAAGGTCACAAAAGGTCAAAACCGACCCGTTTTTTACTCTAGGGCTTGCTGTATGGGATAGTTTCTGGCGCTCATTTCGAGTTTATTGATAGCAGGAAGCGCATTATATATCTTCCATGGACTTCTTAGAGGTCAAAACAGCTCATTGAGCAAAAATGACCCAGGTCAACGCTTTGTTTTGGGAACATACTGCCTGGCGTAATCTTTGTCGCTTAGTCAAATGCAAAATTCAAAGCAATCTTGTATGATTTTGGTCACATTGACCTTGAAAAACGTCAAACAAGGTCACTGACCTTGAATGAGAATGTGACCTTTTGCTTAGAAACGGTTATCTAGGTTCTGGGGGCACTTTCGAGACCAACCTGGAACATAACCTTGTTTGATCTTTTGACCCGAAGGTCATGTTTGACTTGTTTGACCCGAACCTAGGACCCCCCCACTCGAGCGAAGGGAATCTAGCCGGCCACCCGACCGCGCTTATTATCAAATAGCTTAAGAATGGCGCCATATTATACAAAATATATGATATAGTATATAATATAATATATAATGGCGCCCTTAAAATCATCATTGGTGGGAACAGGGCTCAAAAACTCCAAAAGCATGCAATGTAACACCCCTGGATGAACGTCCTCGTTTATGCCGGCTTTTTCATTTTTGACCTCATTTTGATCCGCCCTCCTTAATGTTTAGGAAACCCCTTACTCTTTTAGGACAAGGATCCTAGTGGGTAGAACACTAGGTGTACATTATGCTTCCCGGTTAGGAGCTTAAGGGTCGTTCCGTCCCAACCCGAGGTGCCACCCGGCTGTCTTTTTGGCGATACAGAGGCGTGCCTACATGTCCATTGGTCGCCTGCCTGACGTCGGGGCCCCTAACCCGGAAATTTGGACCCGGATCGACACAGGGGTCCTCAATGACGCAAAAAGCACGTCCATTGTCAACGTATGCCCAATAATTGGCACGGATACTTCAGTTGGGCATAGCAGGCCCTTGGCTAAAATGTGATGGAGCGATCCCCATTCTGTAATGGAACCCCCGACTCATGTCCCTCCATTGTTTCATTGTGAGCTCTCATCGTAAAAATCATATCCATTTTCATTGTAAAAGATCCCCCACCAACGCAAGAGGCTCTCTAGCTTTCTGGATCCAGTCTCTGTCCCTGTTCAGCAAATGTTACCCTGGCCAACTTGAGACCACTTGTGGACCCAGGTCCCCCTATCAGGCACTGAAGGCTCCTGACGGACACAGAGGCCTCATTGGTTCAGGGACCCCACTCAAAGGCCAATGCAACTCGCGGGGCCCCGGCCGTGTCCTTGCATGGGAAAGGGCTCTTAGGGCTTAGACGGACATGGGGCAGACTGTTCGTTGTTGTTGGTCTCTGGCCAACACAGAGGCTCGCATTGTCCCATGGCGTGTCCAAACGGCATAAGAGACTTTCCGACTGACATTTGAGGGCCCGTGACATTGCCATAAATGGGCCTGCCTTGTAGACCGGCAACCTTAACCTAGTTCTCCCAAATCAATTTTTGGTAGGATGTGCGAATGTAAAAAAGCTTGAAAGGATGTCGATATCTGATATCAAAACGAGCCTTCAAAAATAACAATGTCACCGTTAAAATGGTGCCATGTGAAAAGAATACATAGGGACGTCCGTATTTTCTATTCAACTTTTTATAAAAGTACATATACTACCATCTTCCCACGTATATATATATATATATATATATATATATATATATATATATATATATATATATGGTCTAGTATTCAATATACAAGAGAGGCATCATTCCGGACGGACAAGCATTCATCGCTAGTCCTGGATCCTGTTCCTTTCCAGACTGCCACCAAAACTCCGTTGCATGATTATTCCTCTGAAAGAGACTGGTGGAATACTAATCCCGAATCCTGATCATCTTTAAGAGAAGTGTTTGTGATTCGTCATTTACATAAATAACATCCTGAAACCGTTGTTCTGTGTTTCTACTAGATGAAAACACCTCTCTTTCTATTCGCTAATGACCTTCATAACTTGGGTTCAGGTGAAATAATAATTGATAAATGCTAAGACTCATTTATCAGGCGCCAAATACCCAACGAGACAATACGTGTCAATGCTTGGCTTACATTGCTGAGCACTGAATAACCGGCATATGGCCAACATAACGTCGTTTCTCCGAAGAAAACTGTTTTGCGTAAAGCAAAGAGACACTGAATAATCGGCACCCATATAAAGACATAGTTTTGCAGTAATGCTTCATGTTAATAAGAATACCAGCAGCTTTGACTGAGTTGTGTTACAGCAGTGCCCATATGTCCAACATCAAATTTCGCCAAATTGCTGGGGGTTATAGCAACCTGGTCCCTTTAGTTCCTGCACGCTGAATAAGAACATTTTGGATTATTTCAAAATTATCTGATGACAGCAAGAAAATACTACTATAATTCATTTCACATCCTTCATTTGATATGCGACTCACATCAAGGTACATGCTGCCTACACAAAAAACATCGATGTATACATATGACAGGCATAATTTTGAAACATATCTTTGGGGAGACCTGCTTAGTAAGACATAACAAATATACTGACAAAATATGTTTACAAATGGGTTTTCCATGTCCCACGTTCTTCTAAAAGTTTGGTGGCGCATTTAGAAACCAAGTAGGGGAGCCTCTACCGCTGCATAGGGAACTACATGCCCATTTTATTTAAGTCAGTTGAAAAAATTGAATCCATACCCATGATTCACAGCCCAGCATTGACCTACACCCAGTCCTCGTCCCATTCGTATGCATGGGTGTGCATGGTGCACCATGGTCTTTGAAGCTGGGGCCTGACCTGATTGTGTACAAGCGGCCTGGAAACGTCCTTAAAGTGAATTATTCACCTAAATGATCTACATTCCTGAACATCAGGCTTTAGAAAAGTTAATCAAGGGCACCATGGATGGGCAAATTTCGTTGGTTGTTCTACCAATGTACACATTGCATAAATCAAACATTCATCCCTTTCACATCCAAAACTCCGCAAAAATATGTACGTCCGTTGAACGCGCGTCCCGCGTTTTTCCGGGTCGCATCCAGTGCTGCTAAATCAAAATTTGTCACGGAGCCGGCATTCTCAATTCACATCCTTTTGACGTCACGACACCAAAGTCAATGTAGTGTCCCAGAACTCGCACAAAAGAACTTGACACCTCAAAGGCTTGCCGAAAACAATAACGCGCTTTCTTAAATCACTGGTTTTTGGTTACAAATGATTGTCAGATAACAAAAAAAAAACTTGGGGTGGAGATTTGGATGGCGTTCGAACGCTGCAGAGACGAATTGAAAGCATATACATCTTGCAATAAAATAGAAAAGTTGGACAATAGCATTACCTGAGTGGTTTTTATGCAACGTGATTTATCATTTGATTAAATTTGGGTATTTCAGATGGAGCTGGCTTCAGTTCAGTCATGTAACCCGCAAAGAGCAGCTTTAAAACGGGCCGTTACTCATCTGAAAAAATACGCTGGAAACCGCCAAAAATGCATTGTGTAACGAAAAAGGAAAATGTACATCTAAAAACACGATCATTTTGACTCAAATTTTCTGGGCTACATGACCAAACTCCATAGTATCGTTTCATATGCCTAAGAACTTCTTCCATTTTTGCTGACAGACGTAAGCGAGTGCCGCGTCTAGGGTGGCAATCGACATCCCTACAGTGGCAATCAACATCTTGCTGCCGGCTAGGATAAAACTATCAGGAGCTAATCTGGCGCTCGTGTTACGATCCCGATTTGTTCATTTTTGTATATCGCCTTGGTTTGAGCGTTCATCAAGTTGGCACCACATTCAAATTCGGATTCAGGTCCACGTTTGGGGTTCGGTGGACTCCTCAAATTGGCCTGCAACTCTATATACAGATGCAGGTTTGATCTCCTGAGCACGAGCACAAGATCTCGGACCGGTACGCTCGATTACCGTTGACATCAAGTATTGCTCAGTTTTAGTACGTTGTTCTATGTTAGCCTATATTGCATGTTCTGTAGGTATGCAGCTCATTTCAATTCGCCATGAGCTAAAAGAGGATGTATTTGGGCCTCAGGATTGTATCATGGTGTACAAACCGGGTCAGGTAAAAAAGCATGGGACATCCAGGTTGCACAGTATGATAGTTTCAGAGAGTAGGCATCCTCTTCTCTATTTCCTGAATATGACATTTTAAGGGGTTTCAGGACATGATGAAGGATGAGCCCTGGTTCTTCTGTTGCATCACCTGAAATATAAAGTCAGATTGCAGCCATTGAATGCATCACATGGTTCCAACATTACTCATACGAAAGGTGGGAAACGTAACCCATAGACCAAATTGTTAAGTTCTGACTGGCAGTTAATGGTGCCATCAGAAAAATGTTTTTGACAGTTTTTATGGAGAGGATGAAAGACAAGATAGTGTGATGATGCAAAAAAAGCAATGAAAAGGCGTCATTTTCCAACCAGCTGCCAGGATAATTTAGCAGTGACTTTAACGTGAGCGACAGCCAGCCCCTCGCACCTTCCAATCAGGTACTCGGTCGAAGGCCCCTCTGCGGGCCCCTCGAACACTGCCCCAGGCCGATTCTGGGCTCCTTGTCATAGATGACCCTTGTACACGACACAGGGGCCCCTTAATTGTCTCACAGGCCTCGCCGATGTAAATCACAGGGGAGGGCTTTAGCAATGTTTTAAAAATGGGCCCTGAATTTCAGACCTGATGCTTGAATGTTCTGGTCGCGAATCAGTCACGTGTTATGGTCGTTAGGCCTCCACCACAGGGGTGGATTTTCGCAAAAAGGCTAGGGGTTCCAGCTGAATACCCTAGCCTTAAATGCACAAAAAACTGATTTATTCCCAGATTTTATCCACTTTTCTCTCCACGTTGTAGAGCTGGATTTCTACCCAATTTAATGGGAACCTACGACACTGCTCTAATACTTTTCTTCACTCTACCTCGGCGGAAGATGTTCTTGTTGGGCATCATTATCATTTTGTTTGGCGTCGATCGCCGAAACTATGTCTCCGTTATGGACGCAGCGTTGATGTTATGCAGTTTTAAACGTTGTTGGACGTGAACAGCCTTGGGCATGACGAGAGTAAATTGGTGTTGGCGAATTGTAAGCTGCTACGGAAACCCCGGTTAGTAGCCGTAAGGCAGGCTGCGGGCTGGTGCGCAGCACTCCCGTTAGGCACGCTTGACACGGCACTGCCGTTTTAGTGGTCATTGTCGGGTGGCCACCGCTATCGGTTTACTTAGTTGGTGTCGATCACCAAGTTTTTGTAACTGCTCCATCGAACATCCACGTTGTATTGGAGGTTGGCATATTTCAACGTTTTTCTAACATTGCCAGCTACAAATTTGTTCACATTTTCGCGTGCCAACATTTGACCGGTGTGTTTTCAATTTTCCGTAGGACGTCTTATCGTGCCGTGGCAAATAAGATAACTTTCTGCAGTCTGTGGATCTTTACGCATCAACGAATAATACCAAAACACTTAGACACTATTGCACAAAACGTTATCAGATTCCACAAGATGTACTAATCGTGTCGGTAAAGGCATGCATCATCCAAGAAAAAAGCAAATACTCACGTAAACACGGTGCGAACGCGGGGCTTTTATAGTGTGACTAGCTCAGTTAGCTGCTCTCAGGTGAACATGGCATCGCAGTTTTATTTTTGTGTGCCTTTTACCCGCAAAGCAGTTGGTAGAAACCTTACTTAAAAATCAGTATAATTCTGATTCCCCATTCGTAATGCCCTGCTTGTACTTTGGCTCCAGAAGGTTGTGGCCCACTCACTGTTGGGGGCCGAATCGGACTTGGGGAGGGTAGTGGTCCATCCAAAAGAATACAAATTGACACCCGTGTCACGCTTGCTCTTTTTTCGAGTTCGTGATACGTAGTCACCAGGTTATAATTTCACAGCTGGAATGGTGTCACATTAGTGCTACGACAAAAACTTCTACCTACTGGAGTGCCACGACACCAGTTATACGCCAAATTACGTCTACTGCAAAAACTTACGCAGACTTAACTTGTAAGCGGCATTATCTCTACTGCGAAAACTAAAACGCGACATGTGTGGAACACGACAGAATCTATGCTTCAAAAACTAATATACACCACTGCATACACTATAAAAACTTATGCAGCCTTAACTTGTAAGCGAGATTGGTCTGTAAAAAACTCACGCACGACATGACTGCTGCGGGCAAAACTCACGCTGCAAAAGCTTACGCTCGTCATGGCGTGTGCAGCGAGGACTTGTACAGTCTTCACTTATACGTGACATTACTTCTACTGCAAAGACTCATGACATACCATCAGTACTGCACGGCACGGCTTATACTGCAAATTCATGTACCAGCTATTACGTCTATAGCGAAAAACTTACCACAAGTCTTAATCACGAGTCTGCGGTGTGTACGCAATGGCTGTACATCGGCGAAAGAGACACTGGAGTGTACAACTTCTTGGAGCATAAGTTTTGTCGTGTAGCGCTAATGTTGCGCATAAGTTTTGGCAGTAGAGGTAAAGTCACATATAAGGAATGATTGTTGGGTGTTCGCAGCAGAAGGCATGACTAGTTTTTGTACAAGAAGTTTTGTCGCGTATCACTAATGTGCAGAAGCATTGGCGGCAGAATGTCGTCGTCGTAACGTCGTAGCACTCTTGTCGGTGAGAATTCTTGTCGTAGCGTTTATGTCGTGGAACCAGCTGGAACACATGACGCGGCACGTGTGCATGTTTATGACAGGTTAGCGGCCAAATGTTATGGTAGACGATATTACACCACCTAAATGCCGCTTTAAAAGGTTGTGATACTGTTCTTTGAGCGGCGTTCATATCACTACTGTCCTAAACGCTGAACGAGGTCGTCAAATAACGAAACAGTGGCAGTGCCTAAATCCGCAGTAATCAACCAATCTGGCCAAACACGCCTCGTTACGCGGACATTGACCCACCACCCACTTAGCCCGGGCCATGGAACAGGTTATCCAGTATTAGATTTCTGGTTGTTGGTTCTGGTCTAGGGAGAAAACGTTTCGTAGGCACGGATTATAAATGATGCAAACCTTAATTTCAGGCATCATGAAAGCCCATGAAATTTTATTTTAGACGCTGCAGTCATAGGCACAAGAAAATACATGAGCTATGAAACAAGATAGCGGTTTTCAAGCCAAGATAACGCGACTTGCAGCATCAAAAACTATGAAGAACTGATCGTCAATCGGTGGAGACAATTTTTATCGATGGATTAAACCGTACAAGAACTCTTTCTCCAAGACTGGCATGACCCAGGTACGTCGTGAGGTAGCGCAAATATGATTGTGATGCAGCCGCTTACCAAACATGTTCTCGCTTTTCTCCGCACATGCGAGGTCTTAGGTTTGAACCGAACCGATGTGCTCATCGGCCTAAGCCCGCTGCGCCGACCACTCATGTACGTAGACCTACGCCCTGGCGACCGGGACTCTTCATATGGCTAGGAAATGACACCTCAACGCAGATAAAACTTCCGGAACGAAAATATTTGATGCCTGACGCGTTGCACTTCATGCATATCCGTTTTTGTGTGGTTCATCGTCTTAAGGGTTGTATTGCAACGGTTTCCGATATATTTGGGTCCAGGTGAAAATTAAAGTCGTTCCAAATTTCGTCGGTGACAGAAAAGACACCTTTTCACCCCTGACTGCTCGTACGCATGGGGCTAGCCGGTAGGTGCCCCAGGTATAGAGCCTCTTCTGCGAAGAATCAGACTCCAGCTGCCAGCACGGAGTCCGGAAGTGCTGACGTCCGCCGGAGGACAGCACCTGAGGTGCAAGGGCCGGTGTACGATTCAGTTAGAACTGTCCTTGGCTTTGAGGTTTTCCACCGCGGGGCGTTGCTCGACACACTGCCCGTATGACAAAGCTACATTGTGGAAGTCGAACGAATCATACGATTCGAAGTGAAAAGTGAGAAGCTGAAGTGAGAAGCTCTAGCTTTTATTACCTACGGCTGAAAAGATGACTTGCAAACATCCCAACTGACCGCCAGCCCATGCGAGCGCCAGACAATCTTCTTCACCGTTGGAGTCATGCCCACTAAGATCGTCTCAGCGAGACGTCTTGTGGTGATGTGGTCCCAGAAGGGGTGTCATGGCCAACTTTGCCCTCGAAGCTCCGTCTCGATGAGGACGTCTGAACAGGCTCGGTCTCAGTGAACATCACAACGTACTCGGTCATGGTGAAAACTCGGTCCAGGTGTGAATAGGTGGTAGTCAATGACATAAATGATATAGCTGTATCGTTTTCTCCTCGTAATCTACATAACAATATGTGTATCAAACTCGAACGTATATTTGCTCAATTCAAAACAGTATAAACGCTAAAACCACTACGCAATGCGTCGCCACGATGCGCATTTTCACAGCACTCACGCTCGTACTAAAACGCGAATCTGAGCTGGCGTTATTCATGGCTGGTAAGACATGTTGAAAGAATGCATGCAGTGTTGAGTTCAGCAACGCACCTACGTCTGTAAGGTCAATTCTCCGGCAATGCGACAAGGTCTGTTATTTACAGCGACTAGTTGAACAGAACCCTATAACACACCATAGAAACACAAACTGCAATTGACAAAACGAACCACACAAGTTTACGTCGAAGCCAACTGGTCGACGCAAGGTCAGCACAAGAGTTCGATGCGCGCTAATGCCAATGCAATGGTCAAATATCACTTGGGTTTAAAACTCGTCGTGCTTGTACAGCGCTTCTCCAAACTCCGTCGCCTGAGAGCCGACAAAAAGGTCGTATTTCTCCAACACTTCTTCCTTGGAAAGCACGCCGTCTTTGTCCACATCCGCTTCATTGATGAGGTGCTTTGACTCGGCCAGCGAGTGGTCGTAGTCTGGGGGAATGATCCAGGCGGACACCTGTGCCGCACAAAGGCCTTAGCTCGCGAAGGCGGAGCGTGTATACCATCAAAGCGGTGCTCTCGGTTAGCAAGAGCAGTCATCTTACAAAGGGTGAATTCCGAACTGCGCTGCTCCGGGATCCTCACAGAGTTATTTCTAGTTGTGGTCATCATTAAGTCCACGGGGCTTGCACCGGATCGCTAGCTCTCAATAAGTCTGGTCTTCCGTTGTCATCACCGCAATATATGGCCATTAGCCAGCATATCTGGAAGTCTCAACAAGTCTCATTATTGAATGCCAGCCCAGCGACGGCAAAGTGCGTCGAATGCCAGCCCAGCGACATCAAAGTTCGTCGAATCAGCATTGACTGCTTCAACGGAGCATCTAAATGTGTCACATCTTTGCACATTGAAAAAAGTTCGTATCTACGGACGCCTGCAGGTTGAAATGCTCAATAAATTATGTTTTGCGGGCAAGGTTAGCTACGGACAGATTTAGGCCATCGCATAACAACCTCACGCAACGGGGTGGTCCGCAGTGGAGTGCATGCAATTCAGCAAGTATTAGACAATATGCAACACTTTAAACTCATGGAAGATTGTCAGGAAGTGGGCGGAAAACACTCCCAATGTCGACGCGCCCTAAAGCGCCAATCACATCCATTACGGATTGCCAGAAACCACCTGTACAATGTAGGCATTACTTGATATCGGTAACTTGATATAACGTGCGATCACCACTCGTTTATTTGGGTTCAAACGTCTCACTTTCAAAAGCTAGGATTCGTGATAGGTCTCGTCACCTCGGATCAAGAAGCTGTCATAAACATTAATTTGGAAGCATTTTAGCGCACACCGTCCGGTCATTATAGTTGTCACATCCGCTTGTTCCGATGTGGCACGCAAAAAGTTTCACGCGTGATTCCAACCCATTCAAGACTGTACTTTCAGGAACGGTGCTCCTATAGAGCTCCAAATTTCTTAAGTCGATTCCAAAACTTCGTCACCATCGTTAACTAAGTTCAATGACAATGTGATTCATAAGCACATAAGTAGCGGAACTTCGCTGGCTGATCTATGAAAATGCCAATATTTGTCAAAACGTAAATGCCCGCGAGGGCCGCTCGCACAAACAAAGCGAGCAAAGCTCACGATGTTGCCAGCTAAATACGGTTGCTATAACAACCTGGTGTATAAAAGAGCAATGCACAAATCTCACCTCCTCCTTGTCCAAGTATCCATTTCCGTCCTTGTCCCGGTAGCTTTTGAACTGCTCCCTCTCTTTCTGGACCCAGTCGGGCTCTTCTCCACCCGCCTCACCATCGAACATGTCGCCTGGACAGAGCAACACCATCAACTTCAACATCACCAACTTCACCTTTTTAAAGGGTCACATTGTTGAACAGCTTTCCTAACATTTTCCTACCTAATCGCCAGGATCAATAGGCAAGCAAATTTGTCTTCATGGAATCCAGGACAACGTAAGTATTCGGTGATAATGTGCCAAATCCAGCTAATTTGTTATCATTTCCGTAACGCCTAATCCTCAAACTTCACTTCTTCCTCTGGCAGGCTAGGCGAGTTGAGACACACAGACACCATTCCCGTTTACAGGTGTATCTTACCGACCAACCGCTGCATCGTCGAATAAAATTTCACATGGCTCAGTTCCGAAGAATGCTACGAAAGACGTCAAAATGCCGACTTCCTTTCATGCCACGTTACTGAACCGTAACCTCGATAACAGAGCTTCGCACGGTAAACGTGTAGAAAAAGTGGCGCCACGTGAGGCATATTCAGTTTGGTGAACACCAGGTCTTGCTGTCTTGGATGTGTGAGGATGTCATCCACTCCACTGGTGAGACAATTGGTGTTGACTGATGATCGTTGAACTCCATTGGTGTTAAACGCTATACATGGCGCTATATACGATTTAGCAGTGAAGCAGCTTAAGGCAACAGTCGTGCAGTGCCTTGTAATCGGCCAGCAGTGTTCTAAGGCCAGACGGTCCTTACCGATATATTCATCCTCAGTGATTTTTCCGTCCTTGTTCTTATCAATGTCTTCAACAGTCTCCAAAATAACAATCTCCTTCATGTGGTCCACCTCCTCCGGGTGCAGGAAATGGGCAAATTCATCTCGCGTGAGATTGCCATCTTTGTCCTGGAACAGATGCTTGTCGTGAGATGCGAACACGCTCCTGCAGATACACCATTGTCGCGTTGGGATAACGGATACGGTGGCACACCCAACGTTGGTTTCAGCAAAAGCTGACTTGGAACTTATTCCCCGATCTCATTAAGATATCTGAATGAAATTAATTGGAAATGTTACAAATCCCCGCAGGCTTCCTCCGTCGAATCTCCGTTAGGATATTCAAAATCACATTACCCGGAGCATCTATCGCAGCGCACCCCAGTAAATTGGCCTACTGAGGTTGCTGAGTTCAATGTGTAGAAGTTCGCGGGAAAATCTCCTTATTCCCTTGACACATTTTTCTTACCAGAAGTCTGGCATCCGTGATGCGATACTTTTTCAAACTAACGGTTCCAACGTGGGCCGCACGCGACTGTGTACGCGGAAGAAGCACCTTCATTTACGTCAGCTCCAGTTCATAGCTTCACGACCCCGTACAAAGCATTAAAGTGGCAATATCTCAGTTACGCAGGGTTTGTTGGGTTTGAAAACTGTTCCCTGCGATCAGCTGAGGTGTAACAAAAGCGGCTGCCTGGAATCCGAGCTTTCGGGTCGTCATTAAAATAAATAATGGACGAGATAGCCTTCGACAGGCCCATTTCGCTTCACGTAATGAATATTTCTTATACGCCAAGCTCGCGGTAGCCGAGGAGCTGAATTTTTGGTTACCGTGCGCTCAACCTGAATACAATGACTGAACGATTGGTTGGTAAATCTGACAGCTGGCTTCCCTGTTCATTCAGCCTCACTGACTTTGATCTTCTGCTCTGTTCGGTCACGTGCCGCCCACCGCGCCAGATCAGGACCACCAATGAGGAGGTGGATGCGCCCCGTATCACGCGTGCTTGAGTTCATACCGCGTCGGCAGCATTCCATCTCCGGTTGTCGCGGTCCACCATCTGTTTGTAGTTTGTGCCGTCTTCATCCTCGGAGTCGTCCAGATCTTCCGTGAAGCCATACACGGACTTCCTGTAGTCTTCCCAAGATATGTTGTCTTTGTCCTTTGTGGTATGCGCCTGCAAAAGAAACGGATTCCCATGATTGCGCTTATCACAAAAACCGCGGACACAAGCAATTATGAAGTGAAGGCACCCCGTGCATATATAGCACACCTAGATCCGATTGCTGTCTGACGCTACATGTAACTTATCTATAAATTCATTCGTAAGATACATACGCAGAAGTTCCCGAGTCGCACTTAATGAACATAAATAAGCTCACATAGACACGCTACTAAATGTTAGCTATTGACCTCAAATATCAAAACCCAGCCCCTGCACAGATCACCAGGACTTAACGATAACCCAACATGTAACTTACCTCCCACTGCTTGTCAGCATCTTCATTGATGTACTTGTTCTGCGTGTGCTTCATCCATTTGGTAAGTTCTTCTTCCGTGAGTTTTCCATCCTTGTTTTCGTCAATTTTGTCCACGATTAGCCTGCGACAGTTAAATTTGTAAGCACGCCACGTCTGAAGGAAATTTTAAGTGCCACCAACATAAGGAAGAGTAGAGTTCGTCCGCATACAACGCGGAGCCCAGCCGCGATAAAGCCACCACGCGTGAAACACCTCCCCTTCATGCTCTGGCACATTTTTCCATGTGCGCAGAAAATTTGCCTGAAACGTGCGAGGATAAGGAAATATAATTGAAGAGCAGCCAACTCAGGTTTGTGGCGTTCTTGATCCACCCGTGGCGTAATGCTTTGCTATGGTTCACATCTCAATCGACAAAACACCACCGCACATGGCATGTCTTAATGCAGAGACGTACCAACGACTAGGAAGGATTTGCGATTTGCAAATGAAACCTCCAAAGCGTCGACCTTACTCACGCTAGTCTTTCCTTGCTTTCATCGGGTGAAAGCTCGTCAAACTCCTTAGCTTCATCTCCCAAAAAAGCTTCATGATCGTAGTCCAAGTTGTGTTCTTCGTCTTCATCATAGTGATCTTCATCACTGAGCCTCTACACAAAAAGATAGCCAGATCAACAATAAAATTGCTTTCATCACCAGTCCTACTCATATTTAAGCTTACGACGAATGACCGACCACATTGTCCGTCACTGACGACGCCGTGACAAAGGTTCGTAGAGCAACAGATGTGTGTCACATATGTTTGTATGCAAATCTTCATATGCGAATGCCCGTTCATAAGTGCTTACCAGTGTGTATGAACGCAACGGAGATATCCGCCCATACGCATGCTTGTACGCGCAAATGGTTGCGCCTAGGATATTCGCTACCCGTATATTTGTTACATAAAGTGTTCGTGAACGTTGATGTTTGCATCGATTATGTCCGTATAGACAACTGTTCATGAAGTAATAAGTCTGCCAAGATCAGCATCTGCGAGCGAGCTTCGAAGCACAATGCAGAATCTTTTTTGAGTTTTATGTTCCTCCATGATGTTGACCCAGATATTCTCACTTTTTTTGGTCCGGCGTTACAGTAATTCATTTCGGGTTTCGGACATGTTGGGTACACTAATTCATGTCAGGCTTATGTCATGTAGGACCAACAGTTCGGGAATTTTCGAATTTTAATGTTCAAAATCAATGTCAGACGTCCACACGCAAAATCGATTTTAAAAGGTGACAGTATCTTCTCATGAAAACCCGATCCCTTCATGTTTATGGGATGCGAGCTGAGAGCCTGCCAAAACGTTGGACACGGTATAACCGTGTCGGGTCGGGCCATCCATTCAAAACGCAAAGCCCTTTACACCCCACCTTGCGAGTCGCTTCGCGGCTCAGTGAGTGTGTGTGCTTTTGTTTTTTATTCGGGCTTTAGGACGCACTGAGCTGCTGACGCTGTATGGCTTCGCCTGTCTTTTACCTTGGCAGGAAAGGCGGGCACCGCGGGCAGTCTAACATCGTACCTCTGGTTTCCCAGACGCGTGGCATAACCAGTGCACTATCGGCACTCCTTTGCGGTTTAGTAATAACCGAACGTCCACATGCGCACATCTTCATACTGCAGACATTCGTGCGGATGTTTTTATTGCACATGTCTAAAATGCACGCCTGTGCACCGGCAAAGCCAATCAGGACGAAGAGGACGCAACAGACCAAAATGCCGGCGCACAGTATGAGACGGGATATTTTACGGGGACACCGCCGCTATAATCAATATTCACAGCAAACAATGCTATCGGCAAACCCATGTGTTACACAAAAACTGCAGTACTAACAGTACGAACGTACCTCTCCCGACCATTTATGCTGATGAGTGGTTACGTGACATTCCAGCTCACAAACTACGAAGCATACCTAAGCACTCAAAACCATTCCCCTTAACCAGAACTTGATCATTAATTTTTATCCCGTCAATCGTTTTTTCAACTTCAAATTTTCCTGATCAAACTGCGATCATTTAGCCATCTTACCTGCGAAGATGTGTCTGGTTATCATCAGTAACATGCTTTGGACATAATGAGCCTCAGACACAAAGTAATGCTCACCTTTTCCTTTGATCTGTCTTTGTGTTCTGCTCCAGTTTTGGGAGCTGCAGCTGCGAGTGCACATGTGCACAAAACACCGAGTAACAACAGACGCATATTTAACCTGCAACAATGGCAGTTGGTCAACAGACGCGCATTGCCCGTTATCATCACGTCATGCTGAACATCGCTGGCCACTTTTCTGTTGACTCTGAAGACCCGCGACCAGAAGACGTACACTGCGAAGACACACTCATGAGACCTCTGCTCGTAACGGGCCGTCCACAAAGCATTCAAGGCATTTTGTCGATTTGATCTTCGATCGACCTTCGACCTTTCTATCCCTTGCTGTGCGCAGGTTACCCAAGGCGAGAAATCCACCTCCCCTGGTTATGATGCATAACTTTTAAAATATCAACATGATTGGCCATCATACCGGAACGTAACGCTACGCTCATCCGCCCCCCCCCCCCCCTTGTTCCGCTACAGTTACGCTCCATTAAAACCGTCCTCCCCCTCTGTGCCGTCCACAATATCATGTATGGGCGGCACCTGAGGCCTATCACTGAAATGCTGTGTGACATCTCGACTGTTGGATTACCGGAGGCCAGCACAAGTAGTATTTAGGGGTAGCAATCCAGTCTACCACTCTCGGTCTGCTCACTGCTTCATCTTTCATCCCTGCAACAGCCATTTTTCCTGATGCATGTTGTATGAACAGGCCATGAGTATAATCGAGATAAGAGACAATGAGTAACAAGAGTTGGCAGCCCTGCCACAGTACCCGCACATAGCCCAAAGAAGGTCTCCTGAGCTGGGCAAGTCTAGGGAGCCGAAGCCTATCAGACACATGCAGTGGTGCCCCCACAATTTCCACTATCCTTTATCCCACTGCCCTGAAATGGTCATTGCTGCCTGCATAGACCCTAATCCCATCCCAACCAAGAACAGCAAACAGCCCTGACTAGTGGGATGCTCATGGAAAGGATAGGCATGGAAGCCAGAAGTAAACAATGGTAGCAAAAGCAATGGTAGGGGAACCCAACAAAGAGTTTTTCTTTTGCTGGTCTTTCCCTGTTAACATACACTCCTTTCTTCCTGGGCATAGGGGTCATCCATAACTTTATGCATTTTAGATCATTCTTCAATGCCCTCCCCTCTTGATAACACACTGGTCACCTTGTCAATGATAATGACAGTATACCATTTTGTACATTGTCACTGATGCAAACTTTTCCTTTTTCAATGTTTTCACCATTCTGCTTTACATTACCAAGTCTGAACACCAGCTATTACACCAGATGTAGATTGCTGACAGTGAGCAGGATGATCTTTGGCTCCCCTTTAGTAACCAGTGATCAAATCATGAGATAGAAGTTAGTTTGTTTTGACTATTGGCTATAAAATCAACCAATAAATGCAGCATTTGTTTGCTTCTAAGATCAGTAGAAATGCTGTAAAAGAGCATTCAAATGCAGTACAATGGTAAAACTGTGGGGTGCCTAAAATATAATCATTCACCTAAGATTGGATATATCATAACTTACTGGTGCACCGTACATGACAGGGTTTGGCTATCACACTGCAGTAAATATCTTATTGAGGCAAACTTATCATGCTACAAAGGAAGCACCTCAGATTCAACATATTAGAAGTAAGATGCTACTGGATCTGTTTCTTTTCAGTGTGATTTTATTATGTCAAAAAACAATAGCAGAATAAGGTCAATTGTTATTGAGTCAGGACTCCACCAGACAGACTGCACAAGGTATTTGTTGCTTCCAACATGCCTGACATGGTGGCAATACCTCACCATACCTTTCAGCACATGAACACTACAAATTCAAGTGCCCCAAGACCTGGATGCATCTGATACAGATGCTTACCAGGCTGGGAACATCACAGCCACTTAGTCATTTTATGCAACAGCCTGATTTTCATACACTGTCCTACTGATCCCAGTGGTGGTCATGCCCATGTCATAGACTGAAAAATCATGTCATGCTGAACATGGAGCACTGCCGTAGCTGCAAGTAAATTTGTGCGTGCACATCAAAAACCTGCATGCCTTCAAGTTTAGCACATGTTTACCACCAATTTCAGCACATAGAAAGCCATTTTTCCAAGTAGTTATGATGACTGGAAGATATTTTCAGGTAGTAACACCCTAAAAACTTTTTTTCCTGCAAAACAATTTATTATTAAGCATATTTTGGACTGGCCTTAGTTTTCATTCATGTGGGCATAAGGTGCAGTGTGCTGATATTAACTAGACATATGGTGCAAGGGATGGACTTTGTTTTGCAGCCTGGTCCATGCATGATTGGTCTCATGGCAGACATGTAAGTTGTTAAACACATTTGCAAGGAACATTATACATGTAGATAAGACAGCACTAAAGACCTCATTCCTTGTAAAAATACTGGGAGAATAGAGCAATAGATGCATAACTTTCTGAGCTATATATTCTTATCAGCACAAATATCAGAGGTCTGATTCTGATATCTGTTTCTACTAATACTTGTCTTGACAAAGGCATGTAGCCAAAATATCAATACATGCATCTCCCATTCTCCTGGCCATTGTACATGGAATATGGCAGTAAGTCTTGCCTCACCACAGAAGACACACAGCAAAACTACCAATTCCATTAAATATCAATGTTTCATGTTTCTTTCATTTCAGCCAAGCACAATGCAGAGGGATGCAACACTACAGCCATGTTAGCATACATGCCTGCTGGGAGGATACAATTGCCAGCTCCATTCCTCCCTGATGGAACGATGCTACAGTGTTCCTTGAGGTTGAGTCATAGACTGTTTATTCCTGACGCGGAAATAAAGTGTATCCTTGACAGCATAGCGAAGATGCAGTTTCGAAAAGAGCTGCGGAATTATTATTTCACTCAGTTATGTGCATAAAATAAGCTTCCAAGGTACACTTACCGGCTTGAACCCACTTCAAGCCAAGCTGTACAGCAAACGGCTCGGTATTGCAGGCAAACCTAATTACAAACAACAACGTTCAATCTTTCCCGCTCCAGGTCCAAATGCACAACCGGCGAGAAACGCCCACAAAGACAGCGGCTTAAATGAGACTTCATCGCCACGTTCACTGATTTTTAGAAGCAGACTTATAGTATAATTTTTGTCCCAGCAGAACCTTTTCTCAATGAAAAGGGACATAAATGTGGTTTGGTTTTTACACCCATTCTCACAATTGAAGGATCTAATTGAAATTTTGCCTTATTATAAATTGTGGAACAGTGTTTTCTGTTAAAAAACCAAGCATAAATGGAATAACATCATCATTTGAACTAGTATGTTTTAAAAAGGCAAATTTCCTACCAACTTTGCAGCAATGCAGGCACACGTCATCCCTGGCAGCACAAACAATGATGTCAACCAATCACAGCGACGTTCAGGAACTTGGGTGTGTTCGCAACCGGTCGTAATATATCTTGCACTACATTGCAGGTGACTTGCACTATCTTCATTCAAATATGTTATTGGGATACTTTCCAGATTATTCGCAGTGGGCTTTTTAACAATGGAGTTGAGTTTTTATTCCAATTCAAGTACTCTTAGCTAACACCAGTTGAGACATTCAATCAATTGCGTAAGCTGTTCAGTTCATTCGCCAAGAACAATATACATCTAGATAAGACAGAATCACTAGCCTTATTCCCAGCGAAAAAAGGGAGGAGAATGAAGAGATAGATCAGTTGATATTTCGGCAACATGTTTTCGCCGAAGCGAGTATCAGTAGTAAATTTAAACTTGGCTGCCGATCCTGCTCCTGCTCGACTTTTCAGTGTCTTTGTTTTGTGTGTGTGAACAGCGAGCCACAGTTTTTACAGGTAATCAGAATTCAGGTGATTTAACAAGGAGCGAGTGCCACCCATTACCACGATGCGGTGCATATCTAAGAGTAAGAGTACGCGAAAAATACGTGTACATGCAAACGAATTCATGCGCACCACGCATCACGCTTCATTCAGGCATGCAAGCAATTTCCAGTAAACAGGCATCACACATCAAGCCTCATTTATACATGCGATTTCAATGAAACAGGCATCGCGTATCACGCGTCAGGCTCACTCATGATTAGAAACTCTTTGCATGATGCAAACAATTTTAATTTAGCACGCATCACACATCAAAGCACGTATCACATTCTCATGATCGGCCAGGACGAGCTCCTTGCGGTACTGTCTGGTCGCCGACTTTTATAAGAATCCAGTCATTTATTTTCTTTGCTTTCATTCACTTGATGGTATTTGAACGTGTGAAGTACGCCATTCTGGATAGGCTGACATACTGCGTAGTACTGCATACCGAAGTATGCTGCGTGCGTTCTGCACAACTTGGGCGCCAAATGTCTAATAGATTCTTAGTTGTTCCTCGGGTCCACAGACCTTATCGCACACTGCTCATCATGGCCGATTATGCGAACGTGATAAGTGCCTTGATAAGTGTTGTGTCCTAGCTTTAAATCGTTTACATGATTCATACCCGAGTTTTTTTAGTTTACTTGAGTGATGCCTGACGCGTGACATCCTATTCAAAACCGAGTACGAACTCGGTCCCTCCGGTAGAGGCTAAAACAAACAGAACACCAACCAGACAGGAAAAGTGAATCCATTCTTATAAAAAGTTGGCGACCAGACCTTAACCTACGGAGCTTATCATAGCCAACCATGGGAATGTAATAAATGTCTTAATGTGCGATGCGTGCTAGCTTAAAATCGTTTTCATATACCAGGGATGCCGACGCGTGGCACGCGATGCCTGTTTAATTACAATCATTTGCATGTATAAATGATGCATGCTGCCTGTTTACTTGAAATTGCTCGCATGTTTGACTGAAGCGTGATGCGTGATGCCTGTTCACTTGAAGCAATTTGCATGTGCATGTACACGTATTTTTCGCTTATTTCTATTCTTAGTTGAACATGTGCTGCATCCTAGTAACGACTGGCAACTGTGGCTCGCTATTTCCCCCCCCCAAAAAAAAAACAAACAAAAAATAGGGTATGACCAGCAGGCAATTTCCAACTTACTACTGATATTTGTTTCGTTAAAGGCATGTTACCGAAATGTCAACTCACCTATCTCTCCATTCTCCTGGTTTTTCGACGAGGAGTAAGGCTGTTGCTACCGTCTTCTTGGCATTCGATTGATCCTTAAAAACTTACTTTTGCAATTTTTTTGTATGGTGAATATTGTAACATTAACTCAGCTCAAAAACGTTCTACAATTTTTGTGCTAAACTCAGCAGATATGTGCTATTTTCATTATGACTGCCCTCTTCTTGGAATTTTTTCTAAACTATATTAAAACTTAATCAACGTTCTGAAGAACCCGTACATTTTTTCCGTCACAACCGAAAGTCGCACCTGCCTGGCTAGCATACACGGAAGCGCGTCATTGCTCCACATGTGTTATCCTTACCGGCCGCCTCCCAGCCAGCAATTTGTGTTGGCTGAAGCGCAAAAGGTAGGTGCAGCCCGGTGGGATCCTAAGTAAGCCCAGCCTCAGGGCATTGATGCGGGAAAACGGTGTGGGCGCAGCTCATATTTTGCTGGGCAAAGCCTTCACATGAGCTCAGCCTAGGAATTCTCGGCTATGCCTGATGGGCTCCAGTCAGGTTATCGCATCCAGGGCGACAACTTGAGCTCAGTCCATTTGTATGCATACATACCCCAGGGGGTGCAGCCCTTATTATGTTGGGTAGCGCCACAACCAGAGCGCCATACGCTTAACACATTCTTAGTAATTCCCCGCGTCCACAGCGTAGCAAACCATACTAGCAAAAAACAGAAGTATCATTTCATGTCACGTGGTTGACCCGAAAAAAACGTTATTTCGATGAGGATTCCAAATCGGGGTCTTGTCGGAGAGAGATTGCGTCCTCCT
This sequence comes from Pollicipes pollicipes, assembly GCF_011947565.3. Taxonomy (NCBI): domain Eukaryota; kingdom Metazoa; phylum Arthropoda; class Thecostraca; order Pollicipedomorpha; family Pollicipedidae; genus Pollicipes; species Pollicipes pollicipes. The sequence continues at coordinate 16,569,003 of NW_023596297.1, forward strand.
GGGTCCTGTCGTAACCTCCTACCTGCTCACGGCAGAGCTGATTCCATCGGTCGAGCGACTTGGACTAGGATTAAAATGCTACATCTGGGGTGGTAGCCATCGACCCAATGGCTACTGCAGGTATCAGGGTTGGTCGATGTACCCCATTCTTAATACATTCAAAACCGGGCGTAACCGTCAGGCCGGTACCGCACAGCTTATACGCATGGCTGTCAAGTACTTGCCACATGAGACCCCTGACATCTGAACGAACTTGGAGAGTCGTGTAGGAAGCCCCTAAATTACTGCGCAACCGGCCCGCATACATCGGACTGAATGGGAGTCTATCAAAGTCCCAGGTAAACACGTCCATTTGGAGCGTGTCAGCGCAACGGAAGCCCTTCATGTGCAGATCCGCTTTGATCGACTCATCACTGCAGTAAGTGACGTGCAGTAATCTGGGTGTTTCTTCCATGAACACCTGTTTTGGACATCAACTGTCAGGCTATAGGGCAGAAATGACCAGATATCCTAACGCTATAACATCACCATCATGTGGTGCTAGAGAACATTGTACAAACATCAAACAAGTGCATTTTTGTGTCGCGGATGGAATTTTTGCGGACAAAATTGTCACCAGCAGCGCAACGCAATACCATATGACGAAGAAATCGGAATGGCATCCCCGCCCAGCAGCGTAATCAGGAATCTGTGCATCGCCGCGAGCTATTTTTATCGCCGCAACTTGCAAGATCATGCACACAACCGCAACGTTTACTTATGCAATGTCTTCAGCCAATGCGAGGGTAGCTGTTGCTGCGAACAATGCAGACACACCGGCCATACACAATGGGATAGTTTAATTACGAAGGTTGCGTTCTTCCACCCCCGGGACTTGCCGTGGCCTCACATTTAAGCTTAACCTACGGCTAGATGTGCTATCCTCGACCGCGAAAAAAGGGCGAAAGACTTTGGCAGCAGGGGCTGTGGAGTACGCGGCAAGATTCCAACCCGTGGTAGACTGGGAGATGACATCGAACATGCTGGTCTCCCCGGGGCCGTGTGTCCTAATGGAAACCACACGTGCGCTTCGAGTCCCACCGCAACCATCATCATACTCTCCACCATACTTAAGCCGTGCTCCAAGCCGAGCGCAGTGTGTGATGTCTGCAGCCTTTTTCATAAAGGTTTTTGTACATTTTTTTGTACCTTCTGTTTTTTGTACATTCATTCATTTTTTGTACATTTTGTACATTTTTGTACATTTCTTGCACATTCGTGCTGCAAGTAATAAAATAGATATCTCGATAATACAATAATATAATACAATAATCGAAATACAATAGTCGAAATACATCGAGAATGTCTACAACCGTAGCTTAGTATGTTTCATAAAGGACAGCTGATTTTCCAGCCGCGGTGCATTCGTAAGATTAAAAGCACAAATCAAAACTACAGATCAACAATGGCCTACCCCATGCTAGAAAAGCTGATCGTGAGCTTAAGGCAATGACAGTAGCGAAAGTGGATTGTGGACACGAAGCTCGCAAGAGAAGGAGGCTTTCAAGAATCTCCCGGGGCAAAATATACAAGTTCTCAGAGGAAGTGAAAGGACAACCAAGCTCGCGGAACACAGCGCTCAGAGAAAACAGCCCAGTAATGGTGTTGATGGATTTAATAATCTCTAACTCCACGTATGGCCCGTGCAACCAAGCGTGCAGCATATTCATTCCTTTGCGCTATTACCCATCGCTACAAGTGACCTCGGCACCCGGACCGACCCGATCGAAATCCTGTGTCGTCTCGTGCTCGCGCGCTGAGGGAGTGGGGGAGTATTGATACGAAGGTGATCATTTTCCGTGAGTAGGCCTACTGGCATCCGCGTCACTGCCAGGACGAGATGGCTGTACTAATTGGTTATGAAATGTCCTAATTTTAAGTGTAATTTCTACTCATGCAAGTGAAAGCATGTATACTCATCCTATCAAACTGTGGGCATCCGACGACATTCACCTTGACGCCAAACACGGACAGCCATCGCCGGGTGTGAACGATGCATAAACGCCGTGTCTGTGAGAAGAATATAGGTGTCTACCATGGCAATAGAACACTAGTATTATGCTGGTTCACTGAGTTGCTGTTTCGGTGATTGCCATAACAGTGTCAATATCCTGTTTGTTTACTTCTGCTTAAAACTGAGACGCACGGTGAATACAATGACAAATGTAATTAATGGGTGGTATTGGGCAACCTAATGTTCTGTTCCGTGACACTTTCGACACATGTTTTTTTTATTTTTGCTTGCAAACTGCGGTATTCATGATGATCCATAACACAATTGTTTTTTTGCGCTTTTCGGACACAGGTAATGTCAGCTGGCCGGTGAAACACTGGATGGGGGGGGGGGGGGGAAGGGCATCATTGGATTTCGTATTGGTGGAATCCCGTGCGACTCAGCACAGGGCATGACGTCACTTGTGCCCTGTGCCATTTGCCCCCGCCGGTGCTGGCTCCATCGCCGTGGCGTAGCGGAAACGTAGGGTAGATGCAACATTCAAAGGGATTGGAGGCCAGGCAATTAGTAGCCCTTCAAAGTTTGATTATCAATAAAGTCGTGCTGGTTCGGTTAGTGTTTTTATTATGCTGCAAGCAGTGGCGTCAGCTTTTCTAAGTGAGGGGATAAGCCCAGGACCCAGGCGGCATGCATATTTTGTGATAGGGTGAGCCATTTCCCGTCCTCTCCCCCCCCCCCCCCCAACAGATTATTGAGCGGCCTTACGCCCTTGTAAGGAACTGTGAACCTAATCTCGCCCTAAATGCACTTCTCACCGGATCTTAGGCCGCTTGATTTTGATTTACGGTAATTTTTTCAAGTTGGTAGCACGGAAGTCCTTTATTTTAGTAGCACCGCCATCAACCGCAGGTAGCGTCTGAAGAGGGCCCCTGGGATACTCGTTTTTCCCTAAGATTTTGTAGCATTGGGGTCAGAAGATTTGTGAGGGGGCAACCAAATATGGTAGACGGGCGTCAAACGAGGGCTCTCACAAACTCGCAAAGGGAACAAACCGACTCCTGCCAACAAGGTCGTGTTCAAACCCTGCTGTCGCAACTGTTTGATTGTTATGGAGGAGCACAGTCGAGGGGCGCTCTATTCTGCCCACAGGTCTTCATTTTTACCACAGCGCTCTTAAAAGAAATTTAGAACTGGCGTGATGCGTTCTAGCCGGCGTCATAAAGGAGACCAATGCTTCTTCAGAGGGCCTCTGAATCGATTATGAAGCCCGGCATCCGTGTCACCAGAATGTCGTACCATAAGTATTATGTGGCCCCCCAGTGTTTCACTGATGGCGCCGCCTGGATGAAACAAGTATGTGATGTCAGCGTACATTCCATGGCCCCTTCATGAACACGTCCATCGGAATAACTGGATAAAAGCAGAAATAAAAGGAAAGGAAACTTTGGGGCCCGCTCAAAACTTAAGAACTTTCACCAGGGGCCTTCCATAAAGCCCTGTGTCACTCCTGCTCTACCAGCCCCAGTCTGATTAAGCCATCCGAGGCGCAGATGGATGCGCGTGGTCACCAGCTTCCGAGCAATCCGCTTGTCCAGCCCAGAACTTTCTCAGCAGGAGCTTTGTGAGGCGGTCGACGATACCGATGTCTCAGTCCATGTCTTGGCCCATCACTAGCTAAAACACGATCTTGAGAGCCTCGACAACGCTCGTCCAGGCCGGCAACGAGGGTCAGCGCCCCGTGCTGGGTGTGGACCCCATCCGTCTCGTCGCCGCGGCGGGGGCCATTTTCGGTCCTCTCGCCGTCACCGCCATGGAGCCTGCCTTCGCCCGACTCGCTGGCCCCGTCGTCCTAGCCGAATTCGTTCAGGGCGGGCACTGGAGGCCTCGCGACTGTTTACTGGTAGGCGGCCTCCACGTCGTCCACATGCCCTGTCACTTCCACCACAGCTGGATCTTAGATCTGCGACACACAGTCATTTCCACGTACCTAACAGGCGCATTAATCAGACCCTATTACAAGTCACCAGTGTTGTTTCTCATTGCGACAGCAAAACGTGTTGGGCCCGGACATGCCCTTTCTTTGGTTATCGCACCCTTGTTTTCATACACAACCACTTTTTTCGTGGTCCAGCGTGACATAATCCGAACGAGTAAAAGGGGCGGTCAACGGCCGACGGGTACTACGCTGGATGCAGCATTCTGATATCTACCGCTCCTGGCCAAAGCCACAGATTTGTCTGGATGGCTCCGTTTCATGGTCCCATTTCAGTGCATCGGCTGCCCCAGGGGGGTGGCGCCGCCATTGCTGTTTTCCGACGCAAAAATACACAACAGCGCGGCCTTCCGAACCAATGTCAATGGAGTTGAGACTCGTCAATGGGGTTGAGACTCGCACGTGCAAACTTGCCCCCCCCCCCCGTCGCAAACCCTGGCTACGCCCCTGACACTCACTCCCTTCGCCCGCATCACTCCACTATCACTCACGTATTCGCCACTCTCTTCACTCCCAGGCCCCACTTTGTAAACAAGATTATGGTTGGAAAGTCTTGTTTGAATCTCGTATTGTAGTCCACAAACTGCACAGACCGGCATAGATTGTGCATGCATTAGACTGTGAATCGGGTTGAAAGATCTCTGCATAAAACAGAAGGTAATTTTCCTTTTAAGCACACGCGTACTCACTTCGGCGTGCCGGTGATGTCCAGGTGCATAGAAGGAATTGCACTTGGTTGAAGGCATGGTTTCACATTGGGTGTGGGACTGGTCTTAACCAGATAGCCAGGATCAGTCATGACCTTGAAAATGATCAGATCAGATTACCGCATTATCCACATTTATAATTAGTCCAAGAGCAACGGTGCACTCTGGTTTTCAGGACAATTTGATCGTTTTTTTAGAAATGTAAAAAACTCTCGTAAACTTTTGAAAAAAACTAAAAAAACGTCCAACATTCTTGCAAGAGGCCGCCTCACAGGATGGCATCTTGCTGCCAAAAAACCGCTTTTGGTGCTCAGTCTTGCCCAATGCTGGCATACCACTTCGAATTTCTCCCATCCGCGACGTAATAGCCCGCACCGAGGCCACATCACAATGCAAACTTGGTGCCACACTGCACAATAGACAAGACTGACCACAGTATTTCTGTGTGACTACTGCTTTCCAAGCGACGCAGTCGACGTTGCCATGCAATGCCGCGGCTCAAAGCCAGTGCGACTTCGGGGACGTCACCGCCTAACGTTAAGGAGCCGCCCGCCCAACCAATTTCTCAAGCTGTGATGATGGCCCCCTGCCGCCGCCAATCATCCGCGTTGCCAAGAACGTATAAGAAGTACGCTTGACCGACTTTTTAGCACCCGATACGCCCACCGTTGAGGTGACGTCACTGGAGTCTCGGCACAGCGAGAGCAGCGTGCAGCCCCACACGATGCATATTACGATCTGGATATTTGCCTTTCCATTGGTTACAGTTGCATTGCATGCCAAATTTGCTGGGAAAAGCTGCCCTTCCTTCCGTCCGTCCCTAAAAATGCGTTGCGTTATCAAACGATTAGTTCGGTGTAAATTCGGTAAATCTAACCTTAATTACATCGCCCAAACTGAGCGGGACGTTGATGTCAGTGCATGAAGTCAGGCTCACGCAGTCGGGCTTAGTGCTTTCGCTGTCCCCGCTCTTTCCGGTGCAGGTTTCTGTGGCACCCGTGTGCACGCGCCCAGGGTCGCACCCATAATCCCAGTGGAGCAGGAGCGACACAGGGCTTTATGGAAGGCCCCTGGTGAAAGCTCATAGGTTGTGAGCGGACCCCAGTCTCCTTTCGTTTCGTTTCTGCTTTTATCCAGTTATTCCGACAGACATGTTCATGAACGGGCCATGGAATGGACACTGATACCACATACGTGTTTCGTTCAGGCGGCGCCGTCGGTGAAACACTGGGGGTCACAGAATACTTATGGTGCGACATTCTGGTGACACGGGCGCCGGGCCTCATGATCGATTCAGAGGCCCGCTGAGGAAACATTGGTCTCCTTTATGACCCCGGCCGTCCTCTGACGGGAGCAGATAGTGCTACTCAGGGTAGAGGCTTTCAGTGACGCACAATAATTTCTTGCGCGTACAAGGGATCTACTAAATGACACAGGGATCACTTTTAACAAAATCAGGCCCCTGGGCAAAACAAAGCAAGGTCGTTTGTTGGTTATTGGGCCCACTGTCCTACACATTACCACTCCATTGTGTCAATCAATGCGGGCCCTATTATTGTCCTATTTCCTAACTCCCTTTATTGTCGGGATCCCGAACAATGCAAGAGGCCCGCTGACATTCCAGGTCCCGTTACTGTCCCTTTCTAGCAAACGGGCGAGCTGCCGACTCGGATTCCCCTGCTGGCAAAGGATCCCTCGTCAGCCACTGTGGCCCCATGACAAGACAAAGTGGCTCTTTTTCATCTGTGCTTTGCTAGCCTGCGCGCCCACTTGCCATTAGTTCGTACCCACAGGAGAAATGCAAACGATATTTTGTTAAGAGGGTGGGAGCGTACCTCGGCGAGAACGCATCACGCCATTTCTTTTTATTTTGTTTAAGAGCGCTATGGTAAGGATGAAGACCTGCGTCGATAGACCTCGGCGATAAGAAACGTTTTTCACTGCATTATTTTGTTACCTTGGTCCCGTACATTTTTGTTGTTCTTGATAAGCAGAAATCTTGTAATTACGCAACGGCAACGCAGAAACGGCGCTGGGGAATGGGGGCAGTGGGGCGCGTGTGGTGGTTGGGAGCTCGCTATCGTAAATGCTAAAATTTGAAGGTAGGAGCATGAATATACCTGTTTTAAGATTATTTACGATATGTTCCGCCTTAAACACGGCGACTGGTGTACAATGATTTTTTTTTCTAACGTTAGGTAGCAATGTACACCTACACTCTATATTCTACTCGCTGACATGGGATTCCTGTATCGTTCAGACCCGGCGATAGCTGTCCCTGTTTGGCGTCAAGGTGAATGTTGTCGCATGCCCGCAATTTGGTAGGATGAGTATTCCTGCTTTCGCTTGTATGAGTAGAAACTACACTTACAATTAAGACATTTCATAACCTTTTAGTACAGCCGTTTTATTCTGGCAGTGACTTGGATTCCAGTAGGCCTACTCACGGAAAATGACCCCCTTCGTGTCATTACCGTTCCACCCCACCAACGCGCGAGCACAAGACAACGCAGTAATTCGATCGCATGGGTGCGGCTGCCAAGGTAACTTATAATAATGGGTAATAGCGCAAAGGAATAAATTTGCTGCACGCCTGGTTGCACGGGTCACACGCGGAGTTAGATATGGTTAAATCCATCGACACCATCACCGGGTTGCTTTCCCTGAGCGTTGTGTTCTGCGAGCTCGTTTATCCTTCCACGTCCTCTGAGAGCTTGTTTATTTTGGCCCGGGGGTTCTTGCAAGCCTCCTTCTTTTGCAGGCTTTGCGTCCACAATCAATTTTCGCTACTGGCATTGCATTTAGCTTACGATCACCTTTTCGGCACTGGGGTAGGCCATCATTGGTTCATAGTTGTGAGAAGTACTTTTAATCTTACAATTGTACCGCGGCTTGAAAATCAGCTGCCCTTTATGAAACATACCAAGGTACGGTTGTAGAAATTCTCGAGAGATTTGTTACTTTTTGTGTTTGGTTTTGTGGATTTGTAATTTGTAGCTGTTGTTTGTAGGTTTCTGCTTTATGAAGCCCATTTTTACAACTACACATATAAATTTATAACCTACAATACAAATGTACAAAAGACTGCCTTCATGAGAAAGACCATTGGAAAGGACAGAGTAATATATTGGGCTCCGGGTTGGGCTCAGATTGAGGTGGAGGCGACTGCGCAAATGCTGAGCCAGAAGTAGTGGGGACGTGCCGGAAGAAGGATGCATCGAGGTCACGGTAAGATGGGATCGCAGAACTATTTGAGGAAAGCAAATACCGGTTGTTTCATATTGCTGCCACGTTGAGCAAAACCAAAAAACAAAAGCAACCACGTACGGTTGCAGCCAAAGTTCAAGCATGGTTACGTGCTTTGACAGACTGAAGGTACTAGAAATGCCGGGCTCAGACTTGATGATTCCTGCCGTTCGAACAATGAAATGACGTGTGTTTCCACCAGTTCGACACGACCCAACCGTCGCCGATTCCAGCCGTGGCTTCTATTTTTTACATATATAAGCTTAACAGTTCGTTTGTTGATTTGATCGCACCGAAGGCGCAAAGTTGTTGCGCACCGCACCGAACACGCAAACATTGGCATGCACTGCCCTTTCGAGACACACGTCAACATGTTTTCCGCGCCGAAAGTGTTAGGTTTTGCTTAATACGTGCTTAACGGAAGTTCCGTTTTAACCAGTCAAATTAAACTCAAGCTATTCGAAGAGAGGTTGATCACCAATGTTAATTCTGAACCATTAGAACGAGCCCATAGCAAGAGCTTTATCTGACTGCACTCGGATCTTTTTGGCCGATCCAACACCCCAGCCTTTCGGCACCCTTTCACGCAGGCGAGGACTCCTGAACAGGGTCACGTGTACGATTGAACCGGTTTTGAAATCAACTGAGGTGCTCCGTGGTAGCCAGGTGGCCTTAATGAGAGAAAATATGCCCTGTGCAGCTAACAGGACCACGAGTATGCAGAGAGTCATCCGGATATCAAAAGCTTTGAGCTTCTTGTAAGGTCCTGAGCGGACTGTGGGCCTCGGGAACTCAGAGATCACCTCGGTATTCAGCGGGCTCTTGAGTAGTCTGACAGCCCCCTCAATAGCCTGGCAAGCCTCAAGCACTTATGCCCCCCCCCCCCTCTAAAACAGGTGTTCAAAAGAGTCGTTTGGTTATAGGTGTAAGCTCTGGCGACCAAATGGGTCGCTTAGCAGTCAGTGGGCCATCAACAACCAACCGAACACATCGATGGCCAGAAAGGCCCACACGTGATTTAAAGTGCCCATTCGTGACCAGTGGGTCTGGGAGACCAGTCAAGTCCCCAAGCTGTCAGAGAGGAACCCCACAAACAAGAGGCTCGCCGGTGGCCAGAGGGGCCTCTCAGCGGCCAGAAGGGCACTGGTCAGCTAAAACCGCTCGTGAGCGACCAGAGAGACCCTGAATACACAGAAGCTCGAGAGGTCAGTGTGACCTTTGAAAGGATGTTACTTATCATCGGCGCTTTACGTTGCACGGAGTTTCTGAGACTTTGCGCTGAATGTCGTCACCTGCTTCTCACCAGTCAAGGAAGGGTGGGCACAGAGGAGAACTGAGCACTGTACCTCTGGTTTCCACGGCGCGCATCTCAAACACCGCACTAAAACGGTCCTAAAGGGTCTGAGCACTTCCGAGGTAATTTTGTTTATTGCAGGGACTTTCGAATGGCAGACGGGCCCTAAGTCGCTTTTAAGTCCTTAAAACAGTCCGAGTGCCCACGGCAGCCGGCTGAGGCCCACGTGTCCGTAGTGTCCGTAATGGGTGCCTCTAGGTAGCCAAATGGGTCCTAGCGGGTGGGCGGAGGATGGGCTTGATTCATGCAGCACGGGTATTTTTCTTCACGCTGCGTGTTTCCCCGGCACGCAATCGTTCCTGCTTGTAGGATAATAGAAACTCTGACCGAAACAGCATGCTCTTGCTTTATACCTCTAATCAAGCTTTGAATGGCTATTACTCGCTCTGCCCGCAATCACTTTGAATGCCACATATGCCCTATGTTTCCGCTACGCCACTGCGATGGAGCCAGCAGAGGCGGGGCCAACGGCACATTATGGCACCAGTGACGCCATTGCCCTGGGCTGAGTCGCACGGGACTCCATGAACAGGAAATCCAATGATGTCCCCCCCCCCCTTCTCTCCAGTGTTTCACCCGCCACCTAGCATTGCTAATGTTGGACGAATGGAGGAAGAGCAGAAATTGTGTTATGGATTATCATGAATGCTGCGGTTTCTAAGCAAAAACAACAGGAAATGTATCGGAAGTGTCAAGAAATGGAACATTAGGCTCCTAAACACCAGCAGTCAACACCTTTGTCATTGTATTCACCGTGAGCCTTACAGTCTTAAGCAGAAGTAAACAAACATAATATTGCCTATTATTACTGGATTTTGAGACCTAAGGCCCAGATGACGTACCCTAACCTCGCCTAGCCTAGTCTAACTCAACCTAGCCTGACCTAACTTAGCCTAACCTAACCTAACCTAACCTAACCTCACCTCACCTAGCATAACCTAACCTAACTTCCCCACCCTATCTCCTTTCAACCCAGCGTCCCGTTGACGTCCAAGATCACATTCCATGTCATACTCCTCCCACACTTAGACGTATTTACCTGCTATTTCGATCAATCCACAAACAGTACGGAAAAACTCCACCTTGAAAAACAAACCCCGGTTGATCCACCGGGATGACCTTGACGCGACAGTATCGTGCCAACAGTTTGATAAACCGAAGTTCGCCGGTGTCCGCCGTATCGTAATTATAGTTTGAGGGTAAGGTGACAAGTACAGTTTGATAGTTCTTGATACGCAGAAATGTTGTAACTGTATACCAATAACGTAGCAATGGCGCGGGGTTCGCGGTCGCCGCGTGTTTGCAGCGCTGGGATGTTCGCTTTCGTAATTATTCGAGGTTGAAGGTATAAATGTACCTGTTTTATGATTATTTACAATATGTTCTGCCTTAAAATGGCGATTGATGTACAATGCTCTTTATTAATATTAGGTGACAATGTATACCATGAACAAGCCATTCCATCCTGTTAGTGACTTATGTCGGTATCCGTTATCACTGAGACTCATCACCTTCGTATCAGCATCTTCGCACTCCCTCAACACGCAGGCACAAGACAACGCAGGATTTCGATCGGATCGGTCTGGCTGGCAAGGTCACTCATAGTGATGGGTTATAACGCAAATGAATATATTTGCTGCATGCTTGGTTGCGAGAGACATATGCGGAATTGGAGATTATCAAATTTATCAACAATGTCTTCTGGTTTGCTTCCTTTGAACGTTGTGTTCTGCGAGCTTGCTTATCCTTCCACTTCTTCTCTGAACATGCTTATTTTGCCCCGGGAGATTGTTGCAAACCTTCTTCTTCTACGAGCTTCGGTTCCCCAAGTTATTTTCGCGATCACCTTTTCCACAACGGGGCAAACCGTCGTTGATTTGTACTTGTGATTTGTAATTTGAATCTTACAAATGCACCACGGTTGGAATATTAGCTGGCTTCTATGAAACATATTAAGGTACGCTTGTAGAAATTTTCAATAGATTTGTAAATTTGTGTGTGTGTGGGTTTGTAGATTTATAAGTTGTAGTTGTGGTTTGTAGATTTCTGCTTTGTGAAACACATTTTTAGAGATACGCCTACAAATTTACAAACTACTAACCTTTCTCATAAGGGTAATTTTTGTACATTTGTATTGTAGTTTGTAAGTTTGCATGTGTAATTGTAAAAATGTGTTTCATAAAGCAGAAGCCCACAAACAACAAGTACAGATTACAGATACACAAAACCATACACAACAGTTTACAAATCTCTCGAGAATTTCTGCTACCGTACCTTGGTATGTTTCATAAAGGCCAGCTGATTTTCCAGCCGCGGTGCATTTGTAAGATTAAAAGTACAAATTACAACCACAAATCAACGATGGTCTGCCCCATTGTAGAAAAGGTGATCGTAAGCTTAAGGCAATGCCAGTAGCAAAAATGGATTGTGGACAAGAAGCTCGCAGAAAAAGGAGGTTTGCAAGAATCTCCTGGGGCAAAATAAGCAAGTGCTCAAAGGAAGTGGAAGGACAAAGAAGCTCGCAGAACACTGTAGCTGTAAGAAGCTGTAAATTCCTGTCGATACTTTTCTTGTGAATACATGGATGTACACCTTAAACTACTACAGAAGCACATAATAGTAAATTGTGCGTTTTTTAATCGCATTTTTCAGTTTTCAGTACGTAAAGGAGAGAGAAAGAGGTGCAACTGCGCCCATTCAGCTTCACAAAACAAATGCATTCATACGAAGCTGATGCAAACTGCCAAGCTTCCATATATGATTGCTGCGACTTTACACATGGTCTTAAAGACATGTTGTATGTGTGGCTTATATATATATATATATATATATATATATATATATAGTAAGTCCAGTATATATATATATATATATGTAAGTGTGTGTGTGTGTGTGTGTGTGTGTGTCATGGGAAGCCAGAAACAAAAATGGACCATATCTGAGGTCCATAAGGCATTACAGTTTCATTGGCGCCCGCGCAGCATAAGAGAACCTGTAACGACTGATATGACAAAGAGAATCGTATACGTGGGAGGATAAACTCCTATCTGTGTGCTGCATGCACTTCAGCACCGTCGCAAACCACACCCATACAACGATTCGCTGCCATGTGCCACGCTCAGCCCCGCATGCCGGTAGTTTAGTGGTAGAGATTCCGCCCCACCATTAGAGCGTCACGCGTCCTGGGGCTTAGGAATGGCACTTTGGGCACAGCGTAATGACAGAAAGTGTCTGGTTACCTGCCAGCTCAGGTGACACGGGACCATCTCCCCGTGCAACCTTTTCACGACAAAATACAAAGGCAGTGAATGAACGACAGTATTTTTAAGAATATCATCTGTTACCCCTCCTGCGCGCAGATGTTAGCGTTCAGCAGCCTAACCGGCTTCAGTTTATAATGTAACAATCGTATTTGTACAAGTTAATCATGCAAGTGTGCATTCTTGAACTTGGTGCTCGCAACTGATCTGAAGCAAAAACAACAAACTGACATCATATTCTGTGAAACGAGAATAGTATACCATATCAATGGATGTTTCATATACTGCACATGTGATCTGTCGATCTAAGGCACCAAAGTAAAACCAATAAGAGTGCTTTGTGTTGCAACGACATGCCGGTCTTACAGAGCCGAGCATGCGAGTCCATGCCACACGCCGCTCACGTCAGGCAGAGCTTAGGTTATATGATATGGTTATCTTTTTGGTGCAGATTGATTAGCCAAGTGTGCGCATCTTGTTGTCTTTTTAATCATTTCACAAAATGGAGCAACCAAAATCAGAGTTATTTCGGTGTAGGGATGGCGACCCCGCCACCCGTAGAGGATGCCCCCCGATCGGAAATCCTGGATCCGCTGCTGCTGCTGCTGCTGATGACGATGAGTCAGTGACTGATAAAAACGACCCATTGTAGTGGTCACGTACGTCTGCTCCATTTGAGCAGACGTACGTGACCACTTATTTTATTTTAGCTCGTATGAGATGGGGATATTTTAAAGAATTTCCGTCACCACTCAGAAAGTGCCGATTGCCAGGTGACGCAATGCACATCACACTCTACAAATAGACGCATAGTGGCTTGGCCGACATAATGCCGGCAAGAGACTCATATTATCGTTTTCAAGGAGTGTTCTTTTAGACTGGACGTACCAGCCTTTTAGACATACCAGTCCGGCGACTGGAGTTGGGACTCGGGCAATCAATGCCGTTATGACGTCATCGGTCGGCGCGGTCCGCCTGCTCCATCTTGCCGATGCCGTCGGCAAGCCTCCGGTGGCGGCGAGCCTCCGGTTGCGATGACGCCGCTTGGGCCACCCTCCACCCGTTTCCGGTGCGGCTGACACAGTTTCGGGGCGCGCGCGCGTGTGTTTTACTGTCCCTTCTCCCGGACCTGCACGGGGCTCGGACCGGATGAAAGTACGCACCGGCCGCCGGCGGGCCGTGAGTCATCGCTGGCGGTAAAAGAAGGCGAGAGTGCGCCCGGCGGGACCAGTGCGGCGCACGGTCTACAGGGGCCGACACGGCAGGCGCCTCGACTGTGGACGCTGAGCAGTCATGCGGACGCAGGTGGTGGTATCGCTGCTGCTGTTAGGCGCCTGGTCTCGGGTCGATGGCGCGCCGGCCGCGGGTCAGCATACGTCCGACGCAGAAGCGGGGCGGCTCGACCTCCCGCCAGTGTCAGGACAGGTCAGGTCCTCCCCAGTGTCGGGACAAGTGGACCCCTCCCCGGAGCCCGGAGAGGTCGTGCCATCTCCAGGTCAAGTGCCATCTCCAGGTCCAGGTGTGTCAGGACAAGTTGAGTCCCACTCGGTGCCAGAGCCCGTCGGTTCCTCTTCGACAAGAGGGCAGACAGAGTCTTCTCCGACAGCAGACCTCACTGCGTCCGCGCCGGCGGTGGAGGAGGCTGACACGACCCCCGGCCGGCAAGCCCGCCTGCTCGGCTTCGACGCGGCCCGGACCGGCCTCTTGTCCATGCCGTCCTGGCTGCGCGGCTGGTGGCAGGAGCGACCGCCGGTCCGGGAGACCACCCGACGCCGAGGGACGCCGGGTCCTGGACGCCCGTTGGGGCATCTTCGCCCACCAGCTCTTCGTGGCCAGTCCATTTCGGGAGCGGACCCATTGCCCGGCACTCGGCGTCGTGGACCCGACGTGCAGCGAGACCTTCGCCAGGTGCATGAGCACTCGCGCCCCGTGAACGTGCACCACGTGAAGGAGCCGGTCCGGCGTCAAGACGTGCACCACGCACAAGAGCCGGTCCGATATCAAGACGTGCACCACAGGCATGAGCATCACCACACGCACGTGTACGTGCGGCCCAGCACGGGTTTCATAGCGATCCGTCCAGCGACCGAGCTTCCGCAGACTGCCGCGTCGTGGCGTTGGGGTCGCAAGCCGCAGCCATCAGCCGGCTGGCGGTGGGGCTCGGGCCAGCAGGCCAGCAGTGACGTAATCAGCGTGGTGCGCCCCCCTCGCGGCCGGCCCGAGCCGGCGGGGCAGGGCAGGTCGCCGTCAGTGACCCCCGCCCAACCGGCAGAAGGCGAGGGAACGGTCCCCACCGCGCCCCGGCGGCCCCAGCTGACGTCCTTATTGTCTCCGACCCGGCAACCAAACGTCGTGTTCTCAGAATCCTCTGAGAGGCCCAACGTTTTGTTCACGGGCTCGACGAAGAGGCCGGATTCGTTATTTGCTAGACCTCCGAAGAAGCCGGCCGTTTTCTTCACTCAATCGCCAGGAAGATTGAGCCAATTTGTCACTGAGTCACCGACTGTTTCCAGCGTCGCCGCCGCCCAACCGTCAGTAGAGCCCTTTGAGGTTCTTATCCACACTCCGGTGACACCAGCTGCACCTCACACAGAGCCTCACGGGAGACCGGGTGCGACTGCCACGCAGATAAATACGTGGTCTCAAGAGACAAGCACGGAGCTGTACGCCAGCCCGCCAGAGTCATTCACTGAGATCTTTGCTGGTCTCGACAGCGTCACAGTCGTGTAGCATCGTTAGTCATGTGTGCGTGCCCCGCAACGAACACCAAAGATCTCCCTGTTGATATACTCCCTGTTGTGTCATAAGTATTGTTCTATTATATATTCTCATAAGTATTGACATGTCACCATGTCATCCCTGGCCAGTTATGTGGAGTTGCCTGGACAGCTCGTTCAGAGATGTGTTTAAGTGCCCAAGAGATTTATTTGTGTACGACTTCGTACATATTGCCGAGTATAGTGCACATGATTGGTAAACGTCGCATGCAGTGATAATTCGCACTGCGGCCTTCAGCGTGCGTACGTCCATATCTCAGTGCAGATGCAGTTAACAGTATATCACGACGTTTAGGAGTAGCTATGTCATTTTCATAAAAATAGATTTTAGACATTATTAGCGCTTGTGTTTCCGGAATAAAAAAGCATGGCAAGAGTGCGAATTTCATCTTTCTTTGTGCAGTGATATTCTCGTTTTTGGCATCTATAACCAGCCGGTTGTGTTAAAAACGGATGGGAACGATAGG
Source organism: Pollicipes pollicipes (assembly GCF_011947565.3). Classification (NCBI taxonomy): domain Eukaryota; kingdom Metazoa; phylum Arthropoda; class Thecostraca; order Pollicipedomorpha; family Pollicipedidae; genus Pollicipes; species Pollicipes pollicipes. Next base: position 16,584,800 of record NW_023596297.1, read on the forward strand.
CCATCAAATTGTCACTGCTATTCACCCTTGCAGAAGCGCATCGTACCAAGACTTCCGTCTCAGTAATTCGGTGAAACAGATAGTCCTATGACTAGGCTTTAATGGCTAGACTATAGTAGCTAGACTATAATAGCTAGACTATGAAATCTGCCCGCGTTTCGATTAGATAAACAATATACAGGCACTTAAAAGAGAAATTAAGGGAGTGTTTATGTTACAAATGGATCTTTGTTGTGGTCTGGATTATCAGCAAGAACGATTATGGCGAGGTAGTGAGGCACTAAAATGACATATTCCCACGTGTATCACATTGAAAAGAAATGTTAGAGTGAAGCTTTTGCGCCCATTCTAAGAGGGGGGAAGGGGGAGGGCTTGGAGCGCGTCGGCTGCTGTAGTTGCGTCCATTCTAAGGGGGCGGGGGGCGGGGCGCATCGACCGCTGTAGTTGCGTCCATTCTAGGGGGAGTTTATGGGCGCATCGGCTGCTGTAATTGCATTTATTCTAGGGGGGGGGGGGGCGCATCGGCCGCTGCAGTTCCCTCCATTTCAGGATGTACAGCTGGTAATAAGTGGATGGTCTCAATCCAAATCCGAATCAGATCCATCCCAATAAGAGAAGGGTCGGATTTCAAACTCAGCAGATCTTGTAAGCATCCACGTGGTTGGCACAGGTTATAGAGGAAAACAAGCTGTTTTTTATGAATTAATTTACGCCCAGGTAGCTCAGTCAGAGAAGCTGCTTTCCGTTTCACACATCTGTGGCAAGGTAGGTTCGTGTTGCATTAGGTGCCAGCTGCCTGTCCCTGACTGGATGACCTGCGGCCAATGACAACGACCGCACCAAGGATCAGATGACGCAGGAAGGCAGGACGGACCGCGCCCAGTATTTTTGCACGTCAAGCTTTCGCCGTAAAAATTGTCGTTAATCTGGCATGTCAATATCGGATGGTGGGACCAGGACCTACGGAAAAGGTGCTGCTTAGCGAAGCCGCTGGTCCCAGGGCTCCAATCAAAAAGGTTCTGACCGCATCTGTAGAAATGTACTCGTGTTTATACCCCTGTTCTGTGATGCCCCCTTTTAGCTTCTAAATACGCTCCCTCTGGCACATTCACGCTGGCCCGAGGCAGCCAGCTCCAGTAAAAAACCCACGGCTGAACACACAGAGAAGCGAAAAGCCGGCTGATCCAGCGCGCCCCCCACCGACGCGCGGGTGACACGCTGAGAGGTAGCTGTACGTCGGGTAAACAGGGACCGGACTGCTTCGGGAGCGCGCGGGGCGTTCAGACCTGTGATGCCGATGCAGTCCCGGGAAGTGGCCAGCTCCTCAGATCTTCAGGTCAGATTTTGCATGCGGCGCCACCCCAGGTCTTCCAAGGTCGGAAAGAGGTGGTGGCGACGGTGTCGACACCAACACACGGGTCTTGCATGGGCATCCCTGCATATCTTTCCCCGGCTCAACTCACTGTAGCCAATGCTAGCGCAATCACGGCGCCTGATCATACACGGGGCGTCATGTACTGCAGAGGAGTCAACGCCACAGTGACCCAGAAGGCCGTCTTTTCCAGTGCCGTCTGAAGGTGGGAGAATACGGAGGCAATGAGCGCCATTGAGCTCGTGTTACCGAGCCGTGCCGCGGCAGATAGGCTCGCATATGGGCCAGGCCGCGAGGGACTCATGTTCCGGTGATGCCGAGACGATAGCGGCCGTTCCCTGGGGGACGTCCCACGCCTCGTCGCGGCAGCCCGGCTCTCGCCCGTCACACCACTTCCGGTCTGCCATCATCAGCTGTGTGGGCGGAGGCGCTCCCGCGGCGAAGATACTGGTCACCATGCAAAGTGATCGAGCAGGCCTGTCCCTCTGGCAAGACCCCCAGCCTATTGATTACAAGTGATGTCTCCCATTGTGAATATTTTGTCTGCATGTGGGCAGCAGAATGTAAAACAATGGACTTTTATTAGGGAAAACGCAGAGCTGATGGTAGCCAGCCGACAACGAAATGCAGCAGTTTGCATTATCCGCACCAGTGACGTAGGCAAAATTTCACCCACGGGGAAAGAGGGAACTCATATCAGGCGACCCTCGTGACCAATAAGACACATGTGATTGTGGTTGGTTGTTGCGTGTGGGATATGACGTTGTGGCTTAAACAACTGTTGATATAGAAGGAGGGCTACATCTTGTCTCTGCGCATACACCTACCGCGGCTCATGACTTTCTGGAAACTCAATATTGCCCATGAAGCTTATAGCATACGACCGACTAGCGTTCAACCAGTTTTGATCTCATGCAAAATCAATTGGTGCTCTTTTTTTCTTTGCCACGAAGCTTACAAAGAAAGTTTCTTGAATCATGGTGAGAAGCAAAGATATCCAAGACTTTGCCAGCCTCGGATGGACCCAAAGGCTCTGGGCTGAGGGGCATGATGACGGGCCCACAGCGGGTTCAACCTCTCTGAGCCCGCTGTGGGTACCTCTTTCATACCAGATTATATAAGGTCGCTGTCCACCTCTTGCCGACGCGTTACACTCCAGTGCCGACACTCGTTACTAGTCGCCAGAGAGTTTGTCCTGGGCAATCAGATTTTGTTAAGGTGCCTTCTTTATCTGGAAAGACGTTTCTTTTGACGTGATGAATATACCTTCCAGGTTAGAGGGGCTCTTTCAGGCAAGCAGGGAGCAAGCAAGCGGCAAGCAAGCAAGCAGGGAGCCTCTGATCAACTATCCAGGGAGACTTAATAGCCTTTTGGGGTGAGCTATTTGTTTATAGAGGGCCCATATCGGTATTTACAGTCCCCTGTCAGCCTGTAGCTATACCCTGCCGGGAGAAAGAGATACACACAGGGAACTTGTATAAAGGGCCCACTGAATAATGGTCCTCGCTAATGCATTGAACAACTTACGAAATCTTTTAAGACTTCGCTTTCAATGAAAGTGAAGCTTTCTGTGGTTTGAACGGACATTGAGAGTCTCTTTTTATTCATTTCAGTGCTTTTCAAAATTGTGAAACTCATTTTAGTAATGATGAAACGCATATGCAATAGTGGACCGCTATGGCGGGTTGCAGCACTTTTAAGCAGCTTTTGCCGACAATTCCATCGGCTGCTATGGGCGACGGCGTGACGCTTGAACGCAGACGCAAGCAAGGCTTTGTAGCGCAGGGCAGGTTGACGTCCCCAAAGGCGATTGAGAGCTGAATGATGAGTTGAAATTGCATTTAGCATTGAAAACATCGTAGGGAATGCTATTTCGTATCTTCAATCATTTCATCGTGACGAAGGCAGGTATGTATCGCGCATGTGCGTTGTAGGGTAGAGCTGTCTTTGTTTCTGAAAGAAGCAGTAACGGTGGAATATTTATGAACAGGCTGGGGAGAGGGGAGGTGACTCGATTTGCACCTGTGATTTGTATGGTAATTATTTGTACCTCGTTCATTTCCATGTGCCATCAAAAAGCTGCTGTGTAATGCTTAAATGTTCAATGTTGCGCGAAATTGGAGGGGTGGGATCTGCCCCCCCCCCCCCCCATCCGCCGCCCGCAGGAAGAACCACTAGTGTCCCTGGCTGCCGGTTGATGGTGTGCATTCACGAAAGAACGGAACATCGATGCTTGAAAACTCTGTATTTTCTATCATTTATAGGCGTCAAGTATCATGCCATGTATAAATTAAACCAAATGCGGCGCCAGTGGCGCACGCTGAAGGGGAGGGGGTAGAACAGGTACAAGCCCCCCCCCCCCCTCCTCAGGTTCCGGCTTCCGAGGGTCCAGGAGGGCTCATCGGGCCGACGATCAGGGGCCCTATCGGAGGGTCGAAAGGGCAGGGCCAAACGGAGTCTTCTTCAGGGGCCCGACCTGCGGGGACGGGCCCTCAGGTGACAGGCAGCGGGTCCTTTGCGCAGTTGGGGGACCCCTGAGCCGATAAGGGTTTGACATTGGGTCTGGCACGCAGGCACTAGCACTGGCACTGATAGTGGCACTGGCACTTGAGTCTGGCACCACCAATGCCGTATAGTCGGCCATGTTGGTATGCGCATGAGGGCCCACTTTCAGGACGAACAGCGACCAAGCTGGGGCCACTGCATCTATCAGGGGCCTATAGTGCCTACCAGAAGACCCTGTGTTGGCAAGGGGTCCCGAGTCTACCAAGAGCAGTGTTCAGTGAGGCCCTAAGATGGGCCCAGGGGCTCGCCGAAGCCGATGATAAAAAATCTGATTGGAGGGCATAAGCCCCAGAAGGGTTGGCTGTATGTCAGATAAAGGATCACAGCCCGTAGGACTGCTGGGGCCCCCTGAAATATTAGACAGGGGGCCCCTTATACCGTTTGAGGACCTCTGAGACATTGCAACACCAAACACTTGGCTATGCGTCGGTCTGAACCTTGGGATCCCATTTCCCAAGCAAGGACAAGGCCGGGGCCCATGATCGCATTAGTCTAAGTGATTGAAACAATGATTGGGCCCCAGTGTCGGTCATGGGTCCACGGCGCCTAACAGTGGGCCAAATGTCGGGGAGTGTCCCTGAATCCGTCACGAACTCTGTTTGAAGAGGCCGAAAAAGGGCCTAATGCCCGCTCGGGACCAAAGATCAAGGGCCCCATTGGAAGGCTGAAGAGGCCACGGGGCCAGAAGGGCTCCCCGAAGACTGCAATAAGAACTCAGCTCGCCAGTTGGGCCGTGACCTTCAAGGCCAGTCAGAGGGCCACTGCATCGATTGGGGATCCGTGGGACAGTGCGGGGCTCTCATACTAGCGTTTGGTTGCGCACGCGGCCTCGGTCTGTGCCAGTCCAGTTCTAGAGTCAATAGAGTGGCCTCATGGGTCCGCATTGAAAGGGAGAGGGCTTGGCCACACCCCTGGTGAATGTGTTGGGTATTTGATTAATAACAAAGATGGCGATGGAAAATGCTGCGCACTGTTCGGTTCCCTAACAGCAAGGCATCCCGCGCTGTGCGTTTTTCACTGTTGGAGCTTTTGTTATCCTTAGGCCTGAATCTACCACCGGGATGCGAGCATGCCCATCGGACGTTTGACGGATGAATTCGTATGCCCAGCACCGAACTACCCGTCGTCGGCGATCGCCCACCCACTGCGCCAGGTGTGCCACCTCGTGCGGAATACTCGGGACCTGCAGCACGTCCAGACCGAGGGTGTCTTCGGCCGGCGGCAACTTGGTCACTCAACTTAGCAACTCAGCCAGCTTCGACTGGCCAAGGGTCGATTGAGGGATTTGATGTCGCCAATACGGTCGCACTACGCTCCATCTGCCGGAAGACCTATGCGTTTGCCCGGCATATCATGAACATGCCTGCCTTCGAACAGCACGCTATCAAGGTGGGCGCGTGGCTTCCAAGTTCCAGCTCGATTTCAGGAGTGTCCGCACCATCCATGCGACACTCCGGGTGCTGAAGCGGGTGGTGGCAACCATGAACCCGCTGTAGTTCATCTGATCCCGCTTCTGCATCAGCGAGATAACATTGAATGTTCGACAGTCTTATCACTTGAGCCTGCTAACAGGCGAAGAACATCGTTGTTAATTGATCCACTGCATTCATTTTGAGTAGCCAAAAGGTTATAGATGTGTGATGTGATGCGCTCTTTGGCTGCATTTCGTTACTGCTCGAGCAAGTCTTATCCATTGTTTGCCAGGCAAAGGTGGGGCAAACCAGCGGTACCTCTTGCACTATGAAACTAGCAACCATCAGGGACTAGCTCTGGTGAATGACTAGGCCCCATTGCGCATTGACTCGACTGTCCCCGTTAGATGGAGCCGCGCGAATGTGCCTGGCCAGCTCCGGGTCGGGAGCCTCTGCCGAGGAGCTTGGGGCACATTACAAGCTTCTTGCGCTGCTATACCCGACTGCTCCTCAAAGATATTTCACCCAGGAATGAGGTAGATACGCGTGCACTCACTCCGGTACACCGTCATAGGCTACATCGATGCGACCATATTGTTCTGTCGGGTGATCTGCCAAATCGGTGATTGCCAAATCGAAGCCCAATCCAAATGCCAACTGGGGCTCAGAAGTTCCATAGATTCGCTTGGAGACAGTACCCCACATGGGCGGTAGCTGTGATGCACGAAATAAACTGGTGACCCGAAGGAGCAGTTATGAGTCCATCTGGTGCTCCCGAAGTCATAGATTAGTCCTTACACGAAACACTCCTTTGGCGCAAAACGCGATGGATCGTCCTAGAAAAGCTTCCTTCCTGGATCCTATATTACCGGCTCGCTTCTTGAAGTAACTTCATAATCAGGTGTAACTGTCAAGTTTTTTCATTCATTCATATTTACTTTGACCTTACAACTCATTCCACCCACCAAACATGTTATAATGCGTGAGATCTCTCGTGGCCGTTACCGTGTGCGCGGCCGTCTCATCCCTGAAGTGCCCGGTGACGACAAGCGGGGGTCGTCGCTGAGAAGTGCGCTGTCGATACGCTACACCTGGTATATATCGCCTTGGCTAAAACCCTCTTAACTGCCTGGTCGTGTAGCTTTACGTTGGAATATTTTGGCAGAATCCTTTCTGTTATACACGTTCGATTAAAAATAACTGCTGACTCAGCACTGACAAGCTTTTTGGCGCATCGTTCTAGTTTACGGGCTTTTGACTTGGCACTGTCGTTTAGATTAAAGATGGTTCCACAAAATTACTCAAATATTCTTTGCTCTTTACATTCTATCGTTTCGAGATCCTATCTCGTCAGATAAGACTGAGTAGCCCAAGCAATAAGTTTTGTGTTTTAATGGATAAAAATTTGCGTACTATTATGTGAAAACATATTTTGGTACCGGAAACACAAATGAACCGTGACTAATTAAAGTAAGACAGAATCCTATTTTCACTTTCATACATATAAAATGCGCTCATAATGGAACACTACAAAGACACAATGAGAACACTATTGACACAATCACATCAATAGTGCTCACCGCCTACCACCTAATAGTTTGAGAGTTTCTTGAGCTATTTGGCGGTGGGCGATGAGCACCATTGATGTGATTGTGTCAATTGTGTTCTCATTGTGTCTTTGTAGCGTTCCATTATGAATGTAATTCACATGAATCAAGGTGAAAATAGGATTCTGTTTTACTTTACTTGGCTATGCTTTATTGGTGTTGTCCGTACCAAACATGTTTTCCAATAGCAGTGCACAAGTTTTTATCCTTTAAAATTCAAAACTTATTTCTTGTGCCATTCGGTTTTCTCCGACGATGAGATAGGATCTCGAAACCTTAAAATGTAAGGAGCGACGTATATGTGAGTATTTGGTGCAAACCATCTTTAACCCAGACGATGATGGCAAGCCAAAAGCGCTGAAACTAGAACGATGCATCAAAAGGCTTGCCAATGCTGAGTAGGCAGTCATTTTTAATCAAACATGCATAAAAGAAAGGATTCTGCCAAAATATTCCAATACAAGGCTACGCGACCAGGCAGTTAAAAAAGAAAATTTTACCAAAAGGTATAGAGAGCGACTTGTAAATCACCGACTACGCGACCAGGCAGTTAAAAAAGAAGGTTTTACCAAAGGGTATAGAGAGCGACTTGTAAATCACCAACTACGCGAACAGGCAGTTAAGAAAGAGGGTTTTACCAAAAGGTATAGATAGCGACTTGTGAAACACCATCTACGCGACCAGGCAGTTAAGAAAGAGGGCTTTACCAAAAGGTATAGAGAGCGACTTGTGAAACACCAAATGCAGTAAAAAAGACGGCCTGTGAAATCCCGAGGTGAAAGAGAAAGCTTGAGAAGCAGCAGCAACACTACCATCGCCAGTACCAGCTCAGGCTCGCGACAGGGCTCAGAGGCCAAAAGCTTCAATGGTGTATCCAGGAACAATCCGTACAAAGGCAGTCCCTAGAGTTTGTTCTGCTCTGTTCGATGTGTCATAAGCATACCCGTACACACACTATCACTTTTCTTCAAAATGTGTGCATAACTCAACCCATTCAACATGGTACCCATGGGCTTACGTAGTCCATAAGGTCTTCTAGGTGAGTCGTAGAACGGCACCGCGCTTTAGCACTAGCTCAGCATACATTGTGCACTTTAACTACGCCCGGCGTACCCTGCGACCACTCTTGAATACGCCCCCGGGTGGTTGGTTAAATACCCTTCGCTCGGGTGAACGTCAATTTGACTCCCTGAGATCTCAGAAGTTAGAGAACTAAATACACCAAACTCATAGGATCTGTTGGCTCCTACGTGAGCTCACTTGTGCCCAAATTTGACATTTTTAGGTTATGGCCTCCGTGTTGAATATGGTCAAAAATGGTCAAAATTAGTGTCCAAAGTACCCCGACCCTCTCATGCAACCTCCATAAACCTAGATACCTGTTCTAAGCAAAATGTGACTGGTTCTCATTCCGGATATCAAAGACATTTACACAGCGCTACAGCACCGTTTCTTCGCATTTCCAACTAAATGTGCAAATTACCAATTTACCTATTGAAGAAAAAAAAGAATTAAAGTACCTTGGTGTGCTCTTTGACAAATTTCTTAAATTTACGCGCCACATTAATTTTGCTGCAAGCTTATTAAGTAGAAGTATGGGAACAATAAATAGGGTAAGGTACCTCACTGATAAAACAACCTCACATCTACTTCATAACACTTTGATTCTCCCTTTTTTAAATTACTCCTGCTCGATTTGGGGTGCAAATTATGTTCCTCAGCGAGATCGGTTAGTTATTTTGCACCAAAAAAAAAAATGCTGTGCGTCTCATAAAAATGTGTGCTCTCCACAAAGCTCCGAGCCAATGTTAAAACGGTACAAAATTTTGAAATTGTCGAATATCTTTAAATCCCAAGTGCTAGTTGTGATGCACAAATTTCGAACTTCACAGCTTCCTGCATCATTTTATTTAATGTACAAGCTCTACGAATCAAATAAAATGGATATGAGGCAAGTAAACCATTTAACCAACCTTTCGCTTATCGTAATTATAGAATATTTGCAACATCTTACCTTAGTCCTAAGCGGTGGAGCGACATCATGATTTCATATTTTCCAAGAATAACTGATGCCTCCGCATCAAAAATCATCGTTAAGAACATTATCCGCAAGCATTTCGCGAATACATACCAACGTGACCATTATATTTGGAGATGTTGAAATTTTTCCCTGCACATATGTAACCTACTTCATATTTAAACTCTTTCACGCTCCATAATGACGTTCTGATATAGTTATATTCATAACTTGTACCCAAATTCATCGCGCTGGCTCCGGGAGTTCTCCCAGCAACAAGCCCCGCTTAGCTGGGTGGACTCCCTGGACATCCAAATCAAAACCCAGCACGAAACTGACCGGTTTATTGCCGCTCAGGTGTGTGTGATTGTACAACCCTTACTAACACTGTGAACGAGTGGTTGAGGCTTATTGGGTGGTTATAGAGCGCTGTCATTAGCTGACCTTAGCTAGTGACTACTTAACCCTTTTCATGTATGATTTGTTCTTGCCTGGTGCACAACACTATTCCTTCCGGGCCTGCACCACCTCTCCGCTTGCTCCTTTATGTTTGTTTCCTCTTCCTAGCTGGGAGTGCCGCGACTTGATCTCATCTTTTCTAGTGTTAACATACGGTTTATTGCGTCGCTGGCTGGGATAGGGGGAGGGGCACTTCTAGTTACCTGTTCTTGGGTAACGGCATAGAAAAAAATGTCAGTGACCTTGTGTGACCTTTCGAAGGTCATAGATATAAAAATCGTGCCAGATTGCTTTCATTTGTGCATTCAGATAAGTATCAAAGATAAAAAAGGTAGAAAGCATGTTTCCAAGGACAAAATATTGTCCTGGGTCATTTTAGGTCAGTGACCTATTCCTACCTTTAAGAAGTCCGTGGGACATGTGTGATAAAGTTCCCGCTATAAATAATTTTAAAATGAGCACCAGAAACCAACCCATACAGCAGGCTCTTGAATAGCAGTATGTGAGTAACAGTGTGCTTTTGATCTTGGTCTGACCCTTATACCTAACCCTTGGCCAATCGAATTTGCTAATTCTGTTGTTGTGTTTCCTAGGAAATTGTCTCAGAAATGTATCGCCTCGTTTAACACTCAGTTGTTGCATCAGACTGAAAGATTTCCTAAAGATTGCCTTCGCTGAATTCACGGTATGCCTTTGACCTGCCGTAGATCACTGACCTTTCAAGGTACATCTGGTTACTTTATGTGAAATGATCCGCTATTTAACTCTCTGCAGCTATGCAAGATTTGATGCGACTGCGCTACGCCATTCCGAAATCATTCCGGAAAAACCTTTAGGGGGAGCAACTTAGACCATCAATCTACCCGGGCCATGGTGTATCACTAGTAATAGTCAATAGTCACTTTACCGAAGTGAACTTAAGCCACTTAAAAACACTCTTTACGAGTGCTCTCAGTACGAATAGGTAACTTCGAGCCGAACGCAAAATCCATGATTTGATTTGGCAAACCATTGATTTGATTTGGCAACTGGCGTTTGATTACATTGGACCAGTGGCCTTTGTAGAACGGGCTTTTCCGCTCAGTGTGCCCTAACGACACGAACATCTATGCTGCGATAATATGCTTGTATCGCGAAAACGATGCGAAAACGATGCTTGTATCGCGGTGCAGCGCAATCTTACCGGCTATTTGTATGGGTGCATGGTGAAGCCGTAATAATTACCACACGAGTGTGTCAAATGTGTTGCAGCGTTCCTCGCATTGTGTTCTACGTATACCACGAAGGTGTGCTCCGCTCTCGACGGACCCAGCTTAGCTATCAATACTACTAATTCTACTGTCCTACCTACTGGCTAATGCTGCTGTCTTATCTATGCAGCTTGGCTATCCCTTAGCACGATAAAAAGAGAAGCTTCAGACGACGCCCTCTCCCCTTCCCTTGCTCACACATTAGAGACTGAACATCAAAAGAGCCGAACAGTAACCCAAAATAGGCGGATCTAGTTGTCCGTCGATCGTGACGACCAGGAGACCAGTCCGCGCGTTTGGGAAGCGGACCGAGATCGGTTTAGTGTGGCGCACAGCTCCTCATCTCATCGGAACATTCCACCAGATCCCCGGCCGGTGTCGACGCCGACGAACCGGTGCTTAGTCGGCCCGGCACCAGAGTCCCCGACAGGTGGACCCCTTCGGACCGAAACCGGTCCCCGGTCAGCCCCGGTACCAGGATCGCTCGACAGGTTGACTCCCTCGGACCGGAACCGGTCCTCGGTCAACCCCGGTACCAGGATCGCTCGACAGGTTGACTCCCTCGGACCGGAACCGGTCCTCGGTCAGCCCCGGTACCAGGGTCGCTCGACAGATGGCAGCACCGTGCGCCCCGAGTAGTCACGGCACATTGATAGCCGTTATATAAAGTGGGGCTGGAGCTCAGCATGAGAGGGAGCAAACAAACAGTCTTAACCTTCATTATGTTTTTGAATCTGCCCCGGAGTCGGAGCAAAGTCGCGTTCCGTGCTGGACCATCGCGCCTGGAACTGCGCGCATGCAATGCTGTACAGCATGCACCTAATTTGACGCCGGCTCCGAGTAAACCAAGCCGGGCCTAAAACAAGGGTTAGTGAGTGTTTGCCTGGAGGATGGGACGTGAAGACCCGCAGTTTTAGTGCTCTCAGCAAGTGTCTCCCAGGAATACTCAATCAAAAAGAATCAGTTGTTAACACAGCATACAAACTTTGAGCTCATAATGCTAAATGTGAAGGAATAGTACCTTCATGCAAACGTTTAGGGAACACCTATTATATACTGGGTTACCCACACAATGCGTGTTATTTTGTTACACAACAATGTGCAGAAATGAAAGGCAGCTATTCACATTGCAAATTGAGGACGTAAGAGCTTTTATGAAGGCGACAGCAAACGTATACTTGTGACACATATGTGAAATCATGCATGTGTGCCACTGTATTACAAAATTTCCCACTCATATTTTCGTCTCCAACACTTTTGTCCCGAGATTCAGGAATATTAGCCAGTCATATACTTCCAGATATTCTATGACGCAAACTAATACACCTGTACCTTGCAGAAGGTGGACGGAAATTTGCTCATGAATGCAGAAATGTGTGCATGGTGTGCACATCTAACATGAAGGTGCGCATGATGCACGGCATGTAACATAAATTTGGAAAAGCCCCCTCACAAACGAACAAAACCGGCAAATGAATATGTTCGTATGCTTCGTGACCTTGTTACCAGTGTCCCCTTCTGCGGCCAATAGCAGTTGACGGATGGCAAATTCACGTTGCATATGAGCTGCAACTGTCAATACCGTTAGTCCGTCGTGTCTGCGCAGGTCTGTGGTCTCCTCCCAGGGGCGACGCGGCCTCCAGGTTGCGTGCATCCCCCACCCATTGTCCGACTCCACAGTCGCCGTGTGCGGCGAGACGTCCAGAGAATGACGAACCGTCGCGTAGGTGCTGGTCGCCACCGAGCCCCGAGGGTGCGGCGCTCGCGGCCTGTCGCAGCTGAGACCACCGCGCAGCCTAATCACCACGGCCCCCATATAAACGGCCGACCGACGCTCGGCGCATTCGCAGCGCCCTCTCAGCTACCGACCAGGTAGGTGCCTGCAGGCTGCCTCTCGGCTACCGACCAGGTAAGTGTCTGCAGGCTGCCTCTCGGCTCCCGCCTAGGTAAGTGTCTGCAGGCTGCCTCTCGGCTCCCGCCTAGGTAAGTGTCTGCAGGCTGTCTCTCGGCTCCCGCCTAGGTAAGTGTCTGCAGGCTGCCTCTCGGCTCCCGCCAAGGTAAGTGCCTGCAGGCTGTCTCTCGGCTCCCGCCTAGGTAAGTGTCTGCAGGCTGCCTCTCGGCTCCCGCCTAGGTAAGTGTCTGCAGGCTGCCTCTCGGCTCCCGCCTAGGTAAGTGTCTGCAGGCTGCCTCTCGGCTCCCGCCTAGGTAAGTGTCTGCAGGCTGCCTCTCGGCTCCCGCCAAGGTAAGTGCCTGCAGGCTGTCTCTCGGCTCCCGCCTAGGTAAGTGTCTGCAGGCTGCCTCTCGGCTCCCGCCTAGGTAAGTGTCTGCAGGCTGCCTCTCGGCTCCCGCCTAGGTAAGTGTCTGCAGGCTGTCTCTCGGCTCCCGCCCAGTCAGGTGTCTCTAAGCTGTCCCTCGGCGGGGGTGAAAAAGCAGCGTTTTTGTCACCGACGCAGGTTTTATGAGGATACCTCTTCGGCATGTCGTGCAACCGCCTCCAAACTTTCAGGAGCCTTTAGAGCATCCATTGTGCGTGTTTAGACAACAAAATTGTGTCTCTAGGATGGTTGGCTGCTGAAAAGATACGCTTTGTTAGGAACATGCACGGTGATCCACGACCGGTGCGGACTTCGAGAGTCAACGGACGATTCGGTGGGCCATGCGCGGCGGGCCGCCACTGCTATATCTAAAGGGAGTGTTCCACATTTGTACGGGGTTTAAGACTGAAACAGCCATCTTGAAGATCATTCGGCGCATTTCATAACCCCGTTCTTAAGAACTAGACCCCTTACAATTTGCTTATGCAACGGTCGTCGATTGGCTCTCAATCAATGCTGTGCAAGGCATGATGACGCAATCAAATTATGACGTGTTAAGAAAAATATTTACTTAATGGCGAAATTGTGTCGTCTAGAGCAGTCTTTTCCCATAAAAATACCGATGTTTATGGGTTGCCTTATTTTATCATATCTGATGTTTGCTTCAATAGCTTCAAATGTAGAGATCTAATGTAGAGATTTAGAGATCCCTTTTCCCTTTTTGGATGGAGGGGTTCCGGACCCTCCCCACTTGGGTCCCGTTCAGTCCACAAACTTTGAGCAAAAAATGAGCCGAATCCTGGAGGAACCCCGTTTGTTGACGCATTTTTGGGGTAAGCTGAGGCATTATCCAGGGCTTACCCCCCCCCCCCCCCTTTAACTCATTTTGCGAAACTAAACTTTCTTATTTCCAACTCTGGAAAGAAAGCCAGTCAAATCTCAGGAGAAATATTTTCTAATGCATTTTGGAGGTGGTTTCAGACATTTATCCGTTTTTATTTTTATTTATCTTCTTCTTGCATCTTAGCAGTCCTTTTCTACTATAAACAATGTATTTCGATCACCTGAGAATAACGTCCAACGCAAATCAAAAACTAAAAAAGATGATGTACTTGAATCCATACCTCCAGCACTCCTGCGTCTGTTAAACTAGTGGCCTACCACCTCAAAGCCTCTGTTCCTCTCAATAGCAGGAAGCTCCGGAGGACTCCTTGGCATGTTCTATTTTACATCTTCCGTTGACCTCTGGACAATTTGGAAGCCCACAAACAACGACCTTCCCAAGCCTGCGGGGCTTTCTAACGCTTCTACCTCCATGGTAGATTCCTAAAAGAGCCATGATGCGCCTTGAAGAGATTGACGATTAAGTACGTCATATGTGTCATAACGCTCCCACTGATACGTCTTCCACCAGCACGATGCGCAGGTGGACAAGATCTTCTGTCTCCCAATCCGACGCCTCGGCGAAACGCCACGACTTTCCGGCAAAGCCCACCGCGCAACGGCGCGCACACCTCAAGTGTGCGCGCACGCCTAGTTTGAAGATTAGCGCATTGTGAACAAGAGCTAAGGGTCGCAGGATGCTCTATTATGACGTCAGCTATCATATTTTGCCCTTTTTCTTCCAGTTTTGTGCCGCATGATGGCAAATAAAGGCGGATGTTTCCTTGTTTACACCCTTGCGGCGTTCATAAAGCTTTGATAGCCCTTTCTTCTTCCAACGAGCACTTGTTTTAAACTAATGTCATGAGATACGATATTGTGGCATTACCGTCTCCGAAAAAAGGATACCGGGCGAGAAGTCCTAAAGGTCAAAATCCCGTCAAACTGCATCAAAACCTGAGCATTCCGCATTTAAGCCCACTGATTGATAAAAAGTGGAAAAACTGTCATGGCGTTATCACGAGGATTCACGAAATAGCACAGACACAATAGCATTTTGTCTGCATGCTGTAACTCATTCCGCGTGCTTGTGATGCGACTTACTCTGTGAAAAAATTGAGCACAACTTCCCCCACCATGTGATACAGTTTGCCCCAGAGTGAAGCAGGTTGTTTTACTTGGAAGGAGGTCATTCAGAAGTCATTTGCCAAAAATTGGAGACGCGCTGTCCAAAACCATACCACCGCACCTGAGTCTGAAGGCTATAGCTCCCTGCCGATGTAATAACAGTTGTCCTATTCTCAATAGTTATAGCAGGAGGGAGCTCAGAGTAAAAACTGATGCAAGTTCCCTTACTCTCCCCTGTGCTCTACACAAGAATGGGCTTGAAGCGTTGGAAAGCACAGACTAATGCCAAGCTTTGTGCGGCGTGTATTTGGGATGTTCTGTTATAGATTCCCTCCATTTTCATAATCTCGTCATCAAAAGGCTCGCATTTTTATCTTTTTTACCAAGCTCACCCATTAAATTGAAAGTTATTTCACCCTCACACAATATTTGCTTTGTTTGCGCATATGTCTTCGCGCATTGCCTACGCACCGCTACTCCGTGTTCTGAACGTCATATCTGTAAAGAAACTTATGGCAGCAAGGAAAATGGGTGGAAGGAGTCACCCCCGTTTACCATCTTGCTATGCTGTATAAACCAAAGTGTACATAACCTGGCATGTCTGCTAAGAATAATTGACATTTAGCACAGAATTTTGAGGCAAGGCAAGTGGTGTATCTGACACCAACATTTGTACTTAAATATCGAACCCACTTCATAATGTTCGTAACCTCATGGCAGTGATTTGAGGGTGCAACGGTCTGATGTAAGGTCAAAGGTCTGTGTCATTAACGACATCGTCCGACTATTTCAGGAGAGCTACTAGATTGTGCGAACACCAACCGCAGTCAAAACGTAGATGCAGCTCCTCTCAGCATTCTTGGCAGCAATGGTGCTTCTGGTGGCTCAAGTCCACGCATTATACTTCAACAGAGGACTTGGCGGTGAGTGCTATGCTACTGTGCTCTGATAACATGTGCTACTTGTTCTACCAAGATACATTTACTGTTATGTCTTAACACTTTAGGAGTGTAGTAGGTTGGTCAAAACGATTGAACTGACTCAGAAGTTGCATTTTGGTAGAATTCATCGAAAGGACCCGAATATTTTCATTAACCCATTCAGGACGCTTCCTTTTTGCCAGGACTTTGGCCGCTATGCCGCAATAGTTCTGCAAATGGTGACCCTAACATGGACAATAAGATAAACGATTAGGCATCGGCGATTAGGGACATAGCCCATTCCGCGAGAATTGTCCTGTGAGAGCGTCTACTTTATCTCGAGCCTCATCCTAAGCCGCGGATTGCCATAAACTATGAATGATGTCGATTCATCTCTTTAACTGCCGCCCCCGCCCATTCACTATAATAAATAGATATTCTATTCAGCCTCAATGCTACCATGGGCAGTAAACGAAGTGATGTGCATATTTAATACGCATGAACACGCGTCACAGACGTGTACAGTTTTTCAAAAGAGGTTAAAAGTGACATGTGGTTGAAACGTGGCTCAAGGCTGCAGCGGTCAGCGGACAGCCGACAGCTGCTGGTGGCCACTGACCCCGGTCTCCGTGCACTCCAATACACCTGAGGTCTCTCCTATTACCGTTCTCTGAAAGCGCTCCTGTGCATGCCGTGTTCTCGAAAGTTTGACACATTTCGTGAAGGGCAACTAAGAATTGTCGAAATTTTCAATAATCTGTTTCAATCCGTATAAGAGTGATTAGTGAGACATCGAGAGGGAGTCCACCTTCCGTGTCTACGAAATGGCATGCGGACAGTTTGTATGTGACCGAGCGGATACTAAATCCATATTCGTTGGTTCGCATACGACCAGACGCTCTGAATCTGATGACACTGCTATGGAGGACACCAAGACAGAAAGCTGAATACAGCACAGTCCACCCAAAGCGACTCATAGCTCCACTCATTTTGGACTCTGAATAAATGGCGGGTATCTCAGAAAGTTGGAGCATTTTCACCAGAGTAAGGGTTTTTTTCCGGTAAAGAAACTCGGGCTATCTACCACCGGCAACACTGCAAGACCCTTTCTGTGTTTTGACGCTGCAGGGATCGCTCTCTCTCTCTCTTGTGAACGTCCCTGTTGCGAGTCATTTCACTCATTCCCCGCGCACGGACGTTCTCCACGGACACCCTCGCCGGCAACTGACGTGACTGTTTCGCTCAGCAGCCAACGTTCCGATCATCGTGCCGTCGGAACGCGAGGTGGGACCGCCGCCGGTGTCGGTCAGCCGCCGCCGGTCTGGCCACTCCAGCTGGTGCAAGCGGGCCCATTCGGAGCCGCCGGTCTGCGCCAAAGATCTGGAGTCCCAGCGCCACTACCTGCAGTACGTCGACAACATGGTGCGCATGTTAGAGGCCGGACGCCGGCGATGAAGCGGTGCTGCCGCGGCCGGAGGTGTTGTGTCGGCGGCTCCACGGCCCCCGGCGGTGCGTCGGCGGCGCCACGGCCAGGAGTGGAGGTCAGCGGCGCCTGTTGCTGAGTGTCGGAACTTGCTCATTTGTCTACCCTATCTATATCTACGGGCGCTGATGCTTGTTTGCCACGCGCGCAATAGATGAGACATCATTGACCGAATTATTGATAAACAGATGTGGAGATATGTTCGGCCGCAAACTGCCTGTGTCCACTAATGGAATGGAGGTTACAGCATGGCCCGCGACTGTCAAAAGAAAGCTAGCAGTTTAAAGGAATATCATGCTTTTTGTGTGCGCACGGATTTGTGTGTGCAGTTGTGATGGCGCATGGCAAATACACACTGAGCTAGAATCGCTTTTGAAGGAGTAAAAAAATTCCATCGCAAAAAGGCCAAGCAGGAGTACAAAAATTCGTTGCAAAAAGGACATTGCAGGGTTAATAGATTCAGTCGCAAAAAGACAAAGGCAGGAGTAAAAAATTCAGCTCACAAAAGTTAGAGCTTATGAGTCATTAGTATATGCTCCAGAAAACAAAGACATGCATTGACAGTTGACGTGGACGTAATTTCATAAACATGACAAAACCGTTTCTGTTTTTTAACATTTCAGGTCATTACAGTTACATGACATTACATTACATTAAAGCATAATAATTTCATAACAGTATGATGGGCCTAAAAACCATGGAACACTAATATTTTGATGCTGCACTTTACATTTCCCTTCCACAGAATTTTTGACACAAAACAAAGCGAAGGAATTGAACAGCGAAAGAACAACAAAGAACTCAATACCCATAAACCATTCAAACAAAAAGTCTTGGATTCCTGCACATCAACACATCACGTAATCAAACACAGCAGGCATACCTCTGGCTTCTGTTAACACGCGCTCGGGTGGCCGGCTAGATACCCTTTGCTCGGGTGGGGGTCAATTTGACCCCCTGAGATCTCGGGAACCAAAAACGCTAAAACCACCAAATTTACGGGGTGTCTTGACCTGTACGTGAACTCACTTAGGTCAACGTTTGAGCTTTTTAGGTCATAACCTTCAGGTCAAATAAGGTCAAACTAAGGTCAAATTTCAGGTTGATCTCTAAAGTGCCCCAGAACATCAGCAACTGTTTCTAAGCAAGGGCTCAAAAGCTCATTTGAGGACAGTAAACTTGTTTGAACTTTTGAAGGTCGTGGTGACCAAAATAATACAAGACTGCTCTGGGTTTTGCATCTGAATAGGCGACAAAGATTCCGCTAGACAGTATGTTCCTAAACAAAATGTCGACCCGGGTCATCTTAGGTCAATGACCTTTTCTGACCTTAAAGAAGTCAATGAAAGATGTATAATGCTGTTCCTGTTGTCAACAAATTCGAAATGAGCACCACAAACTATCCCATACAGCAAGCCCAAGAGTAATAAATCAGGTTGGTTGTAACCTTGGTCTGACCTTCATACCTGACCTTAGGTCAATACAATTTACTCATTCAATTTTTGTGGTGCCTAAGAAAACATTTCAGAGATGTATGGCTTCGTCAGACACTTCGTTATTGTATCAGATTGGACGATTCCCTAGAAATCGCCTTCGCTGAAACCATGGCCTGATTTTGACCTGTCATAGGTCAGCGACCTTACACGGTACATATAAATTTTTGATGTCAAACGATCCGCTATTCAATTGTCTATAACTATGCAAATTTGGTGCGGCTACGCAGCGCCTTTGGAAACCATTCCGGAAAACCTTCGGGGGCTCAATTTGACGCCCCCACCCGAGCGCGTGTTAAGGTGAGGACAGGAATACAAGTATCAATTCACTGTTTCTTGAAAAATAGCAATGCTTATTTCGGTGAAAGTAACCTAAGTCTAACCCAAATAAGCCTTACCTCATCTCATTCTTTCCAACCTATTTGTATCATAGCAGCATTTGTGAATCACCGATTCTTCTTGACAGCAGCAGCTGTGATAAAAACATGATGAAGCTCAATTTTTTGGCTGTTTCAACGTGTGTTTTGGTTCAATTCATTTATGCCAGCTTGACGACATCAGACAAAGTTTACAACACACAAATCAAAGCCCCTCAAAGCATTTTGAAGAACTTAATGATCGTCATAGTTAGTCTCCATCAAGGGGCACAGTGAGCATGCTCCACAAAGCAATCTCTCTTCTCCAAATGCAGCATAACTTATACATGGCCACAAAATCGGCTTTGCTGCTTGCCTTTTAAACTGCAGCAAAGGCCCCCATTTATATTTTGTTATCTATATTTCATGACTTTTTTTGCTCTTCAACCTTCCCAACTCATTTTGTGAACTAAGCCGCCGCCATCAGCGCCATACTGGCAGATTGCGCCGTCAGATGTCACCCAAGGCGAGCGTCACTGATCGTGCACGACTGATTGCACCACAGCTGGTCTCCAAGGACCCCATGCAACTTGCCTATTTGACAATAAAGTTGGCCGTTGGCCGCCGCATTCGTGCCTTGGGTTGTGTGGCGGCTGAGTTGTGAACTGCAGCTTCATCTCCACTGCCATCTAGAGATCGCTCGGTAGTCGCGTGTTGATACCGCGGGTAATCAGCGACAATGCCGTGAAAACGCTGCATGGCATTCGACACTCTTAGGTGTCGGATGCTATGTGGTTTGTCACGCCATCTACGACACCGTAGATGGCGTGACAAGCCGCTAGTTTGGGAACACCGCGGAAACGTAAAGCTTTACAAGTCGAGGGATTCCATCCAAAAACCTAAACACAGTTTACAGAGATAGATAGATAGTTTACACTAATGGTTTTAGATCACGTGAATGCGGTCGGCAACGGGAAATGCCACCATCACTGTCGCGCAGTTTCAGTAAGCCCCCATGGACGTAGGAGCGGGGAGTGGCAGATGGTAGGTGGGCGGATAGTATGCACCCGAGCGGGGAGTGGCAGATGGTAGGTGGGCGGATAGTATGCACCCCTTTCGAGATGGCTAAGCCTTAACTTTGAGGCGACACAAGGAAACAGCCAACCTTGAAATGGGTTTTAGCGCCTGGATTTTCTAAGACGTTCCATCACCTACTCACCGATACAAGAACCGTCACAAAGTAGGAAAATCCGGGCATGCGATAGCCCTATCATATGCACAGGAGAGCTCCGAAGGTTAGACAGAAACACTTTTCGATCGGTAGCCAACAATCAGATGAAAAAGGACTTCAGGCAGTTGCTCTGCCAGCCACCTACCCTCTCCGTCGTGCCGAGCGGCTGCTCCTTCCCCCCCCCCCCCCCCCCCCCCCACATACACACAGCCGGCTCGGAAACAATGGTCTAGAGCACGCCTTTGTGTGTGACTCCGTTCATTTATGTGAAAGATACAGCTATCATGTTTCTATGCTTCTACTCGGCGAGCCCTCACAAACAGCCATTGATCTGAGGCCGTGATTGCTCACAGGCCATTGATCTGACGTGGTGATTGATCACAGGCCACCAATCTGACGTGTTGGGAATACCTTCAGGTCAGGTAAAATAGTTCCCGAAGCCACAAATCTCATGCTTTCCTGACGAGTTGTGAGATAGGTATTCCATTTGCCATGGCGGGGTAACAAGCCCATGGTCAGGCAAAGTACGTTTGCAGCCCCACCCCAGTATTCCACCCTGTGCACTGCACCCGAACCCCCTCCCCCCGCCCCCGGCTGTTGAAGAGCAGGTGCTCCATGACGTCACTTCCCAGCCCTTAACTCGCCAGCAGCCCGGGGCCCCGATCACGGCCGCGTACTTGGGCGGTACCCGGCAGTCCGACGCCCTAGTCACGGCCGCGTACTAAGTCCGTACCCAGCAGCCCAGGGCCCGATCACGGCCGACGTACTTGGGCGGTACCCGGCAGTCCGACGCCCCTAGTCACGGCCGCGTACTAAGTCCGTACCCAGCAGCCCAGGGCCCCGATCACGGCCGCGTACTTGGGCGGTACCCGGCAGTCCGACGCCCTAGTCACGGCCGCGTACTTAGTCAGTACCCAGCAGTCCAGCGCCCCGGTCAAGGCTGCATACTCGGGCGGTACCCAGCAGTCCGACGCCCTAGTCACGGCCGCGTACTTAGTCAGTACCCAGCAGTCCAGCGCCCCGGTCAAGGCTGCATACTCAGGCGGTACCCGGCAGTCCGACGCCCTAGTCACGGCCGCGTACTTAGTCAGTACCCAGCAGTCCAGCGCCCCGATCACGGCCGCGTACTTGGGCGGTACCCGGCAGTCCGACGCCCTAGTCACGGCCGCGTACTTAGTCAGTACCCAGCAGCTCAGGGCCCCGATCACGGCCGCGTACTTGGGCGGTACCCGGCAGTCCGACGCCCTAGTCACGGCCGCGTACTAAGTCCGTACCCAGCAGCCCAGGGCCCCGATCACGGCCGCGTACTTGGGCGGTACCCGGCAGTCCGACGCCCTAGTCACGGCCGCGTACTTAGTCAGTACCCAGCAGTCCAGCGCCCCGGTCAAGGCTGCATACTCGGGCGGTACCCGGCAGTCCGACGCCCTAGTCACGGCCGCGTACTTAGTCAGTACCCAGCAGTCCAGCGCCCCGATCACGGCCGCGTACTTGGGCGGTACCCGGCAGTCCGACGCCCTAGTCACGGCCGCGTACTTAGTCAGTACCCAGCAGTCCAGCGCCCCGGTCAAGGCTGCATACTCGGGCGGTACCCGGCAGTCCGACGCCCTAGTCACGGCCGCGTACTTAGTCAGTACCCAGCAGCTCAGGGCCCCGGTCAAGGCTTCATACTCGGGCGGTACCCGGCAGTCCGACGCCCTAGTCACGGCCGCGTACTTAGTCAGTACCCAGCAGTCAGCGCCCCGGTCAAGGCTGCATACGGGCGGTACCCGGCAGTCCGACGCCCTAGTCACGGCCGCGTACTTAGTCAGTACCCAGCAGTCCAGGCGCCCCGGTCAGGCTGCGTACTCAGGCGGTACCCGGCAGTCCGACGCCCTAGTCACGGCCGCGTACTAAGTCGTACCCAGCAGTCCAGCGCCCCGGTCAAGGCTGCATACTCAGGCGGTACCCAGCAGTCCGACCCGGTCAAGGCTGCATACTCAGGCGGTACCCGGCAGTCCGACTCCCCGGTCAAGGCTGCATGCTCAGGCGGTATCCGGCGGTCAGGGCCCTGCTTGGCTGCCGCCGAGGTCCCGTGTGGCCCGCTCACCATCCCACGTCTGGTGAACGAAAACCGACCCGTGCAGCTGTTTGTTTGGCCGTAGATCTAGCGAATCTGACTTGAGGGTGTGCTCTATTTACTAGCTGCGCATGTCAGAACTGAGCAGGCATAGGCTGTGGGGTTGGTACGGCGGGCCAGCAGCAGAAAACCTTACGGTTCGATATTTTTTGCATTATGAGACAACATAGTATTTCACGAAAAATAAACTGAGGCGCCAAACATTTCACGAAAGTTGAGGACCCAGTATCCAGTGGCCTCCATTGTTTGCTGAACCTGCTGTCGTGGCGTAGCGGCCAGGCAAATACGTCCCGGGTGCAAGCTGGACAGGACGAGAAATCAGGGATGATGGACAGACGGAAGGACATGTTTAACACAACCTTTGTCTCCAGGATGGCGGTCCTCTGGCAGCCTCGCATTGCCCTATTTTTGAGTGTTTGTTGTTTGGCATTGCCATGGGGGGAAAAACTTATTTATGACGTGAATGAGTGGCAGAAGACGGACTGTGTTATAAATGGGCTGTATAGAATCCACGAACGACCGGGCATGGAGTGGAGTCCAGTACTCAAGTATAACAGTGGGCGACAGTGGGCTTAGCAGTTTCTTGCCATCGCAGACGTCTGGCATAACTGAGACATTGGGCATAACATTTCAGCCCAAGTTCCATTCACAAGCTCCGGTCACTTCGTCTCGCAGTGAACATCATCCGTTTCTATAATCTACGCACCGCCTTCTCAAAGCTTGTTCAGAGTATGCATGCGTACGTTTTTTAAATGTTTTCCGTGATATTCCCCCCCCCCCCCCCTCTTCTCCCTTCATTTTCCTCCTCTAGACGCGTCACCGCCGGCAAATCAAGCCGTTACCACCGCCTCATCCCCACATATGCGCCAGCAGCATGTCCCGTTGAGCAGAACTGATGGCGGGTGAAAACATATGAAACCACAGGGCACGCTGTAATTTAGCAATAAATCGCACCTGTTGCAAATCAGTTGTACACCGGAAGCGCGCGAACTTCCAAAACTTAGCATCTGGAACTGACTGAACGGCAGGGCGGCGAGATACCTAGTGTTACGTTACCTTACCTTACCTTATCTTACCTTACCGAGGACGTGCGCCATCTTCGCGAGCATCGTAAATATCGCTCCAAACGATAACAATAGAAGTTGCGTGATGTATGTTAACAAGCTTCCTTGACAATCAGTCTGTGCATTAAAAATTAAGATTTCATTGCCACCAGCCGAACTAAAACACTTCCGGAAATATTCACTTCAAATGCGGCGATGGAAATCAAGCAAATAATGGCATAACCACAGGGGTTTGTCAGTCATCTATTTTGTACCATAGCATTGAAAGCTATGCTACAAATAATTAGCCTGCTGTAGACCGCGGATGAGTAGTGCGTAGCAATAGGCCACAAAGAAAGCTTTTAGCGAGAAGAAGGTGAAATTCCAGGTAGTGTTCCGCTTTGCACAGGGGAGGAGATGGTGATGGAGACCCGCTTTGGGCATCTGTCCCACTAGCAAAGTAGAAGCATAGATGTACCACTCAAGCCGGATTGGCAAGGTGTCATGATTTTCCGGATCTTGATGTTGATTGGTTAACACGCCGTTTTCGCCGTTTTTTTTTTCTTTTGCCATAACCTTAGAGAAACATGTGCCATGCTCGAGTATTGCAGATCAATCAACATCAAGCTGACAAACGAGACCCTCGAAAACGCTTTGAGACCATATAGGCGGCGCTTTCGCCTCAGCAGACACTTTTATGAGAACTTCACAGGGATCCAGACCAAGGGACCTCCGCTCAAGTTTTCGAAGAATGTGGCCTCTGGAAGCGCAAATCCGGCGGATTTATGGTACCTGTCGCCGCTCTCGAGAGACTTGCGTTTTGGTATCGCAGACTTGCCCCTTCACTCGCAATTAAGTCATCCGCCTGATATGCGATATCGACAGATCGCGTTCCAAAGCCGTCGCGGTATGCGCGTGACCATTACACTACATCGAGACCATACACTACCATATACTACATCGAGACCATACACTACCATATACTACATCGAGACCATACACTACCATATACTACATCGAGACCATACACTACCATATACTACATCGAGACCATACACTACCATATACTACATCGAGACCATACACTACCATATACTACATCGAGACCATACACTACCATATACTACATCGAGACCATACACTACCATATACTACATCGAGACCATACACTACCATATACTACATCGAGACCATACACTACCATATACTACATCGAGAAGGCTGCCTTCTGCACCGTGACCTGCTTTGCTGTGGCTGGAGTATGGTGTTTTCCGCCGTCACCGACAAGTGGCTGGAGTTCGTCGATGATTTTCATAACTTCATCGATCGCCGGTGCCCCCACAGAAACACCGAAATGCAAAGCCGCCGATTTGCGCCTCGCTGGCCGATCTACGCTATGCACTGTTTACCTTAGCAACCATCCACAACAAAACAGCATCCGCATCCGTAGACCTCCGGAACCGTCGCGGTCAATAAACAGCGAAGTCCCCCTGACGACGTTGCCGTGCGTTGTCCACGAGCGCGCGCGTCGCCGCGAGCGGTGCCGGCGTGCGATCACCTGCAGCTGCTGTCGACACGTCGCACATGCTCCGCCGCCATGCCACCGCATCAACCTCCTGCCATATGCATGAGCGGGCGGGCGGCGAGGGGGCAGTGCGCCGGCCGCACCGGTGGTGACTGCGGGCCGCTGCGAGGCACGCTGCCGCCATGCTGGGGCCCATGCTGCTGGTCGCCGCGCTGGCGGCATCAGCCGTCGCATCTCCAGTGGACGGTGAGATGGGCAGCTTGGACATGCGGCTGTGCAGCTGCTCTGCATGGCACGCGGGGATGCCATGACATGAAGAGATTTTATCGGGACAGTCGCACGAGGCCGAGTAAAACTGCGAGGATGATTTCGAGGTTCCCTCGGTTTGCTTTTTAATTGAATTATGTGCGGGGCGCTAAGGCACGTCGTAAACCGTACTACCGGGGTCTCACTTAAGTTTGTCGGTCGCATCGGGTGAAATTACGATTATAATGGATAGACCGTATACTTTTTTTGCCACCGAAGCTTATGCTGACTCATCTTACATGAATGATACAGCCGCAGGCGACGTAAATGTCTCTAAGCACCAGTAAATCAGGTGCAAAATCGGGTTTTCGAATCCCCAAAATCAAGCTTTCCTCGCATCCACCATGGAGTGAATTGTTAAAACCGATTTTGTTCGGCGAAAGTAAGCTGTTTTTTTTTTGCAGAACAGCATTTCCATCAAATTTATTTCAGTGTTGTGTTTTGCAGGTGAAAAGAATGCCTTCAGTCTTTTTTACCGTGACCCGATACTTCAATAATATGTTATGTGTGATTCGGTAAAGATACAATTTTCTCTCACTAAATTAAGACAGTTCATCACCAAAATGATACACGATGCAAAGCTGTGTGGCACCCGCGCGTCCAAATGCTCCCTCATTCCATAAGCTCAAAGAATGGTTTTATCGGCACGCGTCCACGTGGCGGCTGGTTAAATGCGACGCGCTCGATTGGGGAGGGACAAATTTGACCCCTTAAAACATGAAAACTGAGGGATATATCAAGGTCATAGAGAAGGCAGATTTTTATGTCAACTAAGTTGCTTAAAATTTGAAGGGTCTGAACTCGCTATCTTTTGGTCAAGTAATGTCAAACAATGTTAACTCCAGATCGGTGTCCCAAGTTAACTCAGATCTCCTCATGTGCAACTAGCTTGTAACCTAAATGCCTGCCATCAGTGAAATGGCATTGGTGCTCATAGTAGGTCAGTGACCTTGTGCGGTTATTGACAGGCAACAGTGACCAAAAACTTTCGGGCTATTTTGATAATTGTAGTTACAACCAGCAACAAGCACCACTCTAGACCGCATGTTTCTAAAATCAGACTGTTGATAAAGGTCATTTTAGCAAGTTTTCCGGCAATAAAGCCGTTTGGTTTTGACCTGGATCCATATCCATATTGATTTGGCTCCATAGCCGTAGGAAAATCTCGAAAAGTGGATGGGCCAGATTCAGGGTGTGCTTTTACTGGGAAGCGGTCCCGATTACCAGGAGAGTTGGGGGTGGGGGTGGGGGATGTGGTAGAAATGGATGGCATTTTCCGCTCTTAATTCATGTAACACACTTTGGAACCTATTAAATGTTATGGGTGCTATGCTAGGCGTACTTCTACAGCTAGTCCCTACTGGTGCACCATTTTGCCTATTCGACTCATCTGTGTCATTCGGGGAATAATGCTATCCAGATTCCAAGATTATTCGCTCACTTCAACATTGCTTTCCCTCGGGAAGGTGAAATTGCACGAAGGAGTAGGCATTTTGAGTTATTGGGAAGGAATCTGCGTCCTTGAGTAGATACCAAAATACGACCTGAGCACAGGCTGGTCAGAATTTTGAATGTGAATCAATGGCCAATAGTGTTTCAATGGCCAGTCTCTTTCTGTGTCGATAGAACTCAGAAGCTTCGCAAGATATTTTCTGTGTTGTTCATAGATGTTGAAGACCCCTAAACGTAGATTGTAGATCAAAATGGGGTGCACAATTTGCATTGACATGCCTAATCCATGTTCTTAAAATCCTCAACATTCAG
Organism: Pollicipes pollicipes; assembly: GCF_011947565.3. NCBI lineage: Eukaryota > Metazoa > Arthropoda > Thecostraca > Pollicipedomorpha > Pollicipedidae > Pollicipes > Pollicipes pollicipes. The sequence continues at coordinate 16,612,044 of NW_023596297.1, forward strand.
TGAGAGTCGATCACTGACAAAATCATGTGACATGGTTTTGAGCATGCGGGCTCGCCAAGCTTGCTGCAGCCTTGACGCCCGGCAGTCTCCATAGGTTGCGCGAGGTTGACTTCGCGGCTGACGGCAGACGAAGGGATGGCGCGTCTGAAAGAAGTACTTTTGAACGTTTTGGGAAACTAAATCGTAGGTTTAGGATGTAGACTAGGTGTATATTCCACCTGTGGAATCTGGCAGTGGAAGATCAAAAGTAGAATCTCTAGCTTTCTGTTGCTGTTGCTACCAATTTGACCGGAGGACAACCTTCAGAATTGTTGGAAACATACATCCAGTCTTATCTTCGATTGGCCGAAATTTATTTTGAAAAAAACTTTCGGATGCATCATTTCGCGACGGTCGTTCTCAAGCGCACGGCGCCAGACCCCGGCCCCCAGCCGCCTGCAGCGGCCAATGACGTACGGCTCTACGAAACGGTGACCCCGGCCATCGCTCTTTTTGCGCCTGATATCTCGAGCGTGCAGCGTCTAAAACTATTTTATATCATTTGTTTCACTTGTCGATTTTGCATAATGACGAACGTTTTCATGCAAACATGGGTTAGTAATTTTTAATTTTTAACCACATTTTGATCCACTCCACTCAACACTTTTGAGACCCCTAACGTTTTCTGAGAGAGGTGACCGTAAATAGAACACTAGGGGCACATTATCATCACCGGTCCAGGGCTAAAGTGCCATTCTGTTCCAGTGCAGGGTTCATTCCGACTGCCATTCTGGCGATAGGGAGCGGAGTCCCCTGGTCGATCTGGAAGCCATTATAGGGATGCATCATAACATTTTGACCGCCATGAACGTGTGCTGAGGGGATTGTAAGCAGGCATTCAGAAGACCTAAGACATTGTGAAAATACAGGGCGGAGCCTTTGGTACTGGAGGAACCTCGGGTTTCCCGCTAAATATATCGGTCCATCGTACATGACGGGGTAAGACACTGCCATTCACGATATGAGGCGGTCGTTTCAAGTGCGGTTGAAGGAAGATAACTCGTGAACTAGGTAAATCGGCATGCAGTACAGTTTAAGGTTGTACAAAAGTAAGTTAAACACAACACAAATGTGGAAAAGTGGTTGGGTAGTTAACATTGCCAGGCCTCTACCGTTGAAAATTTTGGGTCCCCTGGTCCCCTGCGTTATTATTACTACCATCCCGTGTCTTTCGCAAGATCCGTTTTACAATTAAACGACCGTGTGGAGTTCTTACGAGGATCTTGTTGCATATGAATATACGCCAGAATAACAAAAATGTGGAAAAGTGGTTGGGTAGTTAGCATTGCCAGGCCTCTACCGTTGAAAATTTTGGGTCCCCTGGTCCCCTGTGTTACCATTACTACCATCCCGTGTCTTTCGCAAGATCCGTTTTACAATTAAACGACCGTGTGGAGTTCTTACGAGGATCTTGTTTCATATGAATATACGCCAGAATATTTTTTCTTCCTGCCTGCAGAGGCTATAGGCAATAACACGCCCCTGGGCGGCCAGTTGAATTTCCTTCTCTTGGGTGAGGGTCAATTTGAGCCCCTTGAGACCTCAGAAACTAAGAGAGCTAGTGTCAAAAAGTTCGCAGAGTGGATTTTCCCCGTAAGTAAACCCACTCTTAGGTCATGACCTTTGGGTCAAACAAGGTAAAGAAAGGTCAAACTCCATTTTGGTGTCCAAAGTGCCCCATATCCCCTCATGCAACCACTGTGAACCTCGATGCCCGTTCTACATAAGCAAAAGGTCACTGCTGCCCTTTAAGATCAGTGACCTTGTTGACCTTCACATGGTCATGATGACGAAATTTATGTAGGACTCTTTTGATACTTTCATTTGGATAAGCGTCAGGGATTGCGCTAGGTGCAATGCTCCTAAAAACAAAAGGCTGACCTGGCTCATTGTATATCAGTGACCTATTTTTGCCTTTAAGCAAACCATAGATGATGTTAAGTGCGGTCCTTTTTAAGTAAATTCAAAATAAGCACCAGAAACCCCTCATGAAGCAAGTCCTGAAGAAAAACAACAGGTTGGTTGTGACCTCGGTCTGACGTTCTTACCTGACCTTATGTTAACACAATTTGCTGCGATCCTTAAACTTTGTGTTGCATCGCCTATGAAGCTACTTCAGAGATGCATTGTTTCGTCTAGCGTTCCGCTGTCGCGTAAGAGTAAACGATATCCTAGAAATTGCCTCCGCTGCCAGTCACAGCCTGACTTTGACTTGCCAGACGTCAGCAACCTTGCGTGATACATTTATATGCATTATGCCATAAGATCCGCTATTTAATCACCTAGAGCTATGCAAAATTTGGCGCGCCTTTCCGGCGCCATTCGGAAACCATCCTAAAAAACTTCAGGAGGGGGTGGGCAAACCGACCTTTCATTGCGTGTCAAAGGGATCCTTTACATTTGAAGCTGTTAAAGCAAGCATCTGATGTGTTTAAATAAGCTCATTTATGCCTATTGATGCACTATGAAGTGGAAAAGGGCGCTGTGGACAACGCAATTTCTCTGTTGAGTAAATATGCTCCACAATACGTCATTGTCACTTGCAACAACGCTCATAGATACCGAATTGACGGACGGTTTAAGTGAAAATCCCGCTCATGCTAAGGTCAAGAAGTATCTAGCTGTCGAGTCGTTCATATCCTGGTGTTCCTGAGCACGGTTTCCAAATATTACGGCCAGTAATTGGCTCTTCCCCAATGTTGTGTAGCCTATGAAAAATTCTAACTCGCAATACGTTTTGTGCTACATAATTCAAAAGTCATACATTCTTCCCGGGTTATTACGTAAATAGGACTGGCAATCAAATAACTTAGGAGATGCCAAAACACGAGCGCTTCAAATGTTTAATTCAGCACACATCTAGCATCGACACCGCCACCTATCGGGGATCAAATAACTACAAGTGAGTGCTGTCATGCAATGTCCATGACAATCAAATAATTATGTGCTGACAAACGTATTTACTAAGTGGAGAAGCTGTGTTTTCTAGAGCAGTATTTTAGACTCACGAAGTATACAAACATTCAAGGTGAGCTTATTTCATCATATCTGAGGCTTGATTCAATATCTCTAAATGTGGAGCATTCTCTTAAAGGGAGTATCCCACATTGGTATGGGGTTTTGAGCTGAAAAAGCCATCTTGAAGGTCATCCGGTGTAGTTCACAGCTCTGTCCTTATTGAGACCTACACCGCTCTAGTTCCCTGGCTACACGTCCGAGAAGTGTGCAGAGTTTTTCGGTGCGACTGTTTCAAGGTGTGTATGACAATCAAATAGGACTGGCAACTAGGCATCCTTGACGCTATAATAATGCTATTCAAATCGCAGTCATTCCATTAACCATGTGACGATCAAGGCAAATACAAATATGATGGTCGAGTCGTTTATATCTGGCGTTCGTGAGCATGGTTTCCTGATACAACGGCCTTCAATTGGCTGTTAATCGATGTTGTGCATTGTACTCTGACGTAATCAAACAATGACTTAATGAGGAGCATGTCTACCAAGCCGACAAATTGCATTGTCCAGAGCAGTCTTTTCCACTTAAAAGTATACGAATGGTTATGATCGGGATTTTTCATCGCATGCTTGCTGATACTTGCTCGATATGTTCAAATGTGGAACATTCTGTTTTAAATTACCTCTGCTGTTTTTCAGGGTTATCAAATCATCGCGAGACTTTCAATCAGACTCACACTTCGCCAGCATCGCCTGGAAAGATGCCTCGCAGAATTAGCAAAGATCGGCTAATGGACTTATCGCTGACATGGAATAACGGAAAACAGTTCGCTGGCACAAATCTAGCGGCGGTCCTCCAGGATAGTGTGCCGGACGACGGAACAACAGAACTGAAAAAAGAAATCCACCCAGTGAAAAACAGCAAAATAAGGAAAAAGCGTGGTGGGAGCAAAGAAAGCAAAGAGAGCAAAGCAAGCAAAGAAAGCAAAGAGAGCAAGGGAAGTCAGGAAAGCAAAGAGAGCAAAGAGAGCAAAGAGAGCAAAGAGAGCAAAGAGAGCAAAGAGAGCAAAGAGAGCAAAGAGAGCAAAGAGAGCAAAGAGGGTAAAGGAAGTAAAGAGAGCAAATCAAGCAAAGAAAGCAAAGAGAGCAAGGGAAGTCAGGAAAGCAAAGAGAGCAAGGTGAGCAAGGAAAGCAAAGAGAGCAAAGAGAGCAAAGAAAGCAAAGAAAGCAAAGAGAGCAAGGAGGGCAAGGAGAGCATGACAAGCAAGGAAAGCGAAGACAGCAAAGAGAGCAAGGCAAGTCAGGAAAGCAGGGAAAGCAGAGAGAGCAAAGGGAGCAAAGAGAGCAAAGAAAGCAAAGAGAGCAAAGAGAGCAAGGAGAGCAAGGAGAGCAAAGGGAGCAAGGAGAGCAAAGAGAGCAAAGAGAACAAGGAGAGCAAGGAGAGCATGACAGGCCAGGAAAGCGAGGAGAGCAAAGAGAGTAAGGAAAGCAAGGAGAGCAAGGCGAGCGAAGAAAGCGGTGTCAGCGGAGAGAGCGGAGATGGCGGAAAGAGCGAGACGAACCCCGGGAGGAGAATGACTACAACAACGGAAAACAGCAGGGGGAAGAGAGAAAGCGGAGAGAATTCATCCGGAGGCAGCCCGACTGTCGGAAACGGCTCAACGGAGGGAAGCGCGGGCAGCTCAACCTTTGCAAGTCCTCTGGAGAGGTGTGCCGGTGCGACGGGTGGCACTGAGCAGCCGTCCTCCAACACGACGGAGAGCGGTGCCGTGTCCACGGTCGGGACGACCGATGTGACCTCGACCCTGGCGCCCTGTCCTGAGGGCGTAACCACGCCGGGCTCCGGCGGCCAGGGCGGCAGCTCCGCCGGCGGTGGAGACGGCAGCTCCACCGGCGGTGGCGGCGGCATCTCAGGTACAGTTTACCCTGCTCTTCTGGACCGAGCTGATGCAATTGTCGGCCACCCGCGTCACATATATGCAAAGCTAAGAATGTTTGATGGGCTAAAGAACGACCTTAGCCTCATCTTTTATGTCATTTTGTGGGCAACAAGAGTTCATAACAAACCAGCAGCATACCAGCGATGACGATAGGCATACCGAGACATCTGGTTTAATGTCATATCATCAATCTGGCTGGTGGTGATGCAGTCTGCAGATAAAAAATGGCAATGGTTACGTAGACAATTGTGGCCCAGCTTCTGCAACTTCATGTCCCTTGTAGCATGTCTTTTCGATATTTATCGGATTTGACCGCTTGGCTCATATAAGTACCATCGATAGTCATTCATTTTGTATCGCTGACTTGCAAAATGGCTACGATACTTCTTGGTTGGTGTCGATTTTTGCATTTTGATAACTGTGAGCTATACTCAATGTCATCCGAACGGCACAAATGTAAATTATGTACTGTGGTTCTAACGATAGCTACTTAACGCTTCAGCACTTTCCAGATGCTGCTAGCATTTTAGAATGTGACTGGCAAAAGTAAATCAATCTGATGATGTGTATCATGAATATGACCCAAACCCTGTTAAAAGGTACTGTGAGTAATGCTATTGTCAAACGGGGCTCCTGTGTAAAACTCCCAAAGCACCGACTAACTTCACATTGTATTTGTGTTTATTCCTTACTTGTATTTTCACCTGGCGGCTCGCATGAAAGCATGGACGTGCAGAATAGGCATTGCTTGGGGACAACACTGTCTGCAATGTTGAATGACCGCGTGCTGTCTGGCTGGTGAGCAGGGGTGTAGTTTCATATCAGGTTGAGGAGGGACTCTGATCCTTCCCCTCTCAGCTTGAGAAAATAGCGGGCAAAGTCCCGGGAGAAGCCAATTTGTTGACGTATCTAAGGGTGAGTTTGGTCATTTTTCATTGTTAAATCCCCCTCAATTTATTCTATGAAACTGCATCCCTGGCAGTGAGTGTTGTGTTGAAGCGTGATCGTCGGGTGGAAGCGCAGGAATACGTGATGCAGCGCTGTGATGTGTGGCAAATGCAACTTGCTTTCATTTTGTATTGCGTTTCAGACGCAACTTGAATATGATGGATATCATTAAATCTTGAAATCCGATAAGGTCTCAAATATCTCTCAGTTTATTTATAGTGTAGTTCCCGTAAGGCTTATATTGCTCTCGTGTCTAATGCCTCGCCTAACATCTTCAAAGTTTTTTCAATTAACCGAGGAATCGTTTTAACTTAAATAACTTCACTACATTGCAATGCTCGTGCTGTCATTCCTAACATGTTTCTCTTCCCGACACACAACCCCGTCAACCTACTGCGGAAGACGCCGTCTGGACTTCTGCGGCCACGGCGATGTGGCGGCGGTCGAACATCGGTGCCGTGACGCCGGCCGTGCAGCCGTCGGCGCAATGGCAGCTCGTGAGGTGACGCCGGCCGTGCAGCCGTCGGCCCAATAGCAGCCCGTGCCGTGACGCCGGCCGTGCAGCCGTCGGCCCAATAGCAGCCCGTGCCGTGACGCCGGCCGTGCAGCCGTCGGCCCAATAGCAGCCCATGCCGTGACGCCGGCCGTGCAGCCGTCGGCGCAATAACAGCTTGTGCCGTGACGCCTGCCGTGCAGCCGTCGGCCCAATAGCAGCCCGTGCCGTGACGCCTGCCGTGCAGCTGTCGGCCCAATAGCAGCCCGTGCCGTGACGCCGGCCATGCAGCCGTCGGCGCAATAGCAGCTTGTGCCGTGACGCCTGCCGTGCAGCCGTCGGCCCCATGGAAGCTCGTGAGGCGACGCCGGCCGTGCAGCCGTCGGCCCAATAGCAGCCCGTGCCGTGACGCCTGCCGTGCAGCCGTCGGCCCAATAGCAGCCCGTGCCGTGACGCCGGCCGTGCAGCCGTCGGCCCAGTAGCAACCCGTGTCATGTCGGCTTCATGCAATAGTGTGGAGACAATGAAGTATTCTGCTGAGGCCCGCAACTGGTTAGCACGCATTTGGTTTAGTTTCTGTTTATGGACAAGTTAGACTGTAATCCTTGGTGCTTCAGTATCCGAATCAGGCAGTTAACACTGTTTTGCATTATTGTTAGTATGCCCGTAAATTTACGTCACACAAATGATTCAGGAACGGTTCATATCGTAAATGTTATAGGTGTCGTGTCAGTGAGCAGCACGTCATCACTGCATGGATGTTTAACACCATCTGGATCGAAATACATTTAAAAATAGCGGCAGTTTTTGTAGCAGTTAATTTCTAATTCGATGCGACCGAGGCCAAGCTTTGAAGGCCCCACTCCCCAATCGATAGGGCACAATGAAGGAGGCAAGTTAAGTAAGGCTACGCCAACGCTGTGGTTCACCGTAACCACGATCACGGGAAAGTACTTTCCGCAATAAGGGCGTGGCAAAGTTGCGAAAAAGGACATCGTCCCGAAGAAAGGCGACGAAAACACGTTAATTTCAGCTTTATTTGACTTTAACTGCGAAGGAGTTTGCCAGCCTTTGCCATACCCGCCACCGCGTTTTACGCGCGTGAACATAGGATCACCAAAACCAGGTCATGCTGCCAGTGCCGTGTACGACACCTGAATTCCAGCACGTCATGTGAAGCCATGTGGCACAGGAAACTGCGAATCAGTGCCACAACGGTCACACACGTCTTGCCAAACAAGGGCACAAAAAAACACATCGCCCTACAATCAAGCCTCACCGATTTTGCAGCGAGTGCACGCGGCGCTGACGCCCGACCGCTGACACCGGCCGGACCTATCGCATAGGGCTGCAGCGGCCGGCGACTGGTACCAGTCGTGAAAAATCACATGTTCGGAACTCGTGATGTACACTGGCATGGCGCTCCCCGAATGCAGAGTGCACATGGTGTGCGTGTATGTATGGAGCGACGCATAATAAATGCTGTGCGCGCTTAAAATATGCTCCTGGTTTCCATAGTATGTGATGGTAAATGGTAAAATCTACTCCTCCAACTCAAACTCTACTCTACTCAAAAATGGTAAAGTCTACTCCTTGCTTCTTTTACTCCAATTTGCAAGTTGCGATTCGCTTGAGGGCAACAAATGACTGGCGGACTATGATATTTTTTGTTAGTCTTGGGCGAATGCGTATTTACCGAGAGAATCTTATCAGAAAATATGATGTGGTCATTTCACAAGTAGACCCCGGATAGGCGCATTTCAACACGGCACCTCCGTCAAATCTAATGACAGGTCTATGAGGAAATCACACGGGCAAAACACGATTCTGAAAGCTTCAGAGTGGCACAGCGTACCGATAAGGAACTAGGAGCAAATAAAAATACGGGAGGACGTCACGAACCCTATTTTAACTTGCCCGGGCGAAAATAGTTTGCAGAGTCTGCGGAGCATAGCGTTTGGCAGAAGTGCATCACAAAAATAACCACCTTTATTTTCTGAAACACGGGTTGAATGTAACATTTTAAACCAAATAACTGCGCGTAGTAACCTAAGATGGTACATTGGTTGTGCGATGTAATGCATGACATTTTTGCATTACATTTTTAGCCTATATTCTAAGGATCACTCCCTTTTGCGGATTTCATCAGCTTTCACATAGATGACGAGTGTGACTACGAATGGACAGGAAACGGTCGGAATCACCTAGGTGGATTGCGAGACAAATCACAGCATTACTCCTAGAAAGATAGTCTGCGCGCATGAGCCTGACAAATAAACTATGATTGAGAAGCACGATTTTGCTCTTCTTCGTGTTGCATCTCGCAGAGCATTTCCTAAGCTGTATTAATAATTCACCCGCTCACTAACCAGCAATGTGGTGGATACAGCTACGAAACATGTCGCATATGTGACGTCAGATTTGGATCCTGTTCTGGGCGTTACATATTGTCATACCATGTCAGGCGTTTAACAGTGCCTCTCGCTTCGATGTATGGACATGCGAACAAAATGCGAAGGGCTTAGGTCTTAAGGAACTGCACTGCACTGCACTTTGGCTGTGAACTGTACCGAATGATCTTCAAAATGGCTTTTTCAGCTCAAAATCCCACATACGTGAGGAGCACTCACGGAAACAGAAGTGACCATGAGGAATGTTCTACAGTTGAAGATATTGAGACAAGCACTGCATACGATGAAATAAGCTTACTTGCAACTTTTGGTTTCCTGCTAAGTGTAAAAGACTGCTCTACACAACACAATTTCACTATCTGTTAAAAATCTTCCTCAATACGTCATCCTTTGATTACGTCATGGAACGTCTTTGTGACGTTAGGGTCGCTGCCAAACCAGCGGTGTCGGAATTGCCAGTGCAGCGGACGGGCTGACTCACTAGTAATGCCTCAACTTGCTAAGCGGGGGTGTTGGCTGTGCTGGTAGAGGTGTTTGCTGAATCAAATATTGTTATGTGCTCGTGTTTTGGGCCTTTCTCGTAGTGTTATTGCATAAATGTCTGTGCTTTTATGTTGTTTAATTGCATTGACATACTCAGTTATGCGGTTATTCTGAGGTTATTTGATACCTAGTCTTATTTCCGTGATCGCTCGCATCACTGCCCCAATTCCTGTATCATGTACAGCAATGCGCGATTCGTGTTCGAAACTCGCATTCAACACATTACTTTCGTTCAGGGCCAATTGATGTCCGGTGGTGTCAGAAATCACGCTGACGCACGCCAGAAACGAAGGATTCGATTATCACGTTTGTACAAGCCTTTAGCACTACACTGTCAACGGGGTGGCAGTGTTCGCGTAACGTTTCTATGCTGTCATGCATGTCTGGGTGACCTTGAGACAATCCTCACGAAATAGGCTGCACATCATCCCGGGCCTGTGTCTCATAAACCAGAGCGTTTTAGGTCTTAAGAAGCGCTGGGCTGGGAGCGACACCGAATGGTCTTCAAGATGGCTGTTCCAATTTAAACACCCATACAAAGGTGGAACATTCCCTTTAATTCAAACTCCCTTATGAATGTGGAACGCTCCTTTTTATGGAGAAAGAGCGAGACAAAGACAACAAATTTCTTGTGACCAATTGAATGCAATGGCTTTGAACTTTAAATACAAATGAAATGAAATGAAAACGCAACTTTGAAACGAATATTGAATGCGTTTGTTACAGAAAGGGCAAGACTTCTCCGTGGCCATATCAGTTAAATTGGCCAGTGTAGTTTGTGGACCGATGTTTAGACGGCATCAAATAGGTAAGGACGAATTTGTCACGTTCCGTTTGGTTTGGGGAGTCACGCGACGTGCTCCAAATAAACGTGCTAAACAGCTATTTACTGACCACCCATTGTTGTGGTTCGCTATGCGCTAAAGAAACAGCGCAAAGGCCACAAGCCTCCGTTTTGAACAGGGTCTTTTCAGGGAGCCTAGCAGCACTTTCATGACATGTTCCATGTTTCATAGCATGCCTACTGGACTCGTGGAGGACTTTGGAATCGTAGCCGCTCAGTCACGTAAATGAACGCTACCCCACGCACGCGACGCCGGCGCGCGCCCGGGCGAGCCACGCTATCTCCCGCCGCGGTCTACGCGCCGCTGTGCCTCCGGCTGGTCTGCCGCTGCTTCATCTCTGTCTCCGTCTCCAGTGCCGTCTCACCACTGGCGGTTCTGCTCATCAGCCGGCAGTCGCAAACACAACGATCCGTATAAATAGTGTATTGCCGCCTCCCCGGAGTCGGCGGCACACTGTGCCCATATTTGGTGAGTGTTCCCGAGGAGCGGCGCGCCCGGGGCCGCGCGAGGCGGGACGGGCAGGGACGGCCTCGGCCCGCGCCGCGGGGCGGCCGTGGAGGGGCGTCTGTAGCGAGACGCGAGGAGAGGAGGATAGGCTCAGAGTGAGCGAGGTCGAGACTCCTACTGCGTGGGCGTGGCGGCGGCAGCAGAACCAGCGCCCTTCTGGCCGTTGGCGTCGGCAGGAGGGTCAGTGCCCTCCGGACCGCTGGGGAGCAGCAGGTCGCGGGCGTTGAAGCCTGGCCCACAGGTGAAGGTGGGGCAGCAGTCGGGGAACTTGGCGGTGAGAGTCTCCTCGCGTTCGTACGTGCACTCCTTAACGGTGTCCAGCACGCGCGGGCCGCAGTCGAACACCTGAAAGGCGAGGAGTGCCGTCAACAGGCGGGCAGCGTCCTGGACGCGGCGGTTGGGAGGCCCCTTGTGGTGTCCTGTGTGGGGCTTCGTGTGAGGCCACGTGTGAAGCCACGTAAGTCTGGCCACCAGAGATATGTGTGCCACGCCCAGCGGCAGATCTGAACGGCTCGCGGACAAGCTTCACTACTTGGCTGACTCACGCGAATCCAGAACCGCCGACCTGAGTCTCCACAGAGCAGCTCGCCCCGGGCCAAGCAAATCAGTTGACAGGGTTCTCGTCAACTAACGCTTAGGGCAAATATAACGGTGGAATACCAACGTCTTCTGTCCGGTTTAGCTTATCAACACGGTGAGGTTGTTCACTGGACAGGCATTGTGTTAGGTTGGACGAAAGCTATCGACAAAAAGAAACAAGATACGCGTTTTGACAAATGCACCAGAACGTGTACCTTTGTGCATCGCAACGAGTCTACCGATCACCACGCACAACCCTTGCCGTGCTTAACTTGGGATGAAGAACGCTGAGCAAACACTCTGAAGCAAAGCAACCGAAACGCTAAGACACACAAACACACATGCAGCAAGAGGACGCCGCACCACGTTCGCACGCCCAGCCTGGACGTCACGTTTCGGTGACGTCATGTTTCGGCACAAACCTGTTCGAAGAGACCGAGCTGTCCCTTTTCGTTGATGGGCAGCGCCATGCACTCGGCCATGGCACACACTCCCTTGATGCGCCAGGTGTCGTTCACACTGTAGAACTCGCCGTTGTTGACGGAGAAGCACCGGCCCGGGAAGTCTGCGTGAAAACAAAGGTTTAAGTCCTTGGCGACGAGTCGGGAACGCCTTGATTTATAGGAGGAAGACTTAGCACGGCATGACTTGCAAGCCCGGGGATGCTCGGATCGGACTCGACCTTGCCTGACCGCTCCGCGCTGCTCTTTCACAATCATCCCTTCGGTTACTCTGCCTTTCAGTTTACATCAACTGATCGCGTTCGCTGCCCCAGCCTGTACACCCCAAATGCCACCGACGGCGAAGGGGACTTATACAACAAACCACCAAATGTCAACCTATACTCAGTTCGTGCGAGCAGTGGGTCGACGCGTGTGGAAAATGCAAGAACAACGCGACCACAGCGTACCAATCACGACCTTGCGGTGTATGCAGCCGCGGCTACTAGAGTAGGGAGTGCGCTGCGGGTCTGCGCGCCGGCTGTCACCACCGACTCACCTCTCAGGACGTCGGCCGGGATCGTGCGCACGAACACCTCTCCGCCGCCGGGCGTCGGCAGCTTGGCCAGCACCTCCTTCAGCTTGGGGTCGACGGCGCCCTGGCCGCGCACCAGGACGGCCATGCCGACCGCCACCAGGGTGATGCCAACGCTGACCAGGGTCTTCATGCTGCTCTCCTGCCGGGCCAGGTCCCGCACGGTCAGACGTGTCGGCGGGTGGGTGGAGTGCTCGCGGCCACCGCCCATAGCGTGGAAGCGGACAGCGGGGGAATTACGCCGGGCCTGCTCTTGATGAGGCGCCTGCCCGAAGGTCGCTCGTGGCAAAACCCACAGAGATCAAATCTAGCAAACCAGTCGCGCGTGTTCCTATCGCCTTTTCCTATTTTCTTGATAAGCTGTTGTCCATTTTCGGTCGTCCAAAAAACTCGGCCGCCGCGCCGCGGAACATGCTGCATGCAGGCCACTGCCGTGCACCCCGTGCAGGAAAGCGGAGGATGGCGGCCGCTGACAGACCGGCCTCGACTCGGGGGCTCTGCCTAACCCAAGTCCAGTGACGGCCGGGTGGGGCAGGCACGGGAACAAAGACCCATTCGCCGTCGCCGCGGCAGGCGGGCTGCGTCGGCCCAGCGACCTTGCCACTCCCGCTCTGCCCCGCTGCCCACACGGCAGCACGCGCTCGCAGGAAGTCGGGCGGCCGTGGCTGGGGCGTGGCGACCTTGAACAAGTGGGTCCCCGGGCGCCGGTGCAGTTACTTTCTAGCGGCCGGCGCCGCTGCCGTCGCCCGCACACGGCAACGACCGTGATGCAAGCGAGGTGCGGCGACGACGGTGTTGGCCCCGCCGCCCCGCTCCGCCGACCACATTACAACACTGCGCAATCAGCGATGGCAAGTGGAAAGGCACCGCCGGAAGAAGGCTGACACTGCGATATGGGGTGCAAGGCAGTCAAACTAACTGAGCAATGTGAGGAGGGGCTCAGTCCAGGGCACTGGGTGACGTGGCGTCCGACGGGTTTAGCGATGTTTCGTTGTTTGCTTGGCAATCTGTCCGTCCCCTAGATGCGTTGGCTAGAAGTTTTCCTGGTATCTACTTGCGTTAAGTAGGTGCAATTCGCCGATAAGCTTGTTTGAAGGTCGCCCCCATCCAAATGCACCAAATTAAATTGAAAATAGGAGTAAAGCCAGCTATCATTTAACGACGTACGTGACTCAGAAACAGATCCGCAGTAACCGGCGGAGGAGCGAAGCAATGGATCAAGCATAATCATGGGTGAGGGATCAAACATGCAACGAAATTAAAGCCAAAAAGCTGCCGAGCGATGCTGCTGGGCGCACACACGTTCCCAGAAGAGATGATACCCCGGCTAATGTGGAGAGTCCCGGGCGCTTATGTCAGTGCTACGTTGCTGTGAGGTAATGGAGTCTTCTGGCGGATCACTGCCCCGCGTGTCTCCTTCAGCCAAGTAAGAATACAAGTCGAATGACTTTGTAAGAAACATTGCACTTAAACATTTGTAAGCTTGCTAGCATGAATGAACATTTCACGCGCTTACATGATAAGCCTTTGATTATATTCAATATTGAGTTAAGACTTCCGTCGGGAAGTTCGGCACCGGCAACACTATACGGAATCCATATTGAGTTAAGACTTCCGTCGGGAAGTTCGGCACTGGCAACATTATACGGATTTCATGGGGGCATACACTAGATTCATGTTCTGTGGCGCGTTGTGCATTAGTCTTGCAGCTACCGTCGGTACAGTCAACAGCCCGCTACGTTGATGTTAGTCTTGCACCTCCGGATTACTTAAACCTATTCCAGAACTCATTAAAAGCAATCTGGTGTAAATTCGAATTTAGATAAGACAGTAGTAATAGCCTTTTCCTCCTAGGAAAACCAGGAAAATGGAGATTGTTTCGGCAACGAGTGCTTATCGAAACAAAGCAGAAGTCAATTTCGTTCCATTCTCCTAGTTTTTCTGCGAGGAAGAAGGCTACTACTACTGTATTATCTATATGCCTAATGTTCCTCGTAAACTCAAATCTAGCGCCGGGAACAGCCGTGTAGTGAAGGATCAGCAAACATTTAGGATAATGAAATGGTGCAACTTTTACGCTAAATATATATGTATATATTTATCTTACTTATGCATTATGATTGCATATGTATATATATATACATACATACATATATATATATATATATATATATATATATATATATATATATATATATATATATATGACGATGCACCTAACATCCAGTCGGTGAATATAAGATTATTTACTGAATCATATTTCAAATGCGCTGCTCATATTAACTCCGCGAATTTAACTTTGGTGTACATTAGCTTCTAGATATGCTGTTCACTGATGCCGCAAAAGAAGTAACAAAGGGTTCGCTCTCTTAAAAAACATTCCCCTTTCCATTTGGTTAAAAAGATTCAAAATGATTCCCGATAGAAAGTCAGTGCGAAGCGGCGATGATTCACAACAGCAGGGCGGCAAAGAGCTATGCTGTAAAGCTCTGCAGTACCAGCACAGAGCACCAGTCATCGGGCCGGGAAGCTCGCGGCACCGCGGTGCACTGACGTCGTCACTTCGCGATCACCACTGCCACACTGCCACTTACCTCTGCTCCCAAGAGTTGACTGCGCCGGCCGGTCAGGCTGGGGCCGTTTTATAGTGGACGGGCCGGGGCGCCGCCGTGCCTCCCGTCCCTTGGCGCGGCCCCCCCCCCCCCTGCCCCCGCCCCCGAACCGCCGCGGGCCCGGCGGCCACGGAAGCCGGGCCTCGCACCAGCCGCGGTGTCGGCCAGCGGACGGGTCGGAGGCAGTACCGCCGGCTAGGCCAGCGGATAACGCCTATGGGGAATGCGTCCAGCAAAAGAATGTATCGGAGATGGTCCAAAAAAGTGACGCTGATGCGCGTTCACTTTTCCCGTTCGCTAACGCAACATGTGATATGGGAAGGCAAGCCGTGATTGGAAGACATGCGTGCCGGCTCCGCATTTTTGAATTGGAGCATCCCACCTTTTTTGCGTTTTTAACGTATTGTTGCATCAAACGCCTGTCATCTGATCAATAATTTGTCTTTCTCGAAATCCTTCTGAATATTTCAAAATTCATATCTGAAGTAGCCGATCCTGGGGGAGAAATCTCAGTGGACACCCTGCTCACCACTATGGGTGTAACACGTTTCATTTGCCTTGCTTTTGCCAATGGGTGTGTTCTGTAATTACTGCAACACACTGTGTCAAATTGTCTGTGTAATAAAGGCAACGAAACTAGAAACGCTCTTTTTCAACAAAAGGACGTGCGCAAATGAATGTTTTATCCCGCAAATTCATCGAAACGGCATATTGTG
>NW_023596297.1:16632668-16717180 GCF_011947565.3 Pollicipes pollicipes
CTTCGAAAGTAGCGTGCTTTCGGCGACTCGTTCCATTCCAATATGCCATGGCCCTACGAGTTTCTAAAATGCATTGAAGTCCTGGCTGACATTCACATTATTTCGGCCATGGGTTGTTCAGAATTGATGCATTGAACTTACAGCTGCGGATGAATCGAAATATTGTTTACAGCCACATCGCTATCAAAATCATTGGAGGCATGCATTTAAATTAAGAGAAGCTGCTTTCCGACTTAAAGAAATAAATCCTTAAAGACATCTGGCCAACAAAGAGCCACAAGGACGCATCGAGGGTGGCCTGCCTTAGGTTTCGTACACATCCCCGAAACTGTTTTTGCCACTTGATCTGCATTATTTCAGCTATAAATGAGGTCTTAAGATCGATAGCACTTGTCAAAAGGTTTTCAAATGTTAGTGGAGAGGGACTTCCATCAACCTCGTTTATCAGCCCATTTCAATGGTTCACCACTCTTTGCCTAAATGGCATCTGTCTCCTAATAGTTCTACTCCTATCTTTTGCTAAATGGAGCTGGTCCTCTCTCTGTTCCGGCCTAATTTCCAGTGCTCCATGTCGATATACCCTGTCTGTCCCTTTGATAACATCGAATACCTTGATAAGATTTCCCCAGGTCTACGATATTTCAGTAAATACAAATCCAAGTCCCTAAGCCTATCATTAAATTCCAAATCACCAGTTTCATTTATCATCCTAGTTGCTTTTTGCCATACTCTTTCTAGTTTGTCTGTATCATTTTGAAGGCACATGGACAAAGCCTGTACATAATACTCTGGGTGTGGTCTGACATGAGCTAAGTAAAACTTTTTTACAACACTCCTACCCTTGTAAGTGACATTTCTGCTAATAAGGCTCAAGATCCGAAGCGCCTTGCTCCTAGCAGCTCCACCTTGTTTTTTTAACCTAAATTCCTAGAAACTTTAACCGCTAAGTTCTTTTCTTCTTCGATCTGGTTTATTTCAGAGGTCGAAAAAATGCTTACTTGGCAACATCAGTTGGGGCCAACTTGGAACGCTGCAAAAAGTGCAAGGAGACACACGAGCATGTTGGAAAAGCTATTTCTCCTCCTCGCGCTCATGGCCGGGCCCCCAACCTCTTGGCTAACATGGAGACGGAACGCTCCTCAGGCTGGACCGCTCAGCGCATTCCCGTGCCCGCACCAGTGCCTTTCCCGTATGCCTCCCCCTCTCCCCTGTGAAAACAGTCCGACGGTCCGGTGCCCGCGCACAATCCGCTGCCCCTGCTCCGCTCCCCCTTCTGTCCCCTACCCTCGGTATGACGAGGAGACAGGACCGGAGACGCTCGCACGGAGCAGTAGTAGGGGTTGCAAGGGGCTTAAATGCGAAATGGTCGAGTTTCAGTGGTGTTCGAGCAGACTTTCACCCCTGCGACTTCTGCGCCCGGTTTCATTTTTTGGGCGCCTGTAATGCCACGAAATCACGTCTTATGACGTCATGTGCCTCCCACAACCCTTAGCTCTTGTTCGCATTCCGCTCAGCCTCAAGCCACGTGTGCTCACGCGCGAGGCGTGCGAGCCATGACGCGGTGGGCTTTACCGGGAAATCCGAGCGTTTGGCGAGGGACGTCAGATTGGAGGATAGAAGATCCTGTCCACCCGTGCTTATTTGTCCATGGACAATAAAGACCGTGTTTCCTCAGTCGCGCATCGTGCTCGCGGAAAGCCCAGGCGCGTGAGAGAGGTAGAAAAACTTGCTTAATTGGCAACACCAGTTGGGGTCATTCTGGGACGCTGCAAAAAGTCAAAGACACGGTAACGTGTTGAAAACAAACTTTTTCCTACCTGCGGTCAATGGCCGAGCCCCCCATCCACTGGCTAACTTGGAGGGGACGGAACGGTCGCCACCCGAACTGCCCAGCGCACTCCACCTTCTGCGCCTTTCCCGTGTGTCATCCCCCTCTCCCTGCGGAAACAGTCCGACGGTCCGGTTCCTGCGCACATTCCACTGGTCCTGCCCCGCTCCCCTTCTGTCCCCTACCCTCGGCATGGCGAAGAGACAGGACCGGGGACGCTCAGATGAAGCAGGAGCAGGGGATGCAAGGGGCTTAAATGCGGAATGGTCGACTTTTAATTGAGTTTGGCCGGATTTTCACCCGTACGAATTCTCTCCTGCATCATTTTTTTTCGGAGACAGTAATACCACGGTATCACGTCTTATGACATCAGTTTAATCAAAGGCTCTTTGGAAGAAGAAAGAGCGATCAAAGTTGTATAAAAGCTGTAGGTGTTTAAGTATAAAAACACCCACCCATATTTGTTACAATGCTGCACAAAACTGGACGAAAAAGCGCAAAGTATGGCAGCTAACGTCAGAATAGTGTCTGCCGTGACCCTTAGCTCTTGTTCAAAAGGGCTGATCCTTAAACCAAGGGCGCGTTGGGCCGGAAGATAATCTCGGAAAATGATCTGGAGTGTTGGATAATTTTCCGGAATGGTGTTTAGCACAGCTGACACGGAACATCAATCCAGGCAATTTTCCCTAATGACAAAGAATCCCGGAGAATTTTCAGAGCATGATCAAGACGGAGAATCTGTTTTCGCTATGCATAGCTATGAACATTGGAAGTGGATGGCGCATGAGAGACTAACCTGGGGGACAATTTTCGCACCGGCCAAGAGTAAATGGAGAATCTCCGCGGATAATTATCGGAGCGATATTTATTCCTTGAATACTTTTCCTTCGGCCGAACGCGCCCCAAGTGTGCGTGCACGCGTGAGGTGTGCGCGCCATCGCGCGTCGGGCATTGTCGGGAGGTCAGAGCGTTTCGCGGAGGCGTCAGATTGGGAAATGGAAGATCTTGCCCATCCATGCATCGTGCTCATGGAAGACGTATCGATGGAAGTCTCATGACATGGATATATATATATACATTCAATCTAAAAAGCACATCGGTCACAATCATGGCTTCAACCATGTTTTGTAGAAAAATAGCGGTTTTGGCACGGGAAGAAGATGGCAAGCATGAACGTCACAGAATGGTGGGTAAAAATTTATTGGAAGGAGAGGTTTGGTTCACGCCAACAATATTTTCGTATTCCTTTTGTTTCTTATGGAAGTCAGAAACGTCTAATATTGGTGTCTGTGCTCATGTTCCTGTACATAGTAGAAAATTAGCCTTAAAATGTTCATAATCTAATCTTAATAGCGTGTTTTCTTGAATTGGCTGAAGAGACAGACTGTGGACCCGAAAACAGCTGCTGGGAGACAGTCGAGTAAGGTTTTGAACCTTTGTACATGATCCCAGAATGCTATTATCCGTCACGTCAAAAGATGACGTGTGGAAATAACGGGTGGCTCTCTAAGGGCACGCGAAAAGCCGCAAAAGGCCCAGGGTCAACCAGCAAAGCTTTGTTGAAAACTTGTTGTTTTGGTGCGGGAGAAAATTTGCAGAACTGGACGTTGCAGAATGGTGAGTAATCAGTTGTGGGGAAGATTGGTTTGGTTCACACCAGCAATGTCTTTATGTTCCTGGTGTTTGTCCTGGAGGCCAAAAATGTCTTTTTTTTGGTAAAAGGGAGCTCCGTTTTTCTTTTAGTAATAGTATTCACAGCACGCCTCAGCTTTGTATACATTGTGGGCTGTGTAATGAGACTTGCATTAGGTAGCAAAGCGGTATGAATATGAGTTAACCTATCGCTTGTGTTATTTTCGGTGTCCATCTCCTGTTTACAATAAGAATTTGTCCCATATAACAAGGAAGATGCATCCATACACCTACTTCTCTCATGTCGAAGGAACCTTAATAGTAAGCACACCAAAAAACAGCGCTTATAACAGGAGCCTGTTTCTTAAATGGTTGGGGAGACCGTCTGTGGGAAAGAAAAGGGCATTTGGGTGTTTGGGCAGCTTGGGCAGTTGGGAAAAAAACAGTTTGAAAGTTCAGCATACTTTTTGACCTTCGGACTAACTCCGGGCCTCCCATTTTAGAGTTCATGCCCTCACTGCCAAAGCTACCCAAATGTCAAATACAAATTAAGTTTCTCAATGGCAACTTTATGTAGTTATTGAGCCCATCAACAGCTTGGGAAGTTGTTCTGCACCAAGACATATGGTGGCAAAATGTGCGAATAATTCCTGGATCGTAACGATCGTTTGACAAAATATAGGAGGTGTCTAAGATTTTGTAAGATTTTTGGCGCGGGAACTTGTGCTAGGGAAAAGGTAATGCACTGAATGGCTTTTGATCAAAATCAAAGGTCCTTATCCTACGATCACTGACGCGCCGAGCATAGCGACTGGAAAGTGTGATGGCCGTTTTCCGGAAACGGGGTGTCAGTAGGCGTATCCTTCATCCATGATCCCGATTTAAAATCGCTTTGTTTGCGTAAATCCGATACTGCACAAACGTTTTGTCGTTTGAGGACGAACATATTCCTTCTCAGCATGCGTCGGTTGGGAGTTGCGGACTTGCAGCATGGCGGCATATACCTATGCACAACATGCATTTCGCGAGTTTCGTGTGAGTCTCACTGAGTTTCGTGAGAGAAGCAGGTGTATGCTGTTTCAACACCTTTTATCGTAATTCTTTTCTTACTTCATGGCATGGATCTCGCTGGCTGGCAGGTCTAGGTCTGTGTCCAAATATTTGAGTCTCAGCCGGGGTCCAAGTCCTGGTATCCTGCGTCTGAGCTCGAGCCCGCGTTCTCACCTCTCACACACCACGTGGGCGAGTCCAATCATTCTCCCAGGCACACCACATGGGCAAGCTCTATCATTTTCACGGACTCACCACATGGGCGAGGCCAATTATTCTCACGGCACCTGATTCCCAGTGCATTGTGTTGAATATTTATTCCAACTTTTGGAGCATCCTGTCCGGGTTTATTACTTCTTTACGTGGTTGCACAGAAAAACCACATAATTCATACTTATTTACAGATGGCCAGGAATACGAGATGTAGGCCTAACTCAACGTGATCTCGCCTTAACCTAACGGGTATTTTGCCGAAGTCTTATCATTTACTATCAGTGCGTCGAAATGAGGTTATGGGGTATGAAATGGCACCATTACGGACGATGTTGTGCTATCAGTTTTCGACTCTTCAGTCATTTCTGTCTCTCATTCATTCACTATTTTCCACCGATTGAGGTCTCCTCCGAGACTGTGGTGAAAATATTTCGGTTTTCACGGTACCTTTGGCTGAGGTGTTTTTGCCACACCGCGTTGGCTAATGTTGGAAAAGTGGTCGAGTTGTGTTCGCCTGCTGATAGGCTTCTCACAGTATTAGAAGCTAATGTTAAGTCAAGCGTGAGACTTATTCAGCCCGACCAAGCTCAGCCAAGCCCCACAAAGATGAGCTAAACGAATCTACCCAATTCGACCCAAGCCAACGCAGTTTGCATACGGCTATGCCTGTCTACATTATCCATAAAGATTTTATGCGTCAAAAGATGTGTTTTGCTAGCAAAATGTTACCATTAACCAGGTTGACAAATGCAAAAGGTCAGAAGTTATCCAAAGGAGCTTTCTTCTTTCCCTTCGATTTCCAGTCGAGTACATACTACTTGGGCTTGAATTTGAATCCGAATCGCAGTCCTTATTGTGCAGACGAGACGACGTCCGGGTTCGCTTCATATGCAATATTAACCATCATTCACTGCGTACGGTCTCCATTTGATGCCCTTTCTGAACAGGAGTCCATACAATACACAACACCAATACAACACTGGCACCATGTCAGATACCCCAAGCCTACGTCAGTTTCCTTTCTTTCAGCCTGACCTGAGCCTCCCTGACGCCGCCAGTCGCAGGGAGCCCTGAAACCGACGAGAGCTCTGGTCCAGACGCCCGTGGCACATAAGCTAAACAAGCACTTGGCCAGCTTTGTTCTCACGCACGGCACCTGCAGGGGTGCGGCAGCGTCCGGTCCGGGGGTGTATTCTCACACACGACACCAGCAGGGGTGCGGCAGCGTCCGGTCCGGGCGTATTCTCGTGCACGGTACATACAGGGGTGCGGCAGAGTCCAGCCCGGACGTGATCTCACACGCGACACCTGCAGGGGTGCAGCAGAGTCCGGTCCGGGCGTGTTCTCGCACGCGACATCTGCAGGGGTCCGGCAGAGTCCGGTCCGGGTATCCTGGCTGGTCACACCACTGCCATTAGCGAGGGAGTCCGGCAGGCGTCCCTTAGGGACGGATCAGCTCCCGGTGAGCCACGGCCATGCCATACTCACACATGCGCATGCCAATTAGGTGCCATTTTGATATCTCCAGAAGTGGAGAGACGCGCTCCGTTCTGCGGATGCAGAAATTAAGGAGGACGGAGGGGTTGATGACCTAGATACGCCGCCTGTGTGTGAAGTCACATCCCCCGAACCGCAATGGAGTGAAGTATAGGCACCAGGGACGATTGACGTTTCTGTTAAGAATTACTTGGTGTCAATGATCAGTGCGTGTCAGCATTTTGCCAGGCCACGCCGTGAAGCACAGCGTCTCCTCCCAGCGAGTGACACCTGCGCCTCACATGACGAGCGGGCATCTACCTGCGCGTCCCATGACAAGCAGGCATCAACCATCATTCTCAATAGTTTGGTTGACGGCGACAGGTGCAAAACTGTGCCATTGAGGCTCGCTGTCAAGTCGTCTGGCTTATGACGCTGTCGTGGTTTCATAAGGAAGGGCTCCTATTTCGAATTTATTTTGAGTTCATTTGTATTGAAGCAGGCATGTGCCGCACTTAGCATAATTTCTACGTCGGTCTTTCTACCGACGTAGAAAGGACGGTAATATCTGGATTACGAGATCTCTGGAAGCCGCTTGAATGAATAAACTGAGCTTGATCAGTGTACATACACAAATTTTACGTCACTAACAGAAGATCGAAGGCCATTCGTAAGTGACTGATACAACACGGGTCCGATTAGCGAGCCCCGGACCACGCCGAGGTCACAGGATCGCAGGCACTGTTAGGTGCAACTTGGAAGGGCTCCACCAACCAATAAGCTATGACACCAGCACGAATCAGTTTCATCCCACCCAAGGTTCTCCAGCAACCGGCGATGCGAAACGCCGTCAAATGCTTTTCAGGTGTCAACTGTTGTCAGGCAGGTGACCTGGTAAGGTGACCCTTCTGTAAGCTTCTGACAATGAAAGTGGCATCGTCCAAAATTGACAGCCCCGAGGAGGGCTCAAGCCGAGATTCACGTTGTTGCTCTCCGAGTATGGCATGGCTCAGCAGATGCTCCATGAATGCTTGCAAATAACGCGCTCCGTCGCTTAAGCCAAAGTCGACAGCCAAGACATGAGTCTATAGCTGTTTGATTTTGACCTACATCCAGGTTTGTGAAGTGGTAAAACTCTGGCCACCTTTCAAGCGTCAGGTAAAAATCCAGATACCATCGGTTTACTCATAATGTGGAAAACGTGAGGCCCGATTACCGGAAAGACAAGCGAATCATTTCATTGGTAATCGTCATTGCCACATCTCTTAAAACTGGCGCACTTGAGTCCGGATGCCATAATGTTATGAGTCCGGACTCGGGACAGGATCAGGTCCGCAACACTGCCGCGTGCATACGAAAGGCATCAGTGTCAGGGCCAGAACCGAAATAATTATTCAAAATAATCTAGCATTTTATCTTACGCTGTTTCCCTAAAACCATCATCTACTTTTATTGTCAGTCCAGCTGCGCTGAAGGGCGAGACAGTGTAAATGCCTTGTTTTCGGGCGAACAAACAACGCTGTCTGCTGGCCTTGGTACACCCCGCAGAGAAAACCTTGGTGCAGCTCCAAGCCTGGCCGGCCAATTCCGCTGAGGTGGCGTTTCCGCTCCGATCCGTGCCAGCGACGACCTCGCTGTCTCAATTATGACACTCGCGCTCCCTCCATGCCCCACCGCTGATATCATTTCGCCATCCGTGCCTGCCACACAGCATGTCCCGGCCCTATACATGCAATGGTGATTGCAAATTCCGTCGATCGCTCCCCCCCCTTGCATTGTAACTTGTGCATTGATTTGGCCCCGGCGACTCCGCACGCCCGTTACATTTATCTGTCCCTGCAGCACTTCTGACGTTTTTCACCTGTCCCTACGCAGAGGCGTTTGACAACATAACCAGACAGCAAATTAAACACAACATGATGCAAAGATTGTTGAAGATTTACCGCATTTGGAACCAGACCTGTGTCCGACGCTTCCTCTTTTCGCGACCGTCGCACGACGGACTCATATATTTTAGGATCAGATTCAGCTCATGACTCATAGCCGCTCCAACTTTTTTTATTCTATCCACTTTGTACTCATCAATTGCGTTGAACCATTGGGTGCATGACTAACACGGGTTGCAATACAAAAGATGTCATATAGGAATGGAAATAAGATAGGATATAGGAATGCAGAATGTCTGTACATGTATGTATATGACTGTGCCGTGTTATGTCCTATGGTTCAAGCTTTATAATCGATGTTGTATGCTGTTCATTTTTAGACCCTGAAATGATTCTTTAGATTGTCTGTGTGCACTGTGTTTTCCCATGTTACCACTTTAATTTGAACCATACGGCATACCGGCACGACATTGTAACATTGTTACAAGCGATCGGCTCACGACTTCAGCTGAGGAAATTTTCGAAGAATGCGATCCAGCTCATCACTCAAAAGCGGCATTTTTCCAGACGAGCCGACTCAGCTCGCGGCCCACCCCCAAAAAACAGTTGGCTGGTGGCCCAAGTCTGATTGCAACACAGGCAACGTCCTTCTTCCGCTCCTGCGGTACGGCTCACGCCTTTCGTCCGTCCCTGAGATATAGCTCAAGCCTTTCATTCGTCCCTGTGGCACTAGCCGACATGTCCTTGGCTCATGCGGCGCAGCTGACGGCCGTCCTCCGTTCCTCCGACACAGCTGACGGTTGTCATATGTCCCTTTGACACAGCTGACGGTTGTCCTCCCTCCGTCTGACACAGCTGACGACTGCCCTCCGTTCCTCTGACGCAGCTAACGCCTGTCCTCCGTCCCTCTCACACAGCTAACGACTGTCTCACATCCCTCTGACACAGCCAACGGCTGTCCTCCGTCCCTCTGACACAGCTGAAGGCTGTCCTTCGTCCCTCTGACACAACTGACCGCTTGAACCCATCTATGTGATAGTTAACGTCTCTGATCAGTCTCAGTGACACAACTAACGACTTTTTCGTAATCCTGCAACACAGCTAACACCCAGTGAGAAGAATGTTGATCAGATGTGAGGATAAGCCAGCTTTTTTGTACGTTTTAGCCATAGGCTTAGTCATTAATTCGATCATCCCTCCCTCGCGACTTACTTTGGGAAACTTTACCCCTGACCTGTCTCTATCCCTGGACTAGTTAGTGCTTTTTCCCCATACGACAATGTGGACACCTTCCCCCGTTACTGCGACACAGCAGACACTTTCCCTCCGTCACTGCGACACAACGGACTACCTTCCCCCATCACTGCGACACAGCGGACACCTTCCCCCGTCGCTGCAACACAGCGGACACCTGTCCTCCGTCTCTGTGACACAGCGGACACCTTCCCCCGTCGTTGCGACACTGCGGACACCTTCCCCCGTCGCTGCGACACAGTGCACATCTTCCCCCGTCGCTGCGACACGATGGACACCTTCCCCCGTCACTGCGACACTACGGACACCTTCCCCCGTCACTGCGACACAGCGGACACCTTCCCTCCGTCATTGCGACGCACGTGAGCGAGGCAGGGCGGTGTAAGGACACACGTCCGCAGCGACAGCGTGCCGCTCGGCCCTGGCCGGCGTGCACAAACAGCCGGCCGGCGTGGCGCGTTCGCCGCGCGCCATTTTTCGCCACCGGACACCGTGAGCGAATGTCGAGCGGTGACGTCACCGCGCGCCGGCTTTCGGCGAACGGCGCAAACAGCGGCCGGTTGGTCCCACGAAAACCTTGAGGCCCGGCAGCGTGAACTCATATCCTGTGCGCGGCGTGGCCGCGACCCGTGGCGCTGGCGGCCGTGTCCCCCCCCCCCCCTCCCCCGTCCCCCAACACGGCGGCACGTTACCAAGCCGCGGAGAGGGGTGTGCGCCGCCGCCGTGACGCTTGAGCCGCGCAGGTTTCCTTGATAAGAACCGGAGCGTGCGGCTGTGCTGGACGGGGGGAAGGTCTGGTTGGCCGGGTCGTGAGGCCGCCCCGTGCCCTGCGCTGTACCCGATCCATCCTCCGCGCCGACGCTCTGGTTCTGGTTCGTGAGCGGCTTTTCTTGCGTGGAGGCGTTAGGGATTTATGTGCAATAGTTGCAAAGTCCATTAGAACGTCCAGAATCTACCAAGCTTGCAAACGTAATGTGCTCCGTCTAGTTGTGCATTGTTAGAAGCATACATGCAGCTCAATGCGCCATGAAAGTGATCACATATTTCAACACCGCCACGCCCACAGTGTGTTCGTTATCGCATCGGCAGTCTACAGTGTACGGTGACGCGGCCCTCCGCCCCGTCGCGTTGTGTCGTCGAGTTTGGTGTTCCACTGCTACTGTAGTTCGGTGGACGTCCGCCAGGTGCAGCGCAACGCCGGGCGTCGTGGTCGTCGGAGGTTCTGCGTGCTGTAAAGCGCAAGCGTGGGCCACGAGTAGATTTGCAAGATAGCGTGGGTTGGTAGCGCCGCGACGGGCGGTGCCAGGGAACGCAACCCGTGATGAATACATTGAAAGACGGTATTGGTGTCAATGCCAGCCAGACCCCGGCGACTCAAGGCCGGCGCCCATGTCTTTGAACAGGCGTTTGCACCATCTTCTGATATAAAATGTCTCTCTCATGACCCAAGCAGCATCAACATCAGTCGGCAAGCGGCTGAGTCGTCACTGGGAATGGTCACTGGCCAACAGCGACGCTCCCCGCCTGACGCCAGCGTCGCCCCGCTGCCGACGCTGCCGTTGTCCTCTGATCTGGGGCACGGGGCTGGACCTCATTCTGCAGTGGTGCGAGACGGAGACCAGGGATGGCGTCAGACGCCTATTGAACACGGCCGATCTGGCGGCTGGGAGCGCATCGCGTAATCCGACCCAGTGTCATGGTGTGACTGCACCCTCTCTCCTCACTGTCGGCCAGGTAGCGCGGGCTGCGCAAGCCCCCAGCATTGCATCATCTCGTTGACGGGCGTTTATTGATGGCACTCACAAACTCGCCCACAGTTTCATGGTCCCTTACTTTGGAGAAACCGACACCAAGCAGGGTTTCCGAATGCATTTAGAAAGGTTGCTCCTCGCAATCTTGGCAGTGTTTCGTCTTCACAGTCACGACCTACAAGTAGTTCGCTTTGTGAAATCCCAGGGCGCAGATGGGCGCCAACTCTACAAACAACAGTCAGCAGAGTTGGAATCATGCTTCAGGGAGCTCATGGCTGGTTTGGGGCATCGGAGGACCTGGCCAATGGTTTAGTGACATCGTACGTTCAATTCATCCAGCATGGCGTGGGCGTCGAGCGCTAAGTAGTTATTGGAAAACGTGACTGTGCGGTCACTTGCAGAACACGCGCCATTCGTTCCTCGTAATCTGGCTAAATCGTATTGATCACGATGCGCTGAAAGCCTCGTAAAAACGTAAGCGTGAGATGTTGCATTAAACTAGATCTAAGCCTCCTCCAGCGCTTGCCTTGTGCATGCAAACTGCCTCCAGGCCGGTACAACTGGTGAGTGATCCAATTATAAACGTGAGCAATGCCCACTTGTTAGAGTGTTAGAGTTCTGTTGGAGAAAATTGTCAATAAAACGACCACAGACCCGGCCTATTAAGCCACTGGTGACCCGGCCTACAAAGTCGCGTCCAGTTAGGCCAAGCCGGGCGGCACAGCAGAATGGCAGCACTCGGGTTCCAGTTCGCTCTCTGGCAGCGAAGGCTCGAGGCTGGCGACGTGTCATGTTGGTCGCTGTGTTGCTCAAGCGGTACCACCCCGGTAGTGGGTCTCTGGCTTCGTGCCGTTTTGCAAGTTCCACGCCTGAAGAGCGGCTAGATGTCGTTTATCGTCATGGTATGCATGCACGTTCGGGAGTTTACGTGGGACGATGACAAAATGCGCAGCCCCGCGGGATGACTAGCTGTAAAATCCAGTTGCTGCACTCGACTAGAAATTCTTCTCTTACAAAGGATGATAAGCCCATCTTCTTGTTCATCTAGTCAAAAATTGTACTCAACTCTGTACAACTACTAAGAATTACTTGGAAGTTCCGCTTGACGACATATTTTGCCTTCTTTCAACCTCACACGGCCGCCATTCCCAGTCGTCTACACAGGGGCCGGGCACGAGCCTCTCCGACATTGTCGTGCCGCGGCTACAGGCCAGAACGGCCAGGTGCCGGGGCGAGCGTGCCGGGCTCCGAGCAGTGCAGGATGCAGCCACGCGGAACGGAGACGAGGCCGTCCCGAGAACTGGCCTTGTACGCCACGTCAGCGTGCGTGAAGTGGTAGATGGGTTCCACGATGTGACTTGGTTCCCAGGCGAGAGAGTTCGGGAACCCTAAAACTCAAGGAAACCGAATCCAAATGGCACTCGGAATATGGCATGACGAACCAGGGCACAGGGACATTGGTATTGGCCCCAACCGTAGGTGGGGGGGGGGGGAGTAGGTCCGACCTCCGCAGTTCTCAGGAATTACTTTGGAACCATTACACGCACGGAACCCGATTTGTTGGTAGCAGTTTGGAATATGTTGCCGTTTGTGAATATCTGATGACCTATTCTGGGTCATTCCGTGAGCGATGACATTTCTGTCACGGTCAAGTCGGTTAAAATTTTTGTTAGGCGCCTAACATCATATGTTTGCTGAAGACTATGCATTTCCAAGAAGCATTCTGCATTGTTTTGTCGGATCTTTCACGCTACAATATACGGAGGATAAAATAATTCGTTCTTTTTACATTGAATACTGTCAATTGCAATTACGTTACCTCATCCAAGGTCAGTTTAGTCGGGGTTCACCAAATGAGGAATTATATTCAGGGACAGTTTTTGTTGCACATTTCGTGACCCCTTATGACATGTGTCGGGTCAGTGAACTCCAGATAACATGACTTGTGTTTCGAGCGACAAATCTGTCGAACGATTTTAGACATCTTGCCGCAGCCAGTCGTCGGCGGAACGTGACAACGGTGTACGCCGCCCGACAGCATATGTACGGATCTCTTTTAGTATGTGTAACACCGTTATGCTGCCGTATAACGGTTTGCAACGCTCTCTTTGATAAGGAATCTCCGATGCTTACGTTGCGTGTTTCCACCAAGGAGGATGTTACGGTCGGCAGGCTGCATGTATTTCTCAGTCGTTAAGAAAATTGAATCAGTGATGTAATTATGTAGAGGGTGTCTCGCGTTTCGTTTTTTGACACTGATGGGAAAACACACAAGAAAACTTTAAAAGATCCGTTAGGTGATTTAGGGATAGCTACGTGCCCAGTGTTTATTTTCCTCGCTTTTCTAAGCCTAAGTGGAATGAAATTAGAGCACTCAGGTACTCCATCGTTTTAGGTAGTATTTTGTATGCTCTAGCACTCATCGCAAATTTCTGCCTTGAAAACAAACGACCACTGAACTATAAAGTAAACTGCTAAATTCAAAGCGTTCAAATAGTACCTTTTCTATCCTTGAGCCGTGTGTTCGGCCTTTGACACGCGCCCGGATAGCCGGCTGAACATGACTCGCTCGGGTGCGATGGTGGGCTGGTTTAACCCCATGAGATATAAAAACAAAGAGGGCTAGGAACGCCAAATTTGCAGGGTCAGGGTGCATAGAGTTCTATGTGAGCTTATTTATGTCAATTTTCAGACCTCTAGGTCAGAGACTTCTGGGTGGAGAAGGTTACACAAGTTCAAGCTCGAGATCAGTATCCGAAGTGCTCCCAGATCTTTTCATGCAGCCGGTTCAAACCACGACACTTTTCAAAGAAAACGGCACTCAAGGTCATATCAGATCAGTTGCCTTGTCTGACCTTCGGGATTTCATGATGTCAAAAAGTGTTCGAGATTACAGTCCGAAGAACTACTCCAGGTATCATGTTTCTCAACGGAAAACGTTGACCAAAATGTTTTAGCTCAGTAACTTCCCCTGACCTTCGTGAAGTCATGATAAAATGCTTGTAGCGTCCTCGTGATAAAGAAACTTAAATTGGGTGTCAAAGACTGCCCCACAAAGCAAAAAACTATGTGATGTTGACTTGTCCTGACCTTCAAATGGACCAAAGGGCAATTAAATTAGGTTTTATTGTAATTTCAGCTGTCTTATAGTTCGGGAAATTATATCAAAGTTCATGACATCATCTAACACTCCGTTGGCGCATCAACCACAAATATTCCCTAGGAAGTGAGCGCCTCAAGTGACAAGCATGGCCTGACCTTGACCACGCGCAGATCAGTAACCTTAGAAGATGCACATAATTTATGTGCAAAACCGTTGACCATACAGTTTCTACAGAAATATGAAGTATGTGTTAACCTGGAAAAACCTTACGAGGGGGCAGATTGACCTCGATTTGAGCTCGTGGCAAGTTGTTAAGTTTAACTATATCGGGTGCCATGGGATTGATGGGATCATGTACGCCTTTGGGATCTACGTAAGGGGTTAAACACAACTGCTGTTAATATAAAAGAATGATCCCAATTCTCTCCTTGCCACGGGAAAAATATATATTGCGAGGTGCGAGGAATATCTATATCCATATATATATATATATATATATATATATATATATATATATATATATATATATATATGAAATCGATGGGGGCGCCAGAGACATTTACGTACATTTCACGTGGGAGATGTCTGTTGCCTTAGATGTCCACTGATGTCTAGCATGTGTAGTGATGTGACTGGAGACTTGTGTAAGATTTATTCTGCACATGCATGTTAGGAGATGAGCGCTCGGCCTGGGCTCGGGTGGACCTGCCTTCTTCGGCTTTTTTGCCATTTAAAAATGTTACGTTTTCCTGATCAAATGAATGAGCAAGGTGATATAGATTAATATTGGCTTGATTGTGTCAGAGGGTTTGCTATGCCTGACAACTTATGCATCGTGATTCTGAATAATTGTGTTTGTCGTTCCTGAAAGGTGCGTGAGCCTGTAACCAATGGTTACTGAGATACTTGCTTCTAGAAAATGCGGCAGCAATGCAGCGGAAGTTAACAATTTGATCATAGTTCAAGAAGACTCACTGGATCCATGGTGTGCGGACTATAACCGGTAGGATGCCTTATATGGTATCAGACAAATGGCATGGTAATAGAGCGAGAGCTGTCTGTTGGTATCATGTAGGGGATATCAAAAACTGAGTTCATGAAACCAGACGGCATCGCCAACGGATACCAACGGTTTAGATGAATGCGTTGCAGCTTTTACTTCTCGTGACAAGTCAGCAAGCAGAGGCCTACTTAAGTCACAATCGCTTGTCAAGTTACAACTCATTTTGTTTGGGAAGTGATTGGCTGTTTGTATGATCAGACTTGGCAATTGCGGTCGAGGAAATCGATGAATTTTTAGTGATTTATCGTTTGTCTATTGTGAACAAAGCATGCAATATACGCATATATCTTAGGTGAATGCTGGTCACAAAAAACAACAGAAATTTGCGTTCCTGCAATGGCACAATCTGTCCGTTTATGGACCACAGTCACAGTATCTTGTGTCGTGTCCGGGAAGAGTGACTAACGCTGGCCTTCTACCGGTCGATTACTGGCGCGCCCATGGATCAGACAGCCTTGAGATCAATCAGGGAGTTGTAGTCGGTGCATTTGCCTATACATGCCGTGTAGTCGGTTTCGCATCTTCACCTGTATGCGCTGAGATTGGATATACATTCTTGCAAACACCCCAACAGTGGCGTCATAGTTAAGCGCACGAAAATGCGCCCTCGTCTGCACACATCACCCGTCCCTTTGTGCACACGACCGTGTGATGTCTGGCTCGTCGGCTCAGCTGGTCCGGTGCTTGTAGTTATCTAGACCCGGCTTCGGCCTATGCTCTCCATATCTCTTGCAATATGAAAATCTGATGACAGACGAAGTTTTGGCAGTGTTGTAATGACACAGAAAAGCCGCCCGACCAAGCAGCTCGCGCGTCACTGCTAAAGTATTTATGCTGCGCAAAATTTGAAGTGGAACAGGGCGGCTTGTTACTTACAACTGCAGGCCTCTGCGATCAGCGATGGCCTCCACAGCCTCTCTATCATCTAGCAGGCGAGACGACAGGTCCGCGCCGCTCAAGTTGAGCATTTTGTCATGGTTCAAGTCACTCACTCGGTCTGCGACCTCGCTCGCAAATACCGTAATTATGAAGCTACGGCAGTAATTTCATCATTACGGTGATGGTATCTGCATGATGCAGATAAAAGTTCAGTTTATAAAGCAATAGGGAAGTTTTATACCTGCCCCCAAACATTTAGAGCAATGACACCAGCGCTGAAAGCTATCGGCCAATGTCACACATGTTATACCCTGTTCCGCATAGCACCAGCAGGGCCTAAAACTAAGGCCATTAAACCATGAAAACGGCATGGACGGCGCGCAACTGACCGTGACCCACGTCCATCTAAAATTAAGCACTTCTCACAACGCTTTGGTCACATTCGCGGTAAGGCAGAATCATTTCAGATTAATGGATCTTGCCAAGTCAGATGACCAAACCTTGTTAGCAGAGAGGGCAGCTGGTTTTAAAACAATGAATGCTACACATCTAACGAGCCCTTCGTTTGCTAAAATTGAGGAACACGAACATCCCAATGCATTAAAACTTCCGTCCATACTGGTTCCCAGAGGCAACTTCCTCCATTTTCGCATATCTTGATATTACGTAAGCACATGCACGATGAGGCGCCCACGCACATCACCTCGCTCGTTCTTCGCCGCAAAAGGCGTCCCATTAGTATAAGGCCGTGGCGTTTGGCGTGACTTCTCAGAATGTTTGACCTGCGATGGTGGGGGCTAGCCATCCAGCGCAATGACTTGCACCAGCGGGCCTGCCACCCGGCGCTGCCGGGTCGTGGACCGCCCGGCCGACAGTCGCAGTGCCGCGGCCGGGGCAGGCTGTCCAGTCCACTGACCTGGATCAGCTTGTTGCCCTGACACACAACAGACGCCAAAAACAGCCGGCCCGGGTGTCGGACCGGGCCGGCGCCGCGCGCCGCCAGAGCGCCAGCGCCGCTCGGGCTCGCCGGTGGCGTAATCCGCTCGCCCCACGCCCCACGCAGTCACAGGTGACAGTCATAGCCCCCAGTGCACCAAAATGCAAGACGCGGCGCGCCCAGCTAGCGTGGACATGCGTGCCGATCGAGTTAGTCAGCGCAAGGCTCGTGCAAATGGTACTTATTTCGGGAGGTTAGGCCTCTTACACGTGTATTTCTAACGGCACTTTAGCTCGCGAGGCCAAATATGGTTCCGCTGCCCATCTACGGGCTATGAGCTTTATGGTCCAATTTCAGCAAACAGCTCACAAAACATGCACATTATGCGAGAACCGCGACGGGAAGTCACTAAATTGTGCATGAAATTGGGCGCGGTTATGGTAACCTGATGACTGAATTGACCCATTGTGGGCCAACGGCACATGCTGGTTTGTCGGCAAGCTGCAATCCCAAATCGTCATGCATGAGCATGACACAAGCTCTGAAGCCAGAAACCGCTACCAGCCGCTGCGTGCGATACGCCGGTCATTAATGGAGCAATAAGGCCCATACCAACAAGCTTTCGGGCTTCTAGATACCAGCCGTTTTACAGAACGTTGAGTGTGAACAAGCTCAAGTCGTGGGTACAACCACTACCGGGTCGTTGGAGTCCGGACGTACGTAAATTCGGTTAGTTGAGCTGTTTTCGTATTTTGACCATACTGAATGACGCGAAAGTAAGTTGGACGCCAGTAGTCCCTATGGTCCCGTTGTGCTTCTGGCTGAAGTCCCGCATGACATGCGTGGACACTCGATAGTGCTCGATAGTCAGGATAGGTAGAGACAGGCACAGCATCCCAACCTGGCTATCAGATATTTTTTCAACGGAAATTTGACGTGAACTCCAGCATGGCCTTATGTCTTAAGACAGCTCTTATGATAGGTTTCTGGTGCATGAATATCCGACGACCGATAACCACGGTGCAGTCGCCCTGAAGCACGAATGAGTAAAATATTAACCCAGTAACGGAAACAGTAAAAACGGTAACAAAAAATGGCTGCTTCATGTAGATCTTGTAACGTAATTCTGATCTATACCATTGCTAAAGTTGTATTAACCAAATGAGGTAGCTTGGCCTTTTTTCAATGATTTAAAACTTCAGAACGCTCGCACCATAGCCTCCTCGCCTATTAAAGAAAACCGTGAAGCGTTGCCCCCTCCCCGAGTAAAATGTCAGTGGAGGCACTGAGTCTTCCATTCAATCGCACGGTCCTTGTTTCCGTCACTGCGAAAATGTACTGATGGCTTACTAATACGATAAACCTCAAGCCATTGTTTAAGCCAAGCCCACTGAACATTGGTCGATTGTATTAACTATACGAACTGCAAACGGAGCCACGCATAGGCCGATGCCGACGGGCCGCTCGCAGAGGACCAGCGGAGTTCACGGAGGACAGGTGGAGGTCTTTGTAGGTCTGGTAACTCAGCTGGCGCGGCGCACGGCAGCCAAACATTAAGCTAGCAGGCTTTGTGAGGTCGTCTCTGAGAAACAGCGTCGGGCTAGCTCATTAAAGACCGGTATCTGTTCGTGAAAAGTCCGAATGGCACGGGTCTGCCCCGTCGAGGCACCATAGGACAAACATCTCCCCGGCCAGAATTGTCCGTTCGTCTGAAATTATTCTGACGGCTTATGAGGAAGGGGTTTTCGCGGCAAGTTGCGCTGAGCAAGAGCTACGATCTCAAAACCACCCCTGTAGAAAATTCGACGAACCCTCGTTGCGTTCCGTGCACCATCAAGTTACGTTTGCCTAGGTTGGTAGCGACTATGATATAAGAAACGCCGGCCTCGCGGACGCTCGTCGGTGTGGGCACGCCCTCATGCGCCGCGGCTATCGCGGCCCGACTGCCATCGGTAACTGAGTTTCATTCCTCGTCACCTGCACCGGGCGCCGCCCAGACCCGTTATCCTTGCTTCTGGCGCCGGTCTCGCCGTCCTCTTCGGCCGTCATCCTTGGCCCGCCTTCCCGAAGCTGGGTGCCGCACTGCCGTTCTGGCCCCGGAGGTAGGGAGAGGCAGGGCGGACGGGGAGGGGCGGTGGTACGGGAAGTGGCGGCCCGCGCCCGGCATATTTATCAGTGACACCGGCACCGGCTTACCTGATGTCGATCAGCGCGTGGGTCCGGCGTTCCGGGAAGAGAACGTGTTCCGAGAGAACCAAGTACGTGTCGTACGCTGTAAAAAGACTGTTATGGGCGCAAAATGACCCAAGAAGTCGACGCGCCCTAAAACCCGAATCATGATCATTGTACGCTGTAGCCCCTTTTTCAGAAGTTTGCCGGCATAGTTTCCCCGGAACGATTTTGTAATAAGAACCCTTACTGAGTATGTCCTATCGGTGAGATACTGACCCACCACTTAAATAATCTTGTTAAAAAGTATTAAATTTTTGCGTGCCGACGCCTCACGGAGGTGATGCTCCAAGCATGGAATATACGAGTCGTTTCAAAACCAGCTCAGCGACGTAATTTCTCACCGGATCAGTCACACCCTTTGACATGCACTTTGAGCAGGTGTAAAAATGCACCGGTGCGTGTGTTTTAACTGAGGTGGAACATTCAAAGAAAGGTATTTCCTACACTGTAAGACATGAGTGAAGCTGTTTCCTGAAGTTTTAGACAGGAGACGAGTGCCATATTGCAGTGCTTGCACTTCGTAAAGATATTGAGACGCATTTTACATAGGTATTTTAAAGGTGCGCTTACAGCACCCACCCAGAACTGTAATTCGTGCTGAAGCAGTGACACCAGCTGTGCGAGTTTACGGCCGTGGTGGATGTGAAAAAGTTTCATCTGTACAGAACATCATTTCAGCGAGAAATTTCTGCCACTAGAATGCAGGGTTCCACAGAGGTGCGGGCAGCAGGCCCGTTTCAGTCTGGCTCTGTTGGCCAGCCGCCAGAACACAATTCAGACTAGCAGACAGTCAGGCCGGAACCGTCTTCTGCCGTTAGGTGAAGGGTGCCAAATTGGCCAAGCATTAAAAGCTAGTCATTATGGTGTGACTCCGGAGAATTACCACTTGTGCTTGGCAACGAAGGTTACCTGGTAACTGAATACTCAATCATGAACCTGTCGCTGAGTGGCCCTGCAAGTAAATTATTTGCCTTCATATGAAAAGACATTTTGAAACGCTGATCGAAATGATAAGCTACGTAAATAGCAATGTCTTGGCACATATAATACTAACTAATAAACACCTGATTTCTCTCAAGATCACGCAACTGTGCTTTCTGCGTGATTTTCAACTCTACCATGAACCTCGCGTACAGATCTTTTGGCACTGACCTGTTAATGGTCGTCAGCCACAAGTGCATACAGGGATGTTCCGTTATTATGAGGGAGGCAATGCGCGGAGGATCTTTTCACCTATTAGCAATGGTTTTATTTATAACCAATGGTCGGTATGAATCCTAAATCATTGTTATTACGTCATAGCCATTTCCTTTGGCTGTAGCTGTGCCATACCTCGACATGCCATGCGCCTAGCATGTTACGTGCAGTAGGCTTTTTATTCACTATGCGTATTCTAATGAGCGGCGTTCAACTATATCCTAATAGGAACGAGACTACGGATCCTTCGCTGCTGTTTGATGCACATTGTATGCGTGGCCCAGGCAGAGGCGTATTCAAGAGAGGCGCCGAGTCACACACACACACACACACACACACACACACACACACCCTCATCAAATTCATGCGTGCATTACAGCAAAAGTGTATGAATGTCGCAATTGAAATACTGAGGTTGATACGGAGCACAATGTACAAGTATGTGTAGTACACGTACATGCAGTGGCACGGAGTACAAGTATGTTGGAAGTGTGCGATGTTGTTGTATATAGTACAAGAAGTTTCGCTTGCCTTCAGCGTGTAAAAGGTGGGACATTTTGAATTTTGTCTCCTCCCCTATTGCAAAATCTTCCACATGGCCTTTGGACTCAGAAACTTTGCACAGAATAGGAACTAGTTAACCAGCTATGGTGTTGGAACAAAGGTAACGTATTATTACTAAGCAGTAGCCGAATAAAACCAGCTAACTGCCTTAACAATGGGCAACACAGCTGTTTAAGCACTCGAGGCAGTGCCTTGCACGAGCCCGCTGTGGCGTGGTTCCGTCAAAATATTGTGGTACGCCCACTCCCGAGCGTTCGGACTCCTACTGAAAGGACTCCCCACACACGGATTCTGACACACACACGGAGTATCACCGAGATGCAGGGTGCGTTGAGGGATGAGATGAGTCTTGCTGTCGCTGAGATGGGAGGCAATGGCGGACAGGACTGCGTCCAGCTGTCAGTGACCCAAGATCTCCGATAAGCGCTCTCCACGGCCAAAGGCGCACTGCCTAACAGCCTGTCCGGTGTCGCCAAGCTGAGGGACGCTCACAGTGCAGCAGCCAGTCATTCACCACAGCGTCGCAATAGGACTTGGCCCTTGCATATGCAGGGCGCCACTTAGTCCCATGCTCCCGCTAACAACCGTTCCTTTTTTATTGCTTCGGAATCTCCTGCTGCATCCCTCTCAGATGAAATGGAGAACACTGTCGAGTACTTTGCATGGATGGTCTGGTGTTCATAGCAGTTGTTGGGTTGAATTGAAAGCATATTCCCACGAACAGAGGCATGCCGGTCCAGCTCGTCGGACAATTACCTATGACATCACCACACAGGACTGCGGAGGGTGTTACGTGCCGTGAATTTCTCTGGCATGGCCGCTTGGATAGAGTTGACTCGGCTTGGTCAGTAGTCGGCAGACCTTACTCCGTAAGTTGGTCAAAACTCGATATGCCGGCAACACGACCACACGGACCAGTGTACCAATGGGTGTAAGCAAGCTTATTGCATCCTATCCGATGCTCACTTAAATATCTTCAAAAGTGGAACATTTCCTTTGACCTCACTCGGCTGGTTTGTCCTTTGACATTCAGGCAGAGCAGCGAGCTCATCCCGGGCCTCGTGCCCAGTACCCCTGCTGGTCACCGCTGGACGAAACACGACACTCCATCGCGGCGATGGTGCCTGGCACCCCTCTACTGCAAAACCACCACATTTCCAGTACGCAGCGCTGCCCATGGAAGTAGACGGTGTCAACCAGGCCACTGCTACGCCACTGTTCCTGCTTCCAAATAGCAATGGCTTACAGGAATTATACAAGTGGAGGCCGTCTAGAGTCATTAACGGATACTCAACACAGGTTTGATTAAGCAAATGAAAACTCAAGGAATGCCGACCCTGGTTACAAATTTAGCGTTCAACAAAACAAAAACAAAATCCTGACCTCTCAATCAGTTCATAAACGAGAGTCTGTCAAAAACTCAGACGGCGCGAGGTCACCCGTTATGATCACATCAAAGGTCGGATGACGGCGAACTCCATATCACCCAAAAGTCATTGGGCGAATTCGTTTTAAAACATCAGAATCATCTTGAGAGATTAACTAGCGTTCGTTAAAAAGTGCTGAACTTTTAAGGTGAAGTTCAATGCCAACCGCTGGTGGAAACTATATCTTCTAAATATTACCGGCCGATTCAAGTATATAAGAATCGCAATCATGTTCAGTGTATAAAGTAGCGTCCATTAATAAGTATTGGCCTTCAAAGGCTGCCCTTCAAGCTCAAAATTGCAGGCTAAATGAAAGGGAATTCCATATCACCCAAAAGTTATGGGCCTACTCCAGATTGTTAAGCATGCCGGAATATTTACCAGCGCATAGACTAGCGTTTATCAACAAAGTTATGATCACTTTAGGCTGCCTTTCGATGTCAAATGACGGGAACTCGAAATAATCAAAAAGTTAAAAATATCCTTTTCAACGGGCACAAGTTGTACGCTGAAATCCACTTTTCAATTCAATGCTTGAATGCTTCAGTTTCAAATACAGTTCCTGCCATTTTCCCTTGGAGGGGGATCATGAATTGTAATGAACTGCTTAAAAATCCCAGATTGGTCGGTCGGTAGTTTTTGAATAGTGTGAAGTTCCTCATCATTTGCCCTTAAATGTGAGCATAAAGGGTGACGTCAGCAAGCCAGGACTTTTGACGGGCGCTGTTATATGCAATGAAAGCGATTCTGATCGGTCGTTAAAATCTGTGATAAGGCATTTATTCTTCGGTGATATAGCGCTGCTGTGGTTCCAAGCTGAATTCGATTTGGAAGGTCACAACCCATTGGAAAATTGAACTTAGATTCATTATTTTTGTGTCGTAATGAATGAACTGGCGTGTTTTCATCGAAATCGGAACTGGTCGCTAAATAAATTCTTTTAAAAAAT
Source organism: Pollicipes pollicipes (assembly GCF_011947565.3). Lineage (NCBI taxonomy): Eukaryota > Metazoa > Arthropoda > Thecostraca > Pollicipedomorpha > Pollicipedidae > Pollicipes > Pollicipes pollicipes. The sequence continues at coordinate 16,656,110 of NW_023596297.1, forward strand.
TGCGAACTTCGTGGACGGCCATTGGAAGGGGTATGACTTCCGCAAAGAGATGCGATGTTGCGGGAACAAGCATGCCGAGATGCGTGGAAAGCCTTCGGTCAACTGACTTGGCGAGAGCGCGCTCAGGTGTCTGGTGTGCGAGGAGCCCTCTGTGGACAGGATTTGCTCTCATTGTCATGGAATCGCTATTCCACTGCGTTGCAAGAGTCGTGTCAACTGTTGGGAAGTTCAGCGCCATTTTTGAGATCGTGTTCTTAGGCGTCATTAGCCATAGCACGTGTCCATGTGCTCCATAACTGTGTCTCTCTCTAGCGTTTTGGGAACAGTCCCCTTCGTTCTCAGAGTTGTGGGGACGCGTCCCTCGCATCCCGGACGATGTTACCTGCGACTCTGCCCATGTGACCAGCGCAGCCAGTGATCCTGACCCACAACAGCTGCCAGCCACGACTGTCCGGACGACAGATGGTATGACAGCTGCAAGGCATCCCGAGCGCGCCAGAAACCTCAATGGGACGTGATATCGTTGCACGTCATCTCCCGTGTACCCATGTGTGACGCGTCATCCATGTGAGACGGTGCCTGTCCGCCACACAGATCTCCGTCGCGGTGCGACGCCATCCACACAATGTACAATGTCCATTGTCCTGTCTCAACCGGCGGCTTTGCGCGGGGTCACGGATACAAATTAAAAACAATGTATGGAACAGCAGACTCGTGAGCGATAACGTTTTTCATGCACAATAAGTCAGTGTTAAGATTTGGGCCCGATGGCGACAGTGGTGGCATGTCATGCATCTCAGTCCGTTACGCCGCGCCGACCTGTGAAAAACTAACATGTCAGACAACACTTCAGCTGACTCACGAGTAATTCATTCTTCATTTCTCCTTTTCATTGGGCCTAACGTGAGCTGAGATTTGTCCCAAAGCGCGTATTGTAACCTTTTAAGCGAGCAAACTCTGTAATTTATTGCAAAGGCCTTCACGCGACGGGAAAAGCCGCGGGTTCCCCAACTAAACAGGGTAACAGCGGGATACCGGACAAGAAGCCGCATACAAAAATGAGTTCAAATGACCGAAAGAAAAAGATACATCAGGGTAGAATTCTGCAGGGAAAACGAATCGCAAAAGTTGAATGACGAGAAGTCAAAAGAGAGAAGGGAAAATCGAGAGAGATAGAAGTCGAATCGGAAAAAGTCAAAGAACAAAAAGGCCGGCAGTGCTGAAAGTCAACAGGGGAAGAGGTCGCATTGGACAGACGTCAAAGCATAACGCGTTGGCAGTGATAGGAGTAAAATGGACAACGTTAAAAGATAAAAAGTCTAAAGAGACAAAAGCTGGCGAGGATGCAAGCCAAAGTACAAAAAGCCAGATGCCACCAATCCAAAACAATCTGCTGATGTACGAACCCTGTTTAGAAGACCTTATCATTATTGTGCAATTAGGACTCTCAGTGTGTTACAGGCAATGTGTTTTGAAACAACTTCCTGAACATGTTGGTCGATACCCATACATCACGAGCGTAATCTACTGTATGCATGAAAGAAAAGACAAAAAAAGACTGAAACGAATGAAGACGCATAGCACGGTTAAAACAACAGATATATAAAACAAACAGATATAAAATAAACAGATATAAATAAACAGATATAAAATAAACAGATATATAAAAAAGATATATAAAACAACAGATAGACACTGACATGCTTTGCTTTGTGATCATGCATGCGCTTGGATACGAAACGAGATCCAATATTCAGAAAAAATCGTTGATGCGACTTTCAAGAGATCTCAGATCTTGCGACGTCATTGACCATCTTTTTAAAGATATTTTGCAGAATTTTGACACAATTTCAAATCAGATTCTAGATTCCAGTAGAACCTTGGATAAAATAAAAAATGATCATGTATCTCAGGAGATCTTTATGCATTTGTATAAGTGATCTAGGGCCCTAGACTATTTCAAGATCCTAGTGTCGGAAGGTTCTTTGATATCTATCATCATTGCATATTTCAGATCAAACAAATTACCACATCACAGCACAGCCTTTGGCATAGCTAATGCATCATTTTAGGTAGAGAATGTGTTGTGATAAGGTGCAAGGTGCTATGCCAACTCTCAGAGGCAAGACAACTGCTGAAATGTGTCGGAGACAGTTTGTAGAAATTCGTTCACATGCCATGTCACCACGAAAATGCTATTTTACGGCTGCTGCGGTAAACAAGGCAACGTAAGTTTACTTTGCAGTACAATAAAAAAGTTTTTTAGTGATTCTGCAAACCTCAGATGCATGAACATCAAAAGTACAGAAAACCTGTAGAGTTTGGACACTTAGAGAACTGAAGTGTTCTTCACACTGTAGGGCACAGATTCATAGCGAAAGCAAATGGCGGCTCAAGGTGGCAGACAATACATTTGTACCTTTTGGTCACTGTCACGAGCTGGGCTTGGCCACGGGGAGGGGATAATGACCGGGGGTTAGTGCCATGGACTCCCACTTGGGGTCGAGTTTCGAAACCCAGCTGTGCCGTGGTCCCTGAGCCATTGCTGTCGCTGGTAATATATGGGGTCATTGCCGTCGCTGGCGCTCGGTAAAAGGGCGCGACGACGTGCGTCACGTTCCCTTTAAAAATGGACTTGACTATTTTGGGGGCAACTAACATAGCAATGCAAGTTTTAAAAAAGCTTGATACAATTATGGCGGATAAATATGCGACGTCAGGAGCAAGGTTTTTAACAAGCAAAAATTAAAGTGCAGTAAATCTGCCCACGTGTTTGCTATGCAGCACCTCAAATATAATGGAAACATCTCACTTGTTACCATTGCTATGCTTTCAAGTGCACATAAGCGCTAGACAATTCCATTTTTGAAGTAAATTTTCTCAATATTTCACCATTCACTGCTACCGCGGAACGTCTCAATGACGTAAGAGGAGCTGTCAAACTGGTCGTGCAAAATTGCCACTGTGGTGGAGGGGCTGACTCACTTCTAGTACTATAACTTGTTGGTAGGTCTCTGGTCTCCAGGCTGGTCATCAGAGTGCCCCCCAGAACCTACATAACTGTTCTAAGTAAAAGGTCACGTGCTCATTCAAAGTAAGTGACATTATGTAACCCTTTGGAGGTCATGGTGATCAAAATCATGCAAGACTGCTTTGAGTTTTGCATTTGAATAAGCGGCGAAGATTTTGCCTGGCAGTATGTTCCTAAAAACAAAAGATTGATCTGAGTCATTTTAGGTCAGTGACCTACGTTGATCTATGAGAAGTTCATGGAAGATATATATAGCGTGGTTCCTGTTATCGATAAATTCGAAATGAGTACCAGAAACTCTTTCACTCAGTAAGCCCCAAAGTAATAAATCAGCTTGGTTTTGACATTGGCCTGACCTTCATACCTGACCTTAGGTCAATGCAATTTGTTTATCAGATTGTTGCGTTGCTTAAAAAAGTATATCGGAGATGTACGGCTTCGTCTAACACTCCGTTGTTGCATCAAATTGAACGATTCTCTAGAAAATGACTCCGCAGAATCCATGGCCTAACTTTGACCTGCTGTGAGTCAGCGACCTTACAAGGTACATCTAAATTTATATACCGAACGATTTTGTATTCAATTTTCTATAGCTGTGCGAGATTTAGCGCGTTTACGCCGCGCCGTTCGGATACCATTTTGGAAAAATCTTCGGAGATTTAATTTGACGCCCCCCCCCCCCCCACTACCCGAGCGCGTTAACACGTCAAGACGGATATTGGGGGCACGCAAATAAGCGTAAGGACTGTGGGGACTCGTTCCGACCATTTTTGTTTCTTACATGAATCAGGTCAGATCAGGTTGCTGTTCCAAATTGGCTTATCAAAGCCTAAAAGAGCGACACTTTTGTTCACTACGCGCTTCTGACTGAGTTCATTGTGTTAGATGGAGCTGTAAGGCAAAAGTATTTCAGTCACAGAAATATCCTTTTAATGCGGCTTATAGGCCCTCTGAGGTCAATTTAGGTCAAATTTTTGAACCAACCAAATGAAAGAGTTGATAGCAATGCGGGCCTATGTGACCAGCACCATGTTTTTATATGGTCATAAATAGTGTATTGTAAATCTACAGGCACTCAAGATCGCATAGCTGTTGTCTATACTATGTAAGATCCTTTTGACGCTTGGCCATCTGCTTGTAAAAAAAAAACTGAGAACAGGTACGTTGGCAGGTGAAATTAGAGGTCACCGGCTTCACAAACACGATAAGGAGGTGATCACACGCGTCGCACTCGCTCATCTAGCCTCTCTGCTACTGGCAACATAGACCGTTGACCTTAGATGATCCCATATGGCCTTGCATGTCCTCACATGACCTATTATGCCTCAAGTATGCATTAGAATGATATCACGGCATACTTTCACAATAGTATTCGAGTTTTGCTGTCAACACTTCCTAATAAGCTGGCTACTTTGAGCTCAGCATGTGTTTTGCATAAGGTACCCATAGAGAAAGAGAATGACCTGAGCCAAGTTTATGTGTTCTGTGGTCATGTGATGGTTGTTCCTAAAACTTATTACTCTTTCCCCATAAATAAACATCGAAACTACGCAAAATGCGTGCAAATTTGCATTATTTATGGAAAATGGCAAAGAGCGACGTGAATTCAGGTTATTGGTCTCGCATTGTCCGACAAGTATGAAATATGCAGCCTGAAGTTGCGATCATGTTTTATTACTTCAAGTCTGAGCAAGGGCAAATGACCCGCAGAAGGGTTAGTTGTGGTCAAAATTATTTAGAGTTTGATCTCCTTGACCTGACCTAAATCACTGATCTTTATAGATCAAAACTTTAAATTCGCATAAAAGATTCGCCTCGATGGGTAAACAGGTACTAAAAATTTCGTTAGCCGCAAACGGTCATTTTTTATCTCTGCTCGAAAAAAACGCATAGGGAACTAGGAACAACTAGGCAACTAACTAGGAACGACTAGGGAATCTTCCTAGTTAACTTCCAACTTTCCCCCTTCGACCGGGTGCGGTTTAAGGGGAGTGTTCCACATGTGCGTCTCGTTTTGAGCTGAAATCGTCATCTTCAAGATCGTTCGGTGCGGTTCACAGCACTGCGCTTCTTAAGACCTAAAAACCGCTAGTTTCTAAGCTGCATGCCCGCGAAGATATGCAGACTATTTCATGCAGACCATTGCAAAATTAACCAGGCATCCATGACATCATAAGAACGTCATTCAATCACTGCCATTTCATAGGCCATGCGACTCTCAAGTTCAAACAAAGTATAATATCGAGTCGTTCACATCTGGCCTTCGTGCGTACGATGTCCAGATATAATGGCCGTCATTTGGCTCGTAGCCAATGTTGTACAAGCTGTGCAGGATTCTACCACGGACTACATTTCGCGCTACATAATTTAAGAGATTAGGCATTCTTCCTAGTTAATGTGGAAATAGTGTTTGAAATCGAATAACATAAGAAAAATATTGCACACTTGAAGATATTGAAGCATGCATGAGATGCGATGAAAATGAAACTCACCTTTGGTAGGCATGTTTTTAAGCGGAAAAAACTGCTCTCGACAACACATATCTCTGTATGGTAAAAACGTTTCTCAATACGTCATTGCTTGATTACATCATCAAACCTTGCAAAACATTCATCAACAGCCAACTGGCGGCCGTTATATCTGGCTCACGAACTCCTGATATGAACGACCCGACACCTGCATTTTTTCTTGACTTTGATGGTCACGCCACTGATGAATGGTAGTATTTAAGTGACGTGGTTATGGCGTTATGGATACCCGGGTGACTGTGGCCGCTGTTGTGGGGCGACATCTGTTCAGTAGTAGATAACACACAACATAGTGGGCGCTGTTCGTAGCGCGAGATGGTGGTGAGAGATGGCGCTTGTGATGGCGCCCGTGGTGACGCGGGGCGCGTGACGAAGGGCGGCATTTGTGACGCCGCGCAGAGTATGATAAGACCGGCAGGTGTCAGGGATGCGTCTGCAAAGAGCAACTGTATGGATTTAAAAATTATGATTTTTTTTCCTTTCAGGTTCTATATATATATATATATATATATATATATATATATATATATACGCGTACATATATATTGGCCACTCGAGAAGACGGAAAAAGAGAAAAGCTGCGAGGGAAGCTGTCAGAAATTTTGCGGAAGTGAACTAATTGAAAGGGAAGATGGAAGCCCACTTGTTTTCTGCCGGCATGCTTGAACCCACTCGTGCTAGATATGAAGCCAGTGGCTCACATTCAAGCCGGATGTCACGTTGTAGCAGCGAAATCAAGTGACAGGTTGTGCTGATCAGACTCAAGATGCAGCAAGAAAGAACTGAGCTGGAGATGGGAGCTGCAATGAACAAGAAAAGGCTGCTTTTGAAGCGAAGGTAAGAGCAACTGGTGCTGAAACAAGAAAAACTAGAGATTGGACCTGAAAGAAAGATCAATGAGGTAAAACTGAAGACGGTTAACCAGTTAGATCCAGATGGACAAGAAGAACCAAGCTTTAAGCCAGGCGTGCAAAATGCTGAAACTGATACAGGTGCTGTAACAAATAGAGCAAACGATCGCAGACTTGCCCATGCCGATCCCACATTTGTTGAAGCTGTCCATGTTGAGACAGCCAATCCTCAAGCTGAAGATGAAAGATACAACACTGGAAACATGCTGCACAGGCTCACAGAACGGCTCACCGAGCGACACAATGGCCGTAAACTCTCAACCTTGGAACCAGACATTTTCAGGGGCAACGTGGAAAAGTTTCGAATTTGGCTCAGGTCATTTGAGACTCGCATTGAACATCAAGCGAGCTCTCCCATTTGAAGACTTTACTTCGTGTTGGGGTATACTGAGGCTGAGACTGCCATCCTGGGTCTGCTACACTTGAGAACAGATGACACGTACTTTTAGGCCAAAGACTGACAGGTTCGGAAATGACTTTGTTGTGTCAAATGTCTATCATGAAGATAGGAGAGTGACCCGTGATCAGAAGTGGAGATGAGCGTGCTCTCAGGGAATTCGCTGATTTCTTGCAGCACTGCCGAGCTGCAGCAGCAAGTTCTCTTCAGCATCTGGGAATTCTGGATTATTATCTGGAGATCCAGATCGTGGTGAAGAAGTTGTCAAAGTACATGGCGGACAGATAGAAGTGAGAAGTGGACAAGTGGTTCTACAATTAAAAAAAGAAATGCAGGGAGGCATCCACCTTTCTCAGAGCCTTTTCGCTCTGTCAGTGTCGAAGCAGGGATAGCCTGAGGACTAGTGGATGCACCTACACATGAAAACAAGCGAACTGCTCCACAGATGCTGACACAAGGCAAGGTCAGAACTTCCATGTCCTCAACTGAAATTAAGAACACAAGGAGAGACCTGACTTGTGTATTGTGTCAAAAACAACATGGAATCAAGGACTGTGACACATTCAAGAGGATGACTTCAGTGAACGCAGCGACGTACTGAACCAGTTGGGCCTGCGTAAAGGTTGCCTGAGGAGAGGACACAGGTGAAAAGAATGCCATTCAAAGAGCAAGCGTGATCAATGTGTCAGATGACATCTCACAGCGCTGCATGATGAATCATTTCTGAGAAAGCTGGGGACGCACACAGATGGCAGACAGAAGAGGATCGACGGTGTGCTGCGGGCTACATCCTTCCGCTCGGGTTCCGTGGCGGGCACTGAAGGAGAGAGTTGCGCTCACTCCCTGGTTCTGCCTGTACTGTACTGCTGAGTCCCGCCAACAACCCTGATCATCAACCGCTGGTGTATGCTCTACTTGATGCTCAGCCAGATGCATGCTTTTCATCCGAGTGAGCCTGTGAAACTCTCAATGTGGAGGGTGGAGCAACGAAGCTGGAACTGAGCACGACGGCAGGCAAGTCCGCCATTGACAGTGCAGCAATTGAAGGTGTGGCGATTCAGCTACTGACGACGTCATCCAGCTGCCATCAGCGCACGCTCGTTCTGATACCCTGTGCTCCAAGAGCAGTATCCCTTAAAGAGAATCAGCCCTGAAGTAGAAGCACTTGGTAAGGATGGTTGACAAAATCGCCACGTTCCATGAGCGGACACGACTACTAGTGACGCCGCGGCCGACCCTGGTGGCGGGATATTGAACTAGTGTGTTTACCGCAGTGTTGTCTCAGGAATAAAATTTTGCGTTTGCACGTACGCCGTGCGCCATGGAGTCATAAGTCCTCATTTGCTAGTCCAGATTTTAGTGCAAAATTTGATTCTTTACATGACGGTATTAAATATAGTTGTTAAATTTTGAGCATGTCGTCGCCAAAGTAATTAATTCAGAGCAATGCCGGGAGGGTTGCCACGTGCAAGCTCAATTGCTGCGCCGGTGCCCGCGCGGAACATTCAAATGATGCAGCACCAGGTCGTTAAAATATCATATCACTTCATTGGTAGGGCGCATAATGATAGGGAATTTAATTCCCCGTTTCGTGGTGCTACGCATTTCCTGGTGTGATTTAGCATGTCGTCGCGAATTTCAGTTAAACTAATGAATGTCACGGGTGTCACGTGCGCGCGGGACGTCCGTGATACGACATGCGCGTATTCTGTCGGTGTCAGTGACAGGACAATCGCGCGCAGGTCGACACTTGTCCACAAGTTTTAACACTCATGCAAAAATGTAGAAACGTACATGCGTAAATGGTTTTACACATAAACCTAAAAACGCTCAAGTGCAAATGTGTTGGTGCATAAACGTATCTAAGACTACTTGGAAGACCACTGGCAGTGTCAGTGGTCTTCCAAGATGCCCCAGCGTCCCTGCTCCTGGGCACGAACTGCTCGCGTGCCATTAAACCCGTGGAGGTTGTTTGCGGTGAAGATGACGTACCCTGAGTTGACAGGACACACTTCGTGTGGGGCATCGTTAGATGTCTTATTGGCAGCTGCGGAGCCAAATGAATGTATCATCTGGTGAACACAGGTGAGGGGCACCAAGGACGTTGCCACTTCGCCTTCAAGTCTCAGGCTCGTGAGGTTAGCCCAATAGGAGTGATGCAACTGCTTGAATCATATTTTTAGGAGGCTAGACGCGAGAACAAGACGGGCTTGTCGATACAGGACCAGCAGTTCGTGGAGAAGATGACGGAGAGTATCTGGCAGCGGGAACATAGGCATTTTGAGTTTCCTCGTTTCCAATGAGGAGCGACAAGATATCCCAACCAAACAACAAGACTGTGGCAATGCAACGATTGATGGGACTGAAGTCAAAGCTCGTGAGACATGAGTTCTGTCGCCGTGACCATGCTTGATTCATGGAAACAGCTGTGCTGAGGGGTATGCAGAGAAGATCCCCAGTGACCAAATGAAGCTCAACTCTGGCAGGATGTGGTATATCCCTCACCACGGATTCTATCACCGCAGAAGGCCTACAAGATCTGTGTTGTTTTCGACTGCAGCGCCGAGTTCAAAGGCCACGTGTTGAACAGATACCTTTTGCACGGCCCCAACATGACAAACAGCCGGGATCCTGTGTCGTTTCCGTAACCGCCCGTGGCGCTGTCCTGTCACTACTTGGAGACTGTGTTCAACTAGGTGTTCGTGGGCGCCAGGAATTGTAACCTTCTCCGCTTCCCGTGGTGGAAGGATGGCGACTTGAGGAAGGGCCCAGGTGAGTAAAGGACGAAGACTCGCCTTCTTGCTACATCTTCACCCGTGAGCGCAATGTTTGCCCTGAGATCTGCAGCTGACGGCTATCGTGATGGTAGCGAAAAGGAAGCCGCCGACTTCGTGAAAAACTACTTTTAAATCGACGACGACCTCGCATCTGTTCGAGACGTAGATACAACGGTAAGCTTGATTGGTGTAAGCAGGAGCCTGTGTAAACCTGGATGGTTCAAAGTTCACAAGATTATCTCAAACGGCATTGGTGTTGTTATGTCTGCCGGCAGATAGTCGGTGTGCAGGACTGCAGAGTCTGGACATTGGTTTCAACAGCCTCCCCGTTCAACGGACGCTGGGATTGGAGTGGAACACATCAGCTGACAGGTGATGTGACAGGTGATCTCCACCCAGCTGAAGCCGATTGCTGTGCATCCATCAGGGCTGCTTTGGGCGGTCGGGTTGAAAAATGCCGCCAAGCCCGACTAGACGGTGAGCCCCTGCGAATTCTTCTGAGTGAATTTGAGGCGGTTGTTAACAGCAGGCCGCTCACCTCCTTCAATATGACTCCTAATGCCCCTCACCCAATCTCGCCCATGAGCCTTCTTGTACAGAAATGCAGTGAAGTTTTGTCTCCGCCTAGTGCCTTTCACAGGCGCGACATCTACTGCCGTCGTCTCTGGCGATGATTCCAGCACCTCACAGACTAGTTTTTGCGGCATTGCCGCTCGGACTTTCTCTCGGGCCTCCAGGAGAGGAGGAAATGGACGACGGAGCTCGAGAACATAAAACCGGACAACGTCGCGCCCGCCCTCGAGGGCCCTCTCCCCGCTGCCTGTGGCCTCTGGGGCTCGTCATTTCATCTAGACATTTCCGCCGGCGGACTCGTCCTGAAGGTCACTGTTCGCACCAAGGACGGGACGTATGACCGTCCCATGCAGAAGACGGTACGACTCCTCCCGTAAAAGGACTTGATTCATCGTCAGAGTGCCCAGCATGGGCGGGGCGACCTTGCTGCAGCAAGTGGGCGCCTCGCGGGCGTGCTGGGCGGCTGTGGCGCTTAACGGGCGGCTACCGTCTTCATGGTGCCTGAGTGTGCGTCGTATGGTGCTCGTCGGCCGGCTGTGTGGCGCCTGGCTAAGCGGCAGTGGAGTTCGCGACGTGGTGCTTGCCGGTCGGTTTCTCGTGGCACCGGACACTGCGCGGTGGATATGCTGGCGTTTCAATGCCGCGTGTTGTACATTGAATTGTTTTATACTTTGTGTTATGCAAATATGTAACCACTTTAGAGCGGGTGGGGGAGTGTGGCCGCTGTTGTGGGGCGGCATCTGCTCAGTAGTGGATGGTGTACGGCATAGAGGGCGCTATTTGTGGCGCGAGATGGTGGTGAGAGATGGCACTCGTGATGACGCTCGTGGTGGCGCGGGACGCGTGACGGTGGGCGGTGTTTGAGGCGCCGCGCAGAATATGATCAGACCACCATGTGCCAGTGATGCGTTCGCAAAACGTAAGCGTTGGTTTAGAAATGTTAATTAATTGTTTCAGGTTATTGCATATTGGTCTTTATATCGGGTGATATATATATATATATATATATATATATATATATATATATGTATATATATATATATACATATATATATATATATATATATATATGTGTGTGTGTGTGCGTGTGTGTGTGTGTGTGTGTGTGTGTGTGTGTGTGTGTGTGTGTGTGTGTGTGTGTGTGTGTGTGTGTATAGGCAGGCTTTTATTGGCGTTGCACATTCTTTTCAGGTTTTATGTGCCATAAAGCAGCAGCATCGAAAAGGCCGATTCCAAGCAGCTGGATTTTGATGTATGGCTGTAACAGTAACCCTCAAATAGCTTGCACGTAATAGTCTGCGTATCCTCGCGTGCGTGTAGCTCATAAACCAGAGTGGTTTAGGTCTTAAGAATGGCAGTACTGTGAACTGCACCGAGTGATCTTCAAGATGGCTATTTTAATTCAAATCCCCATACAAATGTGGAGCATTCTCTTCAAGAATAGCGCAATAACCGAGCATGTGAATGCTAGTTGACATCTTAACACCGTGAATAAATGTGCAAGAGCACCACAAAAAAATGGTCAAAATACGAGCACATAACGATGATTAGCTTAGCAGACACACGGACACCAACCGTGCTGCCATCTCTCGAGAGGTTGCAGAAACATGGAAGTTGCCGTTCAAACGTTCCAGGACGCAAAGAAGCAGTGACGCATTGAGGAGGATAGTTGCTCAATAGACAAATTTCGTTGTCTAAAGCAGTATTTTCCGTTTCCTCTTCCACATATGGCAGTATACCGATAGCTTTAGGAGTACTTGTTTCATCATGTCTGATGTTTGCTTCAAGATATTCGAATGAAGAACATTTCCTTTGAGTTATTCTATTCCCAGTCTTACTTCCGTCGTAACTCGTACCACCTTACAACATCCTCGGTTATGTGATTCACGTTTGAAACTTCCCCTGAATGCATGGCATTGGTTGAGATCCAACTGAAGTCCGTTGGTGCCATAAATCGTCCTGACATACGCCAGACAAGAATAACTGAATGATTATATTTGTCCGGGCCTTAAGCACCGCATGGCCACTGGGGACGCTCCAGCAATGTACTGCCACCTCTTGGCAGGCTGCAGTACTACGAGTGAGTCAGCCCGTTCGCTACAAGGGCAATTCTGACACGAAGTCTGGCCGCGACTGACGCCATAAAGACGTTCCATGGCGCAGTCAAACGATGACGTATTGAGAAGAATATTTACGAAATAATGAAATTGTGTGGCCTAGAGCAGTCCTCTACATTTACACCGAGCCAAAACTACAAGTGAGTCTATTTCATTGCATCAGATGTTTGCGTCATTATCTTTAATATGGATCATTCCCTTTATATTGCATACAGCTTAGACCATCATTTTTCTAAACTTTCTAAATCTAGCATTTATGCTCTAAGTGTACTTACCGTGGTGCTTGTTCTCGGTTATTTGTGGGTGTCTTTAGTGATAAAAAGTTACTTTAGCATCCAAGCAGAAAATACGCAGAGTTGCACCAGTTTTTTCGCTGAGCTTTCTCCTGTTATAACTAGTGAAAATAAGAAGCATCCTATATATACAGACCAATGTAGCCTTCATTTTCATTGGAAGCGGTAAGGATTTGGGGAACACGTCTTCGGTTTTTGGCAAATGACTTCCAAATGACTTCTTTCCAAATGAGACAGCTTGCCTCACCATGGGGCAAACTGTATCACATGGTGGGGGAAGTTGTGCTTATGTCCCTTGTTTGACATCAGGTAGATTGCATCGCGAACAACTGAATGCGTCAAAAGATGTAAATGCGTAAAATGCGTAAAATAAAAAAAGAATGCGCTCGTCTGTGCTCTTTTCTGCTATTCGTCATGATTGCCACATTACAAACTTTTGCCCTGTTTATCAATCAGTGTTTGTCTTACGATAACTGTCTCCTTGGTTTCGGTTCCTCAGGCAGAAACCATGAGTCTAAATAGGCGATGTAAATATCGGCTTTTCTGGATGGTAATAAGTAGTGATAATAGTGTCATTCAGTCACTGAGAGTAAGCCTGTCAAGGAAGTATTGTTGATATATTGTATACTTCATATAACACGGCCCATGCACAGCTGATACGACACGCACCTCCCGACATCTTGGAAGAAAGTTCGCGCCACCTCGAAATTCTTGGCCAGCAGTCACCGAATGTTTTGCAATATACGCGACACATGTACTTCTCCATCATTTATCATAACAGATTGGTCTATTTATGCGATAACCCCTTAAACACGCATGTACACGGATCGTTTCAGCTTTCAACGATATGCAAAAAAGAACATGTTCGTTTCTCTCATTCAAAGACGCGTGAACGCGTACGGACGGGGATACACCGAAAGGTAGGTAAAGGAGATGTTTTGTCATGCTGCGTGAAACTTTCCGGGTTCTTCTACGGCTTAGATAGATATTTTGGATTTTTCTGGATGCGTGTCTGATTTTGATGTTCATACTATTGCATGATCGAGACTAAGGAAAGGGTAGATGTTATCTGGACCGATTGTGGGCCCTACCTGACCGGTCGCTCGCTCCGCCACTCAAACCGTAATTACCGTGCCGGATGCTCTGCTGTATTTGTTCGGTTTCTTCAAACAAAGCTCACTCCAATCATAGCATTGCTTGTTAACACACCGTCTTTGTGGCCCATGCGGTTTTGGACATGAAATACCTGGAGATACATATTATGTGAATGCAGCCGCGCAACACATTGTCAGGACAAAAGATTATCCATTCTCCTTTCAGCCATTTGCCATCTCGAACAAATATTGACAGGCTCTTTGATTACTTCACGTTTCCAAAACATTGTTGAGGCTCTGGCCCATGTTGAAGAAAGGTAAAAAATGCACTGGGTACCGGAGCACTGCATTCTCCACGTTTGTAATCACTGCCCATTTTTCGTAACTTTACATCAATTTTGCGTACAGGAACTTTATTTATTGATTTTATTGGACTTCACCAAACATATGGTAAGAATAAACTCTTCATGTGCCTCTACAGCGTGTCACACACGTAATCGTCAAACTAAGAACATTCCTCAGTGCATGCATTTCATACGCTGTGGTCAAGCTGTTGGAATCATGGAAGCCTGGTGCAATCAAAATCCATCATGAGGAGATCTCTAAAGGTGGCGCAAACTCCAGGAACAGCTCCATCACCTGTGCCAGCCCCATCACCAGTCCCAGCCTGACGGCACTAGTCGACCTGCACCAGCCGGCCAGCACGGCAGGGAGGGAGCAGCGGCAGTGCTTCCATCTCTGAAGTGCCTGGCTGCCTCGTCACGACTCGACAACGAAATATCAACAAATTTTGTCAAGCATGTCGTCTTCGTCTGTGCCAGCCCCTTCTGTGTTGTGGCATCATATAATGGCCCTGAAACCATCTTCACATGATCTGCGTCGTTAGCTGCGGCCTTGGTTGCCGTCCACGCCACGCGTGTGACTCATGCCGTACAACCAAGTGGATTTCACGGGCTGCTTCACGTGCTGGTGATGCCGGTAAGGCGTCTGGCTCACTTGGATTTCATGTGGGGCGAGTCGTTTTCATCTGAGACAGCAGCCGCGCAGAGACTGGTAGCAGCCTCGACCATCTCGTTTGACAGGACAGGATCGCGTTTGGTTGTGCCGCACACAGCGCCCTGCCAGCGGGACTCCTCCTGCGTACTGCACGTGTGCTGGCACGCGGGAGGCGGTGGCGGTCGGCTTCACTCGACACTTCCATCGCAACTGCAGTGGCGCGCCATGCCCTGCTGTGCCGTGCCGTGCTGCCGTGCCGCGCTGAAGTGTACCACTGCATCTGGAGTGCACGATATTCTTTTCTCGGAAAGGTTGTTTTTACTATATTGGTATTTATGTGCATGTTTGCAAATTTACAGAAAGGTGCACGCTGTCAACGGTCTGACTGCGCCACTTCTTTTGTTCGCACCTGACAGAGGTAATTCGATTAATTGCTAATCAAGCTGACCGATATTGTTTGTCACTTTCACTGAAAATTTTTCCCACAATGTCTTCAAAGTCCCTTAGTTAATCATAAGTGACTGATACTAGTTGTAAACGTTACGTTGATGAAGGTTTAATTTTGTTTTGTTCATAAAATATCCAGCTAACTTTTTACTGATACTGTTCTCACCAACCTCACCAAACAGACGCCTTTGCGTTTTGGGGCATTTAAAGGCGTTTTAAATTATGAACATCTGCTTCCAGCCGTTTTGCTGGACATTGGATAGCAGCTCAACAGCATCGCCACCTCTCGCTGAGCCACCAGCACTCCCAAAGTCGATGATGCCGGGAGGACGTCACAGTGCTTTTTGAAGCTCATGCACGAACGGCATGACTAGTTTGTAAGTACTGTGCCCTGGACATTGCTTTTGTTTTCATTTTTAACTAGAATATAATTGATAGCAAACGTCGGGATTGATTCATGCACGGCGCTGAGAACGGCAGCGCCGCGCGTTTGTTTCCGACTGGTGTGACGCTCTTGAAATGAGAAGCGTGCCATTTTCCATGTAAAAATGTTGCCATGAGCCACCGAAGAATACCCTGAATGTAGCTGTGTACGAGTTGACCTAGCATCCTGACCTCATATAAAGATTAAATGAAATCCATTTTAAAGAATTAATCCGAGCCTTTTCCAAGGATAATTTCTGGAATCAGAGCTCACGCTAAGCAGTGTTTGTCGGGCGAGTCCTGACGCCTGCCATCCGATCGCGCAATTCCAGGGCAACGGCAGAAGTTGGTGGCAAAAGTTGACTGTGCCGCAATGCTCAGCATGGTTTCATATGCCCATATATAAATATATAAAGAGAGAGAGATATAGATATAGATATAGATATAGATAGGTAGATAGATAGATAGATAGATAGATATAGATATAGATAGATAGATAGATAGATAGATAGATAGATAGATAGATAGATAGATAGATAGATAGATAGATAGATAGATAGATAGATAGATAGATAGATAGATAGATAGATATATATATATATATATATATATATATATATATATCACAACCATATATATTGTATATGTATGTATGTATATATATATATATATATATATATATATATATATATATATCACAACCATATATATGTACATATATACACATGTATACATATATATATATATATATATATATATATATATATATATATATATATATATATATATATAGAAAACGCATAATTTGAGGCGGCGTGCTGTAGACGATGCGAAAGTGACTTATTTTGATCTCAGCTGATGGACGCAAAATGACCTCGGCTGTCGGTGCGCGCTTATGCCGTAATCATCATCGTCGGGCTCAGGCTGCCTCAAAATCGCCATCGTCGTCGAGCTGCCTCAAAATATGCGTTTGGGGACTGCGTTTTCACTGCATCGACTGCCTTCGGTCCGTGTGCTTTCACTGCATCTGACTCTTGATACCCGGTTGGTTCTGCCTTTCGCGGCGGGCCACTCGGGCTCGGTGGCGCAGCCGGTGACGCGTTGGAGCTATTGTTCGGAAGAAGCGCGTCTAAGTCCAGACTGCATTGGACCTGTCTGCCGGCTCCCCTATGGAATATGATGAATTCGTTGCAAGCGGCAGATACATCCTGTCTGCACAACGCAGCACTTATTTCCACGACATCCGCTTCGTGACAATGCTGGTTATAACACCTAGCTGAGTTCGACGGTGGTGATTGCGGTATAAGCGCGCACCGAAGGCCGGGGTCATTTTGCGTCCATCACCAGAGTTAAAAATCAGTCACTTTCGCATCGTCTACAGCGCACTGCCTCAAATTATTGGCCGCAAATGTGCAGTGCTAACGGAAAGTACGGCGCGTGATTGCATATTTAGTACGCTTATGGTTCTGTGCTAAGATCTGAGTGGTCCGACTCTGTCGCGCCCGTCTTCTTTTAACTTTATGCTGGCAAGTCTGTTATCCGTCCCCTGTCTGTTATCTGTTTACCTGTATCTGTTATGTGTTGTTCTCTGTTATATGTGAAGTCTGTTATCTGCTACTCCGTCCTCTCTCCATTTCTCTCTGCAACTCCGGAACATCACTGAACAGCTGTATGCGGGTTGGGGTAGGTTATTTCTGCTTACGTTCGCTTGGTACATCTGAATCTGTTAAGGGTCAGCTCTTTTTGTTCTGACCCATGTGTCCATGCATTTCTCTTGATTGAGAGTGGTCCGTAGACTATTTCCCGTCAAGTAATTGCCTCTTCTATTCCCAGGACAAGCGGCACTGCGCTCACAACGGATCTGGGGTGCAGAAGAACGGGTGAAGACACCGACCCATATTAAGCCTTAATACCCAGTTATATACACCAAAGGTGTTAACAGCTGACTGGATAAGAGTGAACCTGGTTGTGAGAAGGTTTTAGTCCATTTACCTGCGTTGACCTGTCTCAGGCGGGATAAAAACACCTGATCCTGTTGACTTCTTATCAGTCCCAGCCCTCGTGATATATACTCAGGTGAACTAGGCCATCGTTTTGTATTACGGTTTATATATATATATATATATATATATATATATATATATATATATATATATATGTCCATCCGTACAAATATATACAAATTGAAATGCCTGCCCTGGTTTAGAGAAATATCGTTCGGTGAACATGTGTGATCCGTCTCAGATGTCACGGAGAGACACCATCGCGTTCACTTCTGTAGCAGTGCATGTCAGTCCCGGTCACGGCCCTGGTCCGTGGCACATGTACACGTTCTCAGTATAGCATGGCATGGTTATGTAGTGTAATGCAATATAACGCAACTATGATCTATGTTCTTATACATAAGTCGGGTTCTGCTGGTTGTAAGAAGCGTATGGTCGAAGGAAATGCGTTAATTTATTTCGCTTAGCATAGCAATATGTGATCTGGTTTTTTCTCGTCACAGTGCATCTAAGTCTTCGCCACCGTCATTCCCCGCTACGTATGCGTGCCTAGATCAAGTGTTGCATATGTATGTGATAGCGCCTTTATGCGTGCCCCTATCTGAAACTTTTGTAACCGTCGCTGTGAGAAGTCGGTGTGCTTTTGTTCATCTATCCCAGTTGGCACAGCAAGACAAGATGTCGCTTACTTTTGTGGCTGTGGAACGTAAATCGCAGTTGTGGTATTTCTCCATGCCTTACCTATGGTCAGATAAAGGAGGACATCCTGATGCATTGTGATGAAATGTAGTCCTTCTGTATGTGCTTTTGTACATAAATGGTGAGCCTACACATCAGAAAGGCGTGGATTACACACGCCAATGAATCTCGGACGTCGCAGCAATCTTAAGACCCTATGTACCAGGCACGGTCATCCTGACGATTTGACCGCTAAGTCCCGAGGTCCCGTGACGTCATTGGTTGTCCGTCATGGTGGTTTGAAAGCTGCACCACGAGGTGTGCAGAAGCCGTCTGATTGGACGACGGTTGATGACGTCAGTGGACAAGCGACCCTATGACCGCTGGAACGATGGCAAGGGCCAGGGCAAGATACGATTTCGTTTCGTCGGAACGATGTATTCAAGGCACTGTTTTTGCCTTTCGTAATGATGTGATCATGCTTAGGAAAGGTGGTGCCTTTGCTTGTAATAAATACAGAACTACGGTTTTGTGCATTTTGCCTGCCAATTTCTCCAGATTTTTCAGTGTAACGGTCTCGCACAGTGCATTCGGGCGGACGTTGTTGCGCGTCGTTCACTCAGTTTAGCCCTCAGAGTCGTCACACGTCTTGAGATGTTTACAGCGTATGTAAAGAGAAGGTATGAGCGGGACAAGGAGGCCCATGCGCTGTAGGCTTGGACCACTTTAAAACAAACGGGACTGGTGGTCTTTGGTACTAACTGTAACTGCTCAAGGCAAAAACAATAATGTTAAGTGAGCAAATGTGAAAGAGGATGACAAAACTTGGCCATAACTCCACTGACCAGGAATTTACTAAAAACTGTCAATAGATCCAACATTTTCATTTTTAATAGATCAAAAACTATAAGTATCACACTCAAGCAGAATGTACCATACATTTTAGATTGTCGAAAGTTTCCGCGTGATATGCACGGGGACTTGATCCTGGCTGACCTGGTCCTTAATAAGGTGTAACAAATACTTAAAGAAATCAAGTGGGTGACACCAATGAATCCAATTTGCAACTTCCCCATAGATCAAAGCTATGAATCTCACACTTGATCTCAAAGTACTGTTGCGGTCCCGACAACATAGACTGCAGATCGAAATGGGTTCTCACAGTTGTATTAAGTAGCCGATCCATGTTCGTTTGGAAAGTCATCCTTCAGTCAGAATCCATTTGTGAGGCAAATTATATGACTCCGTTTTGAACACACAATCCTCGCAAGTCTTAGAAACGAAAATCCGCACTCCCGGCGTTACTGTCACCATAGGGCACGTGACGTTGGCCTTGTGGCTAACACTAGGCGGCAGCCAGTTGGCGGACAAGGAACGGTGGCACATCTGAAATGATGCTATTCGATTTAGTGCTTTCAGTTTAATACTAACTATGTAATATATTTTTCAGACCGCTCCTGCAGAAAATTAGCCTTTCTCAGGCAAACACGGGTTGGACTTTTTCATTTTGACTTAATTTCGATCCACTCTTTTGAACACCTATGCGACACGTTACATTTTTCCAAGCAAGGTCCCCTTGGCGGGGAGTGGAACAAAAGCGGGCGCATTATCGTTTCCCGCGAAAGGTCTAAGGGCCATTCCGTCTCAGGGCGGGGTGCCTACTGGCTGCATCCTGGCGACACAGGGGGCCATGATCTGGGGGGGGGGGGGGGGATATCCCATACAGTGGTTCCTTCCCCAACGCGGAAATAACCTACGAAGGCCCTCGTAATATTCCGATCTTTGCCACCGCAGGTGGTCAAATAATTCCAATAATTGGCACAGAGGCTTCAGTTCGTCTTAACTGACTCTTGGCTGAAGTGGGGTGGCAAGCTTCCCCCCCCCCCCGTTCGGTGCTGGGGCCCTTCGGGCCCTTCTTCAGACCCCTCGAACGCCGCCCATGGCCGACTCGGGGCCTCCTGTCAACACAAAACTTCTTTTCGTCACTGTTGACCCCTGGCTGACACAGAGGGCCTTCATCGACTCAGGGATCCTGACGAATGTAAATCGCGGGCCCCGGCCATGTCCCTGCTTAGAAATGGACCCTCAGGCTAAAGCCGTTACGGCGCTGACTGTTCGGTACTAGCAATACCTGACCGACGTAGAGACTCTCATTGACTCAGGGTGCCCTAATCGGCGCCAAGGGCCTTCTGACTGCCATTTGTGGGTCCGGCCGTGCGGGACAGAACCAGACCTCCGGCCAGCCCTCCGGGCCCCCAGTCATCAGTCCAGAGAAGTCCAGAGTGCCTCTCGGGACATAAGCTTGACACATCGTCCCTGCGCCCTCTACCTGTGCCACTGGAAACGTGTCACATGAGATTCCCGCTAGCAAAATTGCCATTTTTAGCTCAGCCCTACTTGCACTATCACTGCACCATATTTGATGGGAATCTAAGGGGCCGTCTATCCCTGTTTAAGATTTACTACATCCCTGCTGAACGCATGTTAAGCTATGGGACTGTTGCATGAAAACATTATATGAATATGACCATGGATAAAATACATATGAAAATGACGATATGATTCTATGACAGCATGCCTCAAAATCGCGCATCAGATACAAATATGGTGAATCCTGTGTGCTACAAGCTTTGCGCATGAGTGACGATTTGCGCTGGGCGTAGCCGCTGTCCTGAGGCTGCTGGTGGCCGGGCCGGGCGGCTGGTTCTATTATCGCAGTCTTTTGTGTATTCTCTGCATAGCAAATTTGCACTGACATTCGTGCTTATAAGGGTGAGAAATCGCGTATAATATGGCATCTGAAAAGGTGCCGAACTGGTCGTGATAAGACGGCGGAGTTGCACTGGGGGTAATAAACAGGGTGGCCTTTCTCTAAGTCAGGCGTTAGTAAACCCTGTCGTGTTGGATGGAAACAAATAAGATGCAGAGGACTCCCAAACAGTACTGTAATGTTGGTTCTGTAGGAAGTGGTAACTTTATCGTTTTTTTTGCACATGGGTGTGATCTGTGTAATTTCTTTGTTGTATGAAAACCAGGTTGAAGGCCAGACTACTAAAGTTACTTGTTACCCTGAACATGTCCTGCATAGTAGTAAACATTGCTGCAAACATTTCAGTGTACACATATTACACATTGAGTGTTTGGAGCTATCATTATATCATGCTTGGACTGGTTTTGTGTTAATGCAATTTTATGTGCTTGTGTTGTTAGCCTTTACATAATGTTTCCAATATGTTTATTTATTGACACTGGGAGGATCGCTTTTTCATGACATGTTGTATGTTGTGTCTGTCATGTTTGATTCATATCCCATGCTTCATAACACCTTGTTCATAGAGTACAATAATTTTGTTTAAAAATACATGTTTTATAGCAGTGTTCTACATTGTAGTAAAACATAGAGAATTGTGTTTTGTATCTCATGTCTATTATAACAATCACGGTGCAGTTTTTATGTTCTCCAGGGTTCAAGAAAAGGAGCATAATATTTAATGTTAAAGCCAACATGCCTGTATAGCAAATTAAACATTTTATCAACTTTCCTTATTGGTTGGAGATAGAGTGAGACAGTTTTTGAGCAGATATTCAGATTGGTCATCTTTTCAGGATATTCAGAATGATATTTTGACTTAAAATTGTATGTCAAACTGTGTTTGATTGGTAATAATTTGTCTAGAATTTGTTTTTCACATTGATGGTTTGCTGATTTTATAAGCACATTGAATATATGTCATGTTCTGTGTGCTGGAACCACTACTGCATGTCAGCATTTGCATGCACCTTTTTATTTGTGTAGTGTTGTTTTTGTTTGATTTCAAGTTGTGGAAATGTCATTTGCAAGACAGCAATCCATGGGAAAAGGTGTTGTTTTCTACTTTGTTAATCTGTGGATTTTTATCTTTCAGCCTAAAGACAAAATGAGTGCACTTGTATGGGGCATCAAAAATGGAGACCTGGAGCAGGTCAAGGAATTGGTAGAATCAAAGGTGAGGCATATTTTTGTTACTGCTACTGTTCAGGTACTATTACTATTACTGTTCTGTAGCTGTTCAGGTCTTTGTGGCTACAGCACACACTGTCATAGCAGATCATTCCTCTTTTTGGTAAAAGCTGCAGCATGTTTTGATGCAGGAAGACTAGAGGCACAAGCATGTCAAGAGGAGCTGCCACCCAGGTCTTGGCCTCTCCCATGATTGCCAAAGTTGATTGAAAATGGCACATTTGTGTCCTTAAGAGAAAACATATGGCAATGTTACTGTTGGAAGCAGCTTTAAGAACACTTCATAATTTAAGAAAATTGCAGATCAAATGAGTTTCAAAAATAAAGGCCCCTTTTAGGGCATGGATCTCCAAGCTAATGTTCTTCAGATCAAATCTGTAAACCAGCTTGCAAACTTGCAATTTTTCTTGATTAAATTTTATAGCAAGAAAATGTAATGAAAATTGGCATTGATCATTCAAAGTCGAAGCCTTATCAGACCAGATTTTCAAAGCTGCTCAAAGTTGTGTTGAGAAGAATTGTGATACCATTGTACCAATGTCATCAACCATCAAATGTGGAAGTCTGAAGTTGTGTAAGGTTGAGTTTGTGTGCTATCATGGAGTGACACCCAGTGAGGTGATCTGGCATTACCTCACTGAATTAAATGGTTCTCCATATTGACACATATGAGTGTACTAGGTGACAAATCAGGCTACATGAAGACAACCTTGATGGGTTTATTATTTCATAATTTGATGTCCCTAGATGCAATTTACCAGGCCATCACTTTTGTAAAAGTACCAGAGGAAGGCTGTAAAGCCACTTACAGATGTACTGCCTCACCTTTGACCTACCAGCATGGCACAAATCTGCTGGGAATCGGCAGGGAGTTGTACCGACTCCTCTTCACCATTGCGCGGAATGGATGAAGCCGGTGAAGCTCGCTAGGGTTTGGGCCTGCCACAAATGTGTTTATGAGTTTGGTTGCGTAAAGTTGTACCGGTTTCACCAGGACATTCTCTCTGTACATTGTAAACAATTTGCAGGACTTTGGCTGTGGCAGCAAACCTAATTAGAGGTGGATTCCACTTGCTGAGACTTTCGCTGGCAGTGCTATGGTCAAAGACAATGAAAAATTGACCATAATTGATATTCTCTTTTCATTTGGGCTGACAGATGTTCCTTAGAGTCAGAACTTCCCATTTGTTTTCTATGAAAAAGGGGATGAAGAAGATCAGAAAGCTTCCCATGACAAAAGAGATAAAGGAGAAAAGAAGACTTTTCATGAAAAGAGAAGTAGACCGATTTTGGCAGGTTTTTTAGAGGATTAGTAAACAACATGCATGACCATTCTGCCCCGACCCTTCACGGTTGGGATTTTCCTAGCAGTGTCAGTTTGACTGATCTCCATGAGATGTCTGCTGTGCGAGCATCGGTGTCATTTGACAGACTGTTCTGATACGATTCGCTTCAGGTCAGCATAACTTCCGAATGTGCGAGCTTGACCTGAGGAGGCCTGTCTGCTGCTGAGTGGCTGTCTGTGCTTGGCGGCGGGAACGGTCCGTGCCAGCCATCCCCGTGACAGTCATCCACCCGTGACAGCTATTCCCGTGGCAGCCATTCATCCGTGACAGCCATCCTTGTGACAGCCATCCATCCGTGACAGCCATTCCTATGACAGCCATCCATCCGTGAAGCCATTCCCGTGACAGACAGCCATCCGGGACAGCCATCACCGTGGCAGCCATCCCGTGACAGCCATCCATCCGTGACAGCCATCCATCCGTGACAGCCATCCATCCGTGACAGCCATCCATCCGTGACAGCCATCCATCCGTGACAGCCATCCCGTGACAGCCATCCATCCGTGATAGCCATCCCCGTGGCAGCCATCCCGTGACAGCCATCCATCCGTGACAGCCATCCATCCGTGACAGCCATCCATCCGTGACAGCCATTCCCGTGACAGCCATCCATCCGTGACAGCCATCCATCCGTGACAGCCATCCATCCGTGACAGCCATCCATCTGTGACAGCCATCCCTGTGATAGTCGTGTTGGCTCGCCCGGCGTCGTCGCGATCCCTGACCGCGTGTGGCGTCCCCAGAACGTGGACGTGAACCAGGCGATCGACGGCCGTAGTCCGATCCATTACGCCGCGGACTACGGGCAGCTGGAGGTCCTCGAGTACCTGCTCAACAGGGGCGCCGACCTGAACGTGAGTGCGACCGGTGGGAGCGGCGCGCATGTAGTGGTGGACTGCGCGTGCCTCGAGCACCAGACACTAGTGGCGCTTGGCAACTTGTGTGGGAACATTAGTTGTTTCAAGGTAGCTAGTTCAGCTACGATGCGTAAATAAATGCAGTTGTATGTGGCATGCTCATGCTACTCTTAGCATAACACTTGTCAAAAGTAATTCTGCAGCTCGGATTTGAACGAACGGGTGGCTGCCGGCACATGAGCTCCGGGCATTGTCTCCAACGCCGCGCGCAGGCTCTTCAATGCGTCATGGTCCGTGGCCATGGCTCTCCGGGCGCTCTTGATAAGGCTGCAGTGCCAGATCTGTAAACAAAGGTGTGCGAGATCGCGCTCGGAGTTTTTTTTTTGGTCGGCCGCCTGCGGCGTCCGTACGGGTCTGTATGGTAACCAAGGCGGCACACGTTTGAACCATTACTGCTAGTTACACCGTGCTCTTGAGCCATTTGGCTCACTAACTCTGGCGAAGCGCCGTAAGGAGCGGTACGGTTGGGAGTGGCTTGAACGGTCTGAGTGACATTGAAACAGACAGGGTTTTGTTAAAATGAGGGCGTCTTCTGGTCGGAATGTAGCTGTCCTGTACGTATCCACATTACGTGTGCTCGAAGGGGATGTTTCTCATTTGAAGACATTGAAGCAAGCATGAGTTATGATGATGCAAGCTCACTTATAACTATTGGTATGCTTTTCAAACTGAAAAGACGACTCTTGACAGCAGAATTCTCTGCCTAATAAATACGCTCCTCGATGCGTCATTGACCGTATCCCGCACAACATTGATTGAAAGCTAATTTATGGCCGTTATATCTGGAAATCGCGGTCAAATCGCTCTCATAGGAACTCCTCGACAATTGCATTTTATCGGCCTTGATCGTCTCATGGTTTATGGAATGTCGGGATTTGAATGACGTTATGATGACGTCATAAATGCCAAGGTGACTTCGAAATACTCTCCCCGTTATACCTTTCCCCATTTTCGCGGGTGTGTAGTTCAGAAACTAGAGGGGCAGGATTGTGAGCATCGCCGAAAGGTCTTCGAGATGGCTCTTTTAGTTCAAAACATCATAAAAATGTTGAACACCTCTCTAATGCGGGCTGTAAGAGTTCAAAGTTTACAGTTTAAGGATGGATTCGCACGGAATGTGTCTCTGAGTCGCTACTCACTACTAGCGAATTGTTCTTGTGCAACGGAGATGGCGTAGGCCTACTTGTGTTCAGCTAGAGTAAATCTATTTCTTGAAGGCCGTGTGACCAAAATATTGCGTAATGTATAGTATTATATTTCATGATGCTGCATTTCGGTAAAAATGTATATTTCGTCAAATTAGCGCTAAAGCGATTTGTTCATGCTGTGCTCGCATGGCTGGTGCACTTTTCGGTGTCATGTGTGCGCAGTGATAACTGGTGTTTAACATTGACCACAGTTGGTTTCCACGACAGCATACAAAGCTGGCTTCACCTCCTCAATACCCTCATTTCTCGCGTTGTCTCCGAATGCCGTGACTTTCCACGATCCTTGTCTCCAGGTCACGGATAAGCACGGCATATCGGTCATATTGGCCGCCATCTGGGAGGGCCACACCGATTGCGTGAAGCTGATGCTTAAAAAGGTGGGTGACGCCCTGCCGGCGCTCTCATTTAGGGCCGCATTGTCGCGTTCCACTTTAGACGTGCATTGTCCATTCTTTTATGAGTCGCATGCTTTGGAATGAACGTCTGGATTTCTTTGTCATTTACACAATGGTGCGTAATTACCGTGTGTGTCGATGCCGGACAAACACTCATTGTTGTGGCGTGCATAATGCCCCACCACGGTAACTGTCAGCGCTCCCCGCTGGCCGGGTACAGTCTGCAACTTGCGGTGCAGGGCACTAGACGTTGCTAGATTCTGTTGGGCCTGCAGTATCTACACCAACTGCATTCCATGTTCTCTGCTGACCGGTGGACTACCGCCTGAATCGGCCTGTACCCCGGGTGTGTCTCCACGTCTGGCCTTGTGCGACCCGCCGTCGTGCGACGGTGACCTTACGCCCGGTCCGCCAGGGTGCTTCCAAGACGGGCTCCACCCCGGACGGCACGAGCTACCTGGACGCTGCCGAGAAGGCCGAGATCAAGGAGCTTCTACGATAGACGTCGCTCCGTCTTCCATCGCGCTGTGATTTGAAATGCCGTTGTGATGCCGCAGCCGGAGCCGCGTAAAGCTATTCTTTGTACTAATCCACTATACATGTGCGGTCCTCTCTATTTATTCCCCGCTGTACGGCCGGGCGTGCGGCGCGGCGTTTCTCCTCCGGACGCGTGCGTTCTGTTGCGGCGTGCGCGGCTCGCGCTGTCCGGCCGGGCGGTGCCGCCGCTCCCGACAGGCCGCCGGCGCCGGATGTTTGTCGACTCCCGCCAGCGGGACGTGACGCGCGCAGGCCGGACGGCCGTGCGCACCGCGCCGCAATCGCCGCGCGGTGGCGCGCGCCGTGTGTCACAGCTCTCGCGTGCGCCCGCCAGCCCACTCGGGACGGACGGGGAGGGACCGGACCCGGTTCGTGCCGCGCAGACCGGGCCCTGTTGATTGTCAGGTACGGATGGACGTGGTGGCTATGGAAATATACTGACCAGGTACTCGTGGGTAAGGGTTTGCGGGGTGGAGGACTCGCGAGCGTCTTGCGTTTGCGAAGTGTTAGGATGGAGCGTATCAATATCGTATCATTATCTCATTATCCAGATTAATTCACTAAATATACACGGATTGTCGCCTAGATGCGCATTGGAGTTGTGCTCAGTATCAGTCCTACGGGAAATTCATACCTGTGGGTAGTCTTGATCACTAATAGCAACTCATAGTTGTTTGAGTTTACTGGAATCAAGAACTTCGTTGGCGCTACTTCAGTGAGCCACTATATTGAACGCGCCGGCCGTGGCGCAACGGTATGACGGTGTGACGTGTGCGACCATCGCGCATCATGACAGACACCACCTTATGAACTTCTACGATGGGCTTGGCCGCAGGCGTCGCCGGCGTCGCAGCTCGCTCTAATGACTGAGGAGGCCAGAGAACGCGCGGGATGCGTCTCGAGTTAGCGACGTGCCGGTCACAACGCAAACGCCCCATCACCGGGCTGTGTTGCTCTCGGCAGGCATCTCAGAGTGATGGTAAAGTATGGCATCATTGGGATCACTTCGGCGAGATAACGGCGCTCCGCGGCGTGATGTGTCTGAACGCCGCCAGGCTACATCTGGGGGCTGCGGGACACTGCGGAGCTCCAGTGGTTGCTCTGGCTCGCCGGGTCGGCCGCCGATCGGAGAACCAGGTCATCTTCAGACGTCAGACGGACTGGATGCACTATCACTGAACTCCTTTACGTTTTTATATGTGCGTGATGCTACACCAGAATGCATGTACCACTGGTATGAAAGCATCAGGGCCCAGTAACATTGGATTGTAGATTTTTAGCACTCCCGCACGTGCTTCAGTAGGGAAGTAGTCCTTTCTTGAGACACCGCCACGACCGTTCGAGCACCTCGGCACGGTATGGACTGGGTTAAGTCGCAATGTTTCAGGACATGGCCTGGCCGCTCCTGCTGCACCCTGCCAACACGGTCATCCTTGTCTCGCTGCCTCATCGGTCCCAGACACGCAGTCGACATTTGCCAGTCCACCACGGCGCACTGTTTTGACTCCGGTCGTGCCGTCTCAGGACACGGCCATGGGCTTGTAGACGCCGGTGTAGCCGATGAGGCGGGCGCGCAACGCTGGCAGCGACTGCACCGTGGCCACCACGTCGTCCAGCAGACGGCTGCACTCGCAGCACAGCACGTAGTAGATGTCGCCACCGTCGCACGACTTGTGCAGCACCATGCGCCGCAGGCCGGCTCGTTTCGGAATGCTCCGGTACAGAGTCCGGGCGCCTGGGGGAACAGAGGGCTCTGTAGGGGCTCCACGCGCGGGCTGCTGATGCACAGCAGCCGGGCTCCTGGCAGGAGAAGTAGCGTTCTGGGGAGAGGCATGCAGCACAGCGAGCGGCCCCCTCTGTGAAGACTGGCGACTCTAGTGAGTAGGTCCTGCTGCAAGTTTGACTATATCGGGGCACCCAGCCTGCTAGAGAGTCTGCAGGTAACTCTGCAGCCAGGGACGTGTGCAATGGGTGGCTCAACTCAAATTATCCATGGAAAAGACATTTTAGCGTGCCGCCGGCGCGTAAAAGGTTTCACGGGGCGTAGGACATCATGTCATTGCGTCAGCCTCCTATTTTTACGTCTCTACTTCGAGTTTTGGGGTGACGACGTCTATTTTCGTCTAGTCTGTACGCGTACACATTTAACACACCAAAATGCGCAGTGATTGTACGTCTCCCCAGCAACCCTCCACATCATTCCTCTGGAGATGCGTTTTTGTCATCCTTGTCTATAGATGTAACCCACTGGGAGTTTACCGCGGTAATGGAGCCGGAATAATTGAAGGCTCAGATACCCAACAGCGGTAATGGCCAGGGAAGAAGTACCGGGCGTTAGAAGGCTGGCTATCGCTGCTTTGTGCGATTTTGTTTGCTACCGGCAAAGCAGCGATAACCAAGCTTATTGTCACACTGCGGTGCGACGACTCTGACAGGTATGTACATTACATTATTGCGGGCATAGGAGGGATGAAAACACTTAGATAGAACAACTGAATAGGATAGAGAGAGAGAGATGGCAAAGAGAGAGAGAGAGATGAGAGAGGAGGAGAGAGAGGAGAGAGAGAGGAGAGAGAGAGAGAGAGAGAGAGAGAGAAGGAGAAGAGAGATGAGGAGGAGAGAGAGAGAGGAGGAGAGAGAGAGAAGAGAGAGAGAGAGAGAGAGAGAGAGGAGAGGAAGGAGAGAGAGAGAGAGAAGAGAGAGAGTAGAGGAGCGAGAGAGAGAGAGAGAAATAAGGTGAACTGTATGTTGCAACTGGTGCAGGAAGATGCAAGAGGAACTCATGGACTTACACATAAATCCGGAAACGCAGAGGCAGTGCGATACCACAGTCTGTGTCAACCGCGGCATACGGGGAGCAAGGTTCGCAAAAACTAGATTCATCGTCTCTTCGCCACCGGCCAGGAGGCGGCGCGAGCCTGTCAGAGGCTGGTTCGGCGTTCCGTCGGGCGGTGGACCTTCGCCGGCTGAACCACGGCCCTCTTCTCCCCCCCCCCCCCACCCCCCCCCCCGGCAGTCCTACACTCCTCACCGGTCCAGCTGGGCCAGTCTCGCTCGAAGTTCTGCCGGTCGTCTCCCTCCATCACGCGGAACACGGAGATGATGTAACCCGTCCGGTCGCTGGTCGGACGCCGCTGGTCGTCTGGGGGCAGTGGCCAGGTCGCCACGCTTCAGGCGAGAGGGCCAGAGAGGCTGCTGAGGAGAACCAGAGAGGCTGGCGAGGAGAGCCAGGGAAGCTGGTCAGGAGAGCCAGAGAGGCTGGCGAGGAGAACCAGAGAGGCTGGCGAGGAGAGCCAGGGAAGCTGGTCAGGAGAGCCAGAGAGGCTGGTCAGGAGAGCCAGAGAGGCTGGCGAGGAGAGCCAGGGAAGCTGGTCAGGAGAGCCAGAGAGGCTGGCGAGGAGAGCCAGGGAAGCTGGTCAGGAGAGCCAGGGAGGCTGGTCAGGAGAGCCAGAGAGGCTGGCGAGGAGAACCAGAGAGGCTGGCGAGGAGAGCCAGGGAAGCTGGTCAGGAGAGCCAGAGAGGCTGGCGAGGAGAACCAGAGAGGTTGGTCAGGAGAGCCAGAGAGGCTGGCGAGGAGAGCCAGAGAGGCTGTGAGGAGAGCCAGAGAGGCTGTGAGGGGAGCCAGAGAGGCTGGCGAGGAGAGCCAGGGAAGCTGGTCAGGAGAGCCAGAGAGGCTGGCGAGGAGAGCTAGGGAGGCTGGTCAGGAAAGCCAGAGAGGCTGTGAGGAGAGCCAGAGAGGCTGGTCAGAAGAGCCAGAGAGGCTGGTCAGGAGGGCCAAAGAGGCTGTGAGGAGAGCCAGAGAGGCTGGTCAGGAGAGCCAGAGAGGCTGGTCAGGAGAGGCTGGTCAGGAGAGCAGAGAGGCTGGTCAGGAGAGCCAGAGAGGCTGGTCAGGAGAGCCAGAGAGGCTGGTCAGGAGAGCCAGAAAGGCTGGTCAGGAGAGCCAGAGAGGTCGGTTGGCGTGATGTGGTGTGAGACTGTCATGTAGAAATCTACTTGAGAATTTACATACAGGAGGCTCGACGATGAACAAACCTATATATGGCGGAGTGTGCCTTAACACATGACGTGATTTTACTATCCATCTTTAAATCCAGTCCCAAAGGTATTGACGAAAGGATAAATCTTTAGCGGGCGGCAATGCTCCCCACAGATATACGATAAAGGCCCACGGTACTCAATGTCGCACTGTATATCACTGATATGCGCCCATGCCACTCAGTGTTATGCTGCTTTTCACTGGCATACGCCCACACAACTCAATGTCATGCTGTATATCACTAAGATACGCCCACGCAACTCAAATTGATGCTGTATATCACTGACATACGTCCACGCAACTCAAATTCATACTGTATATCACTGATATGCGTCCATGCAATCCGATGTTTTTGAAACAATCAGCATTCATGGTGGTCTAAAAACCCACTGATACTGCGGGCACAGAGCACCTGACACTGACAGCACACACACAAGCAAACCCAAACCCGGTTGTGCTCACTGAGTGGCGGCCGCGCAATGGTGGCCACCTCCTCGTACAGCTTGACCGTGTGCTGGGCCACGTGTGTGGTCTGCAGGGGTGAGAAGGTGGTGCGCACGCCGTGGCGGATCTCTGAGAGCGCCTCCTGCACCGCCCGGCCCGCCTTCCGCACCGTGTAGTACAGCAGGAACGGGAACGGCTCTGCGGCCGCCGGCACCGACAGCATGCATATGTGAGATGTGGTTGGGGACAGAAGCGGCCATTGGTGGTGCAAATGGGTGCCGGCTACAGGCGTTGGACATCGATGTCTACTGCCTTTAGAATGCCCACAACAATTTACGACAAATTTGAGAATAGCGTATAAACTGTACACAGTTTCTGTCATAACATAAAGACGAAATGAAAACGATTTCAGAAAGGAAGACCCTTAGGTCTTGGGTTTTCGGCATTATGAACTGAAAGCTTTGATGCTGAGCTATCGATCTTGCGTATACCAGAAAAGCCGGCTAGACGACGTTATAGGGCAAACAATGGTAATTTTAACAGTACTCCACGTTTTCAGTTAGGACTATGCTCGCGAGTAACCATTAGCGCAGCTTAAAACGTCAAGTACTGTCAATGCAACCAATGTATGTCATGTATCGTCGTTACCAGTAGTTCCTGGTATATGGAAGATCAATAGCTCTAAGAACTCCCAACTCGTTACGCCGAGTCAAACCGTACAATCCAGAACGAACCGGTGGTCGTGATTGAATACAAATAGTTGCGCAACTTGTTCTCGTCAGAAGGACGCAATGATTTCAGGTTCTAGCGGTTTAGTTTTCTGCTTCCAACATCCAATTACCGGTGGCGACTGCCGAGAATCAATAGTGGGCCACAGCTGCACAGCTCACCTGTTTTCTCGAGGTTGCTCAGCAACATCGCGTCCCTCGTTTTTCCCGCGGCCGCCACGTGCCGCAGCAGGGCCTTGCACGCGCCCAGCTGCACGTGCAGCGGCGGCACGGGGTCGAGCGGGCTGGGTGCCACGGGCAGCAGGTGGCTTTGCACGTGGATCACCACGCCCAGGTCCGGATCGCTGGCCTCGTGCATGCGCAGCCGCTGGCCGCGGGCAGGCGGCGACGCCGGGAGCTGCGGCACGTGCCGGCAGGTAGTCAGCTGGCCGTCCGTCTGGTGCTACGGGCCTGGTGTTACGTGTTACTGGCTGAGGAGAATGGGAGCTGTCCATGGGTGGTTTGAACGCTTCGATCTGCATTTGCCGTGCATTAGTGGCCAATATTAGGGGCCGGCAGTCACGTAACATGAAACAACGCACGGACATTGGCACATTGGACGCATCCCGGATATCATGGGTGAACAAATACACTGATCTGACGGCTCAGATCTTTCCGCACGTGACATTTTTCTTAACTGAAACCAATCGTCGTTAACCTGTTAGCTCGATACTGCTTTTTGTAATACTATTAAGGGTCTGCCAGTCCCCTCCCCCGTCCTCCACCCGGTATCACACGAGCCACCTAGCATTTTTTAGCAGTTGTAGCACCGTTCGATAAGCCTCGACCAATTTTGCTAAGCTTATGGGCGCTAATAGCCGTAACGACTATGCATCTCTCAGCTGGAGTGCTTAACGAAGTCTTTTAAGTTGGAATAATTTCCGTAGAGCTGTACGATAGGTTGTGGTGAAAAATTGAAGGGTGCCTTTTGTTGGAATCAAGCAATTTTGTCTTTATGTGTTTTGATGAATGCATAAGCAGCCATAAAGCTTTCTCCCTTTGCAAAACGGCTTTTGGCTACCCACTTTCAATCGGAAAATTTGGCGATTTTCGCCGTTTCTTAGTATTTCGGCAAGAAACTCACGTTTTGCGTCGGTTGTAAAAATAGTCAAGGATTTTCATTTTGGGAAAGGACCAGTTCGGAAAGTTCAGACTGTGTTCTCTTCAGTTATAGGTCAACGTCCTGGAAAACTTGCTTTCATCTGTGGCAATGGCAAGAACGTCCAGGCGATTTCGCGTCCTCCAGGGGCTGTTCACCTGGCGCGACCCACTTGGCCAGTTCGGGACACATTTCTCAGTGATCGAAATCTCTAGCACTTGAGTAAAGCACCTCGTAATAATTCAGCCAAGTGTATGAAGAAACCACGTCATCAAAATAGGGTTCAGGCCTATGAGACCATGAGACTTTGTTTCACCGTAGTCGTAGACATGAAACGAATGCGGAACAGATGTTTCGGGTATGTTTGTGACATGCCTGGGCGAATTACCATATCTTTCGTGTGTACAACCCTTTTGCAAAGTGTTTGGGAACGGTTATGGCGTCAATAAAACACAGGTCTGCACCCTTCGAGGTTCACAAAACGAAGGAGACACTTGAGGATCACAAATGAGCACGTATTCAACCGCTCACTGCATCCCAAACGGAGCTCGTAAGTTTCAGTGCTTATGCAAATTGTCCCACACTACTGTCACCCAGTTTTCTTTGCGTGTTGGTTGACTGCAGTACATGCCGTTCAGAAATCCATCCACAAATATGGTGGGTACAAGTTCCCTTGTGAGTAACGCAAAACTGGCTTTAAAGCACAAAAGTGGGAATTTTTAGGAATGGCTGTCGGCACGAGAGCCAGAACAAGCTTCACCCTGACCAAGCTTACCAAGCTGGAGAGGTTGCCCATCGCCCACCTCCCATTCAGAGAAGCACCCTCCAGCATGTCCTTATGTTCAAGCTGCTGGATCTCTGGGACGGGAGGAGCCTCCGCCATGGAGCTGGCGAGGAGGATGGGGAGCAGGGGTGTCATTTTATGAGATCGATTGGGTGGGGACTGAGCCGATGAATTTGATGTAGCCTGACCCTAAGAACCTGATTTCTTCCCGGATTTCCGCCACTTTGATGTGCAACCTCGATGTCGAGACTGAGCACAAAACTCGGACAATGGTTGACTTCAAAATTACTTTGCCGCTGCTTTTGTCGTTTCAAGCCAATGTGAAGATGCATTTTTGTTTAAAGAAAACTTCGAATAGGGTGTAATTCACAACAAAACATCTGAGCGAATCAATCGGTTATGATAAGGCAAAAAAGTGTTGTTTGCTCTCAACTGAGCTGGCCCGGGGCGCAAAAGCACAGAGTTATTCAGAATGACGGTGGCTGACACGTGCAGAAAAGAGACCAAGGAAAATTATTCGCGTGGATTAGCAGGGTGTACCAA
This sequence comes from Pollicipes pollicipes, assembly GCF_011947565.3. Classification (NCBI taxonomy): domain Eukaryota; kingdom Metazoa; phylum Arthropoda; class Thecostraca; order Pollicipedomorpha; family Pollicipedidae; genus Pollicipes; species Pollicipes pollicipes. The sequence continues at coordinate 16,690,454 of NW_023596297.1, forward strand.
TCTAAGAGTGAAATTGAGCTTGCACGACCTTCTCACCAGACATGTTGATTATTGGAGGGACAGATGAGCTAAAGCCTGATGACCGGACCGGTCGCCAACGAAAAAATTGCGCCACCAACGCTTTGGCACACATTGGAAGCTTAACTAAGCAATCAATGCATTGAGCTTTCATATTGAAAATAACCAACATTTAGTATATAAGAAGGAAGTGCTTAATGACATCATCAAGAAAGTGTTGGTTACATTGAGAAAACTCGGCGTTTGGAGGCTGTGGCCACGGTCAGGTTCGTTCGCAAAATCGATCAACACCACCCCAGCATTTCTTCCACTCTGGAGCGCACCACGCAAAATGTGTTGATCGCATTCCTAGACACCTTTGGGGCGGTGAATCCAGATGGGACACCGCTCACTGTTACCGCCGAACTGTTCTTCCAACCGTCCCGTCCTGACACGTACCGCAGCCCGTCTTGATAGCTCAGCGAGTTAGAACACCTGCCTTCCAATTCGCCCAGCTGTGGCGGTGTGTGTTCGAGCGCTTTAGACGTCCGCTTTTTGTCCCTGATTGGGATCGCCTGCGGCCGGTGGCAGCGGCCGTGATGACGGTCAGGTGACGTCAGAGAACAGGACGGACCACGCAGAGCATTGCAACAGCTATCGCGGCAAAGTTCCGCCGTTGGTCCGAAATTTTGCAATCGGATGGCGGGGTCAGAGCTTACATAGCAAGCACTGCTTAGCGTTGGCGTACATTCCAGAAATGCATCCAATCAGTAAGCGCAGACTGAATCCCAAAAGAACTCATGGCCGCCTCCGTCGTAACGGATTCACTTCCGCACGCACCATGACTACACTGGGAAAGCAGCCCCATTGTATCACAAACGCGGATGACCGAGTATATATGTTCTGCTTTCCAGTCGTGTCAAAGTAGTCGTGCTAAAAGTAGCTCTCCTTTCCCGTAAGAACGGACACCCGGAACTCTGAATGAGATCTCCCGATTGTGCTGTACGTTTTAGATAGGAATTCAATAAGTGGTTCGCCAAGAAGGCGTAGAAAGATGAAATAAATAGACTGTAAAACAAACAGATCTATGCCAAAATACCATTTATGAGGTGTACGTCTTGAACTCTCCCCAGATAAAAATAAGTCATGATTTATGTACCGATGACAAGTTTATTTCTTGCACAAACAAGATCGCGGCTGTATTCTAGTGACCCTCCGTTGGCGAAACATGATACAAAAACAATGGCAGTCATCGGTGATACAACATTCGTCAAGTCGTGACTCTACAAAAGACGATTCTTTTAGGACAAGAACGAGAACTCTGTTAAGACCACCTCACTGATATCCTGGTAGGCCGTGAGGCGGGTTCACGGGACCGGTCCAGACCAGGGGTGGGGGGGAGGGGGCTCCAGCAGGACGGGGCCGGGACGAGGAGTGGCTCCGGCAGGACGGGATCGGGACGAGGAGTGACTCCGGCAGGATGGGGTCGGGACGAGGAGTGGCTCCGGCAGGACGGGTTCAGGACGAGGAGTGGCTCCGGCAGGGCGGGTGACATCGCATACGAAACAGGCCTCACTGGATTGTTGGGGAAATAATTTTCCTCGAATGCACATCAGCTTAAGACTAATGTGCTGTGATGGTGAAAAGGGTGAAAGCGACCATTTTTCTTCCTGAAAAGCAGTTAGCCAGATAGACTTAATTTGAGCAAAAACTCTGCGGTTGTATTCATCGAAAACAAAAGAAACATACCAAGCTTCCTCAAAAATTATGTTTTGGCTTTCTCACCTCATCCTAGAGTCCAAGGAGGAACGCCGTGCGAAATTTTCGATGTTTGGAGCCTAGATCCAGTTACAATCGTCGCCTGCAGGATGATGAGATGTGTGGTGCTAGGCCTAATATTGACTATATATATATATATATATATATATATATATATATATATATATATATGCCCAGTTTCAATGGTTGAGGGTATTTGAACTTCAGCCTAGGTTAGGTACTACAGCGTTACAGAAAAAAACTGAGGCATGGCGCGTACAAAAGGGTCACGCCAATAAGTTTGTGCTTCATCTAGCATTGCAGGGATATACTAGACATAGCGCAGAACCAACACGTTTCTCTGGACTGGATAGTGGAGTGGCGCCCAGCTGGTCGCCAGCTCCTCGACGCGAGCTGGCGACCAGCTGGGCGGCCCATTGGCTGGCCAGCTGGTCGCCGGTCCGACCTCGCTGTATACCTTGGAGGAGAAGCGCACGTGCCGACTGATGCCGTTGGCACCTGGGTGTTTGTCTGCGTCGCGTCCAACAGAAGCGCGCGACGCTGGCGATCGGCAGATATTGGCCTGTCGCCGTCCCGGGCTGGCCAGAGGCCCGGCGTGGCGGGTCTTGTGCGAAGGCCGGGGGCCTGCACAGCCTGGTTATGACGCCAGAGGCCCGTGTGGCGGGTCTCGTGCGACGGCCGGGGGCCTGTACAGCCCGGTAATGACGCTCTCCCGGCCTGGCCAGAAGCCCGGCGTGGCGGGTCTCGTGCGACGGTCGGGAGCCTGTACAGCCCGGCAATGACGCTCTCCCGGCCTGGCCAGAGGCCCGGTGTGGGGGGTCTCGTGCAACGGCCGGGAGCCTGTACAGCCCGGCAATGACGCTCTCCCGGCCTGGTCAGAGGCCCGGTGTGGCGGGTCTTGTGCAACGGCCGGGGGCCTGTACAGCCCGGTAATGACGCACTCCCGGCCTGGCCAGAGGCCCGGTGTGGCGGGTCGCGTGCAACGTCTGAGAGCCTGTGCAGCCCGGTTATGACGCTAGAGGCTCGGTGTGGCGGGCCCTTCCCGTGCGCCGGCCGACGGCCTGCGCAGCCCGGTAATGACGCAATGGAGGGCGGCCGGAGCGTCGTGCCGTGTCCCGATATCGAATCGCACGGTTAAAAACAACAGCTATGCCACGGGAGTCGGTAACATTTTGCAAGGCACAACCCGTGCTTTTGTGTGCAGTCATTCATTGTGGTCATGTTGTTCAGTAAAATCTGTCACACCTTTGCATTATAACAGTCAACAAATCAAATACCAACGCCAAGGAGCTGTTGACGAAGTCACGGGCTATGCGACTCAACTAACGTACTCAGTAGAGGGGTGGGCGAGGCTAGATGAGCTAACGTGCCAGGGTAGTGTGAATGCCGTAAAACTACTCCAATGATTCTAACATTAGCCTTATGCTAAGAGGCACGGAGGTAAGCTGAGTTAAAGCAGCGTTTCTACCTACTAGACATGGATCTGAACCAGAACGGACTCGAACTTAAATCTGGTCTCATTACATGCTGCAACTCGAAATCAGCGGACTCCATTTATTCCGCAGATGAATCAGACTCGATTCCACTGATCTGAGAATCAGTGGATTTCCACTAGATCCCTTTAATAATATAGGCGTGGAATCGAGCGCACACTTAATATTGGATGTATAAACATTACCTCAGCATAAAAAACTTAGCTCCAAATATTCACCACCACATTTTCACGTAAATACCTTAACTTCAGTCAAGGCTTACACATGAGTCCGATGAGAGCGACTTTGATCCTCTGTCAATCTCAACCATTGGGAAATATTGGACACATACACGTAATGTTTGTTTGAATCAAACAACTGTTCTGTAAAGTGCATTTTTATTAACGACAAAGGCTATGAAGCAGGGGCAAGGTTCTTACAAATGATCATGATGCAACGATGACTGAGTAAGACGTCAAGTATGTTCGTGACGGGCTACGTTTCAGTGAGCTGGGCTGCTGGATGTACAAAATGCCACGTATGACAAAGCATCCCTGAAAAGCTATGTCCCTGACAATAAATTACAGGAAGGGATTCGCCATCCTAACTGATGAGCTGTGAGGCCTTTGCTTAACAAATGCTTTGGTGGTTCGGAACAATTCGGCCTACATCCCCACCCCCGAAGGTTTTTCCGGAATAATTTCCCAAAGGCGCGGTTGTGGCGCGTCAAACTTTGCATAGCTATGGTCGATTGAATATCCGATCTACTGGCACAAAAATTACATGGACCTTGTAAGGCCGCTGATCCATGCAAGGTCAAATTCAGGTAGTGGCTGTCAGCGAAGGCAATTTCTAGGAAATCGCTTAATATGATGCAAAGCACTTCAGTATTAGACGGGACCATAATCTCTGCGATAGTTCCGTAGGCATCAAGACATTTGAATTCAGGATTACGGAAAACTCCATTGACCTCAGGTCAGATATGAAGGTCAGATCGAAGTCTAAACCACCTCGTATGTTTTCTGGTGGGCTTGCTTTACGGGGTAGCTTCCGATGCTCACTTCAAATTTCTGAATTGCATGGACCGCAACAGACATATTTCACTGAACTCCTTAAACGTTAAGGGTACGCCACTTAAATAAGCCGACCCATGATCAGCCTGTTGGCTTTAGGAGCATACTACCTAGCTTACTGATGGACGCTTATTCAAATTCAAAAATCAAAGCAATCTCGCTAGCTTTTTGGTGACAAGGACTTTCTAAAGGTCAAACAAGGTAACCGAACTGAAATGAACACCAGGGATGTTTTGCTTAGAACCGGTGTCGAGGAACAAGGCGGTTGCATGGGGAGATATGGGGACACTTTGGACACCAATCTAAAGCTTGGCCTTGTTTGAATTTATTTGACCAATATGTTATGACTTAGGAATCTCAAAGTTTGGCACAAGTGAGTTCACATGCAGACCAACAGACCCTGCGAATTTTGTGTCTAATGCTTCCTTAGACTTGGGGTCTCAGGGGGTCAACTTGATTCCCTCCACCCGAGCGTGTGATATTTAACCGCCGCCCCCTCCCTCCCCCCCCCCCCCCCCCCGGACGCGTGTTAAAGGAAATGTTCCGCATTTCGATACTTTGAAGCAAGCATCAGATAAGATGAAACAAATCCACTGATAAGTATTGGTACTGTTTTTAAGTCAAAAAGACTATTCTAGACAACACAGTTTCTGTATTTAGTAAACATGCTTCTCAACATGCCATTGTTTTATTGCATCATGGAACGCTTATGTGGTGTTGGGTGCCGCCAAACTAACTGTGCAAAATTGTCTCAGCGCTCACTTGTAGCACTTCGCAAACTAGCCGGGGGATAGCAATGGAAGTGCTGGTAGTGTTCCCTGAGCCAAGTATCGTAATGTGCTCGTGTTTGATGCCTTTCTCGTTGTGTTCTCGCGTATTTGTCCGTGAGATGGTTGAGAATACTGATAGAGCTAATTGACACTGCCTTTATTTGTTAGTCGTGCTTACGGATGCTACATCTGAACGCCTTGATGATTTTATTCCGCTTGGCCTTGAACGCCTTGAACGCCGCATGGTCTATGAGATGGGAGAAATTAAATGACGTTGCTTTGGCTTCCTGCATGCTGGAATGGTCTTGAAATAGTTTGCACAACTTTGCGGCCGAGTGGCTCAGAAATAAAAAGACTTTGGGTCTTAAAGAGAGTGCTCCGCATTTGTATGGGCTCCGCATTTGCATTTTGACCTGCAATATCCATATTGAGTATCATTTGGTGCAGCTCACGGTCCTGACCTTCTTAAGACCTAAAATCCTCTAGTTTCGGAGCTACACACCCACAAAGATGTGCACACCATTTAGTGTAGGCCATTTCAAGGTTGCCCAGGCATCCATGACGCCATAATAACGTAATTCAAGTCCTGTCATTCCACTGATCATGCAGCGTTCAATGTCAAGAAAAATACGATTATTGAGTCGTTCATATCTGGCGTTCGTGGGCACGATTTCCAGATCTAACTGCCGTCAACTGGCTCTGAGCCAATGTTGTGTAAGCTATGCAAGATACTGACACCTTTTTCGGTGCTGCATAATACAAAAAGTTATATACTCCTTCCATTTATTACAGAAATAAGAATGTAATCCAATGATTTGTAAATAATGTTGCAACCAAGCATGTGAATACATCTAAGCACCTCAAACTCACGGACAAATGTCCTAAGAACACCACGAGAGAAGGCCAGATTGCGAGGTCCTAACGGTATTTGGTTCAGCACTCATCCGGCACCATTGCAGGCCACCTCTCGGGAGATTGAATAACTGGAAGTGAGTGCGGTCGTATAAACCTCCCATGACCCAATCAAACAATGACGTGTTGAGGAGGACATTTACTATGTGGAGAAATTCTGTCGTCTAGAGTAGTCTTCTCCGCTGACGAGCAAGCCAACAGTTATAAGTGAGATTCTTTTATCATACCAGATGTTTGCCTCAACATCTTTAATTCGGAACATTCGCTTTAAGGAGAACACGGGTGTGGACTGCACCGGATCATCTCCAAAATGAATATTTCAGTTAAAAAGCACACAAATGTGGAGCACTCCCTTTGAAGCCCTGTAGTCGGACCCAGGCTCCAGGGATTTGAGCTCCGACTCGAACTCACGCACCGCGGAAACGAACGGCAATTCGGGTTCGGTATCATGTGGTCTACAGGGAGGTTTGACCTCAGGACGTGGAACCAGACTAAAAACAGCGGGTATTGGGCCCGAACTCCAGAAAGTCTCATGTAGAGAAGAATATCAAAAGATGTCAGGATATCACAGGAAAAGCTTTGGTTACAACTTTTATACGGCACGTGGCTTCTTATGTTTCTCTTCTCGAACGTATGAATTTAGATACGAATGACAAGCAGTAGACAGCTGGTGATGGATTTTACACGCCAGCCCTTAGGATTGCGAGCCCGCGTCAGGTTTATATGTTTCGCATATACAGTGAAATGTTATACGTAATCACTGACTCATGTTTGCCCAAGTCTGTTGGAAAACTGGCCAACGCATTTTATCGCAGCCGAGTGAGGGACGGGTTGCTAGCTGTCTGTCTGGCGCATTACCTGTTGAGCCAGTGGCTCATGGTTCACGGTCAGCTGTTTGCTCGGGGATTATCTGTCGGCCGTGCACGGCCACTTGAGTGGTAATCGCACCGTTATCTGGCCCCGCGTTCCCTCCGTCCGGCGTGTCAGTGGTGGCTCGAGTCCTCTGGTCGGGACTCCACCTACTGTGTCACGAGATTGATGGGTTCACCCAGTATTCTGCCCGTCGCCCTGTTCACCTCGTCCGGCTCCAGACGTGATGGATTCATAGCTGTTCGGTCGACGCCCCCCCCCCCCCCCTCCTCCCTCGCCCCTTCCGTCCATGATGTGGATAGGGCGCTCAACTTGTATCAGACACATCCCGTACCGGTGGTGAACCGGTACCGGTACCGGTACCGGCACTATCTGTCGGTCGCGTGAGTGAGTGGCAGGATATGAATGACAGGATGTGAGTGGCAGGATGTGAGTGGCAGGATGTGAGTGGCAGGATGGCATTCCTCTGTTCGGCGCCGGTGTATGCCGTCTACAGCTCATAGCCATCTGATGGTCGCCGCATCTGTCGGTGGTGCGAGTGATGGACTGTGTTCGGCGCCTCAGCTGACGCCCTGCGCACCGGGCACCCTGCCGTCCGCCGTCACTGTCCGCCGGCCGCTGGGTCTTGGCACGCGTGCTCGTCACCATTTGGCAGCCGACTGACCTGTCCGTCAGTCGTCCGTGACCCGACACTCGCCAGAGGGCCGGCCCCGAGCGACGGAACGCCCGGCGCGACGCGGCGGCGAGCTGCGAACTGTCACCACGTGACCGCCCAGCCAACAGCCCAGCCACGCCCCAGACACGGGCAGATGACGGAGGTCTCGAGGATGACGTGCTGGTATTTGAGGTATGCAGTTTGAGCAAATATTGAAAGGTGTGTTATGGCGTACGGGACATGTTCTGACGTTCTTGTTGTTCAAGCGTACGGAAGCGTTGTATCAAATCCATTAATTAGGGCTGTTAGTGTTTTGTAAACAGCCTGCGTCGGTCCCCAAATTTACCATTTTCGAGAGAACCTTTCATTGTCTGGTCTATTTCAGCTCGGGTTTTCAATCAATGATTACAGTTTGCCACCTATTCCGATTGAACCAGTTACGTAACTGTGACTCGCAGGACGGCTTAACATTTACGTGCGTACAATGTTAGAATCTCAGAACGGTTGCGCCAGTGTCTCCTCGCCGAACCATGAGTTCCTACCGGATGGGCTTTCATTACGCACATTCTGAATGTGCTACAAATCCAATGAGGTGCGTTCCCCTACACGAATCAACCGTACTGTCTCCCGTTGACACAATGTCAGCTATTTGTCAAGGCATAGCCACTGTCGTGACCATCGCGAGCGGGCAGCATTGCGGCGCATTAGACCCAAATGTAATGATGTCCCGGGAACAAGACGTCGAGGACCGCGCCAGCCTTTGATCTGGGAGTGCCATAGAACTGCGAACCAGCTCGAAGCTAAAAGCTTCAGCGATATCTGTGATGCCTAAAAGCCCATGTCCATGCCCGGCGCGTCCTGCCCGGCGCACCTTGCCCGGCGCCCTGCCCGGCGCGCCCTGCCCGGCGCGTCCTGCTCGGCACGCCCTACCTGGTACGCCCTGCCCGGTGCGCCCTGCCCTGCGCGGCGTCCCACCTTATGTCCGGCGGGCAGGAAGCGGTGCACCAGGTCGTGAGGCACCAGGAAGCAGTCCTGGCTGAGCTGATCCAGTGTCTGCAGCGGCTGCTGCTGCGGCTCGGGGCTGGGCGGCCGGGGCGTCGGCGGCGTCGGCTCGGCCACCGCCTCCTCGGCCCGCTGCCGCCGCGGTCGGCCGGCCGTCAGCCAGCCGACGAGGCCCGAGCGGCGGCCGGGAGGCTCCGTCTCGGCCGAGCCGCCGCCACCCAGCAGCCCCAGGAAAATGTGCGTGCGCGTGGGCCGTTCGGCCGGCTCTGGCTCGGCCGCGGCGGCCGTGCGGAGCCGCCGCGGCTGCAGCTTGACCCGGCCGCGGCCCAGCTGCAGCGGCTGGTGGCTGTCCGAGCCGCCCGGCCGGCCGCCCCGGTTGTACAGGAAGTTCATCTGGCCGGAGTGGGAGGTCCGCCGGCCTGCGACGCTCGGCTCGGACTGCGCTCCGGCGGCGGCTTCGGCGGCCGAGGCCTCGTGGTCGCTCTTGTGGCGGGGAGCGGCGCGGTGTCACCGCTGGGACGAGCTGGTGCGCTAACGCTGACAGAACAGCTCCGGATGCTCACGGTCAGACTCGGCCGCGCCTACTGCGGTGACTGTCGCCGGTGACCTGACCCTCGTTCATCACACTGTCATGGTCGGGTCACACGCCGCTGCCGCATAATCTCAGGCCAACTCCTCACCAAGGGCCGGCCTGCTGCTCCCTCCCGCGGCCCGATCCGCACCCAGGGCGAGCCGGCTGCTTCCTCCCGCAACTCGATCCGCACCCAGGGCGAGCTGACTGCTTCCTCCCGCGGCTCGATCCGCACCAAGGGCGAACCGGCTGCTTCCTCCCGCGGTCTGATCCGTACCAAGGACCGGCCGGCTGCTTCCTCCCGCGGCTCGATTCGCACCAAGCCGAACGGCTGCGTTCTCCCGCAGCTTGATCCGTAGATTCCTGCCGTCCGTCACTGGAAATCCGAACGGCGGCTTTAGGACTGCAATGAACGCGGCACCGCAGCCGGAAGCCTGGGCTCACCTCTCATGCCCATTCGGCGGCGAGGCACGCCGGCCGGCTTCGCACCGCGGAGGCCCCGTGCCTGTCAGGGTTACCGTCACTCCCGTACGCACGCGGGCCGCGCCGTCACTGGCAGCGGTCGACGGGGGGCTCCAGCCCACGCCTCCGCCCGGGGGCAGTCGCCAGCGACTCTCGAGCGTCGCCTCACCACCGTCTTTTCGCGGCCGACACCGGGAGCTCACGCGGGCCTCGCCACGGGACGGCACCGCCGGCGCGTGTGGCGCCTCCCGCTCGCCGGCAGACTCGCAGGCTCTCCGACGAGCGTCACCCCCGTCGGCAGCCGGCGTCACGGCCGACGACCGGCGCCCGTGACGGTCGGTGGGGGGGGGGGGGGGGGGGCGGTCACATGGTTGGACGGCCGAGCCGGGCAGCCGCCGGCTCGTGTTGACTCAGACCGCGGTCGAGCGCCGCGCCAGCCGCGCTCTTGCGAGACGGCAGCACTGTAAGCTGAGGCCTTGGGTCAGAGCCCGGCCGGTGTCGGGCTGCCAGCGTTATTTTCGTGCGCGGACTTTCCTCCGTTTTTCAACTTGTCGGTGCGCCTGGTGCGAATTAGTCAAGTTGTTATCGGCAATCGGGTAACACAAGGCTAGAAAACCAAATGTCAAGCAAGTTCGCAAGATAAGTGGAATTTCACCTTGTTGAGATATTTATCAAATTTTAAATTAAAGATGCATAGCAGTCGGATGCGTTTTGCGGATGGGATGAAGGAAGGTTGCAAAAACTGAGGTTTACAAATACAGACTGGAGTATTCTGACGGTAAATATAACACCAATATATATATATATATATATATATATATATATATATATATATATGTATATATATACCAAACGCTCAACACAGCTTAGTCAGTGGGTTTTCACATAAAGCAACCAGTGCATAATCAAGGGAGTTGAAAATGGCCAAAAATCCGTGACGCACTTCTTGGGCGGCCCCTGATGTGTATGTAGCGTGCTGTGCTGCATGTAACGGGCTCGCAAATTTATAAATGGCCGCCTGAGGATTAACCGGCTCCGAGGCTACGAGGATGGTAAGATCGCTTTAGTCAACAAAGCCGATCAAGTTGGCGCGACTTACGTTTACGTTGATCGTGACGTGTGTCAAAAAACGCATAATTCTTGGGTAGCCTTTGCTCACAATGTGCTGAGTTCACATCTGCAGCTGCACCACCTGTACTGGTTTGTAACTTCTATGTACGCTATGAAATTATGGCAGCTGTCAACTTACCATCCAGCTGAATGTCAGGCGGGGGTCACAGGTGGGTCGAATTTTTATCAGAATAAACTGAAATGTAGGCTCTCTTTATCACACGATCACCCAATGTCGTAATCTCAGACACAGCTAAATTGTTGGGCATTATAAATATTCACCGGGACAAACCTGAGGCCGAAAATATGAAAGACAATCTACCTGTACATTTCTGCAAGCAGTGAATGATAGCGAACTACGGCAAAACAAATTTATGTCGTAAATAAAGTAAGGACCGGTTCTCAAAATAACGACGCCGAGTCACCCCACGTGAATGTTATATTCTTCCAAACCGCGCCACCCCTCGTAGTATATGATGACCTGATTATTAGTCAATGGTTCGTAAATTTGGTTAGTGCCATGGACCGACAACTGGGTAGTATAAGTCGTTTGGGTTTGGCGTAGACTATCGCATAATGTTTAGAATGAGATTAGACTGACACGATTTCCGCTGCGGACCTGTTGAACTTGCGCCGTATTGTTGACCTTGGTTGGCACATAGTCAAACTATCTGATGCATTGCATCAACCCAATCAGTCAAACAGAAAAAACACTCCGCGCTGATGTCCTACTGCGCGAGGAGGTAGTGAAGCCTTTACATCATGACCTGGCCGAGAATCGGAGCACTGCGTCGCTGGAATGTGCCAAACCAATCGTTTACAGTCTACAGGAACTGAAAACCCGGTGTGCCTGGCCAAGCCGGCCCAACACTTGTATTCGAATGGCATAATGAATAATTCAAAACTTCCAGGCGGAAGCCGATTACATGTTGTTAACGGAAAACAAACCCTAAAATCAATTCGCTATTGATCGCCGTTCGCCTTCGCGAAGTGTCGTTGTTCATGTCGCCATACTAACTGCTTGGTCATTGTGGCCTTCATGTATGCACCAGACAAGCCAAGTCGCACAGTTTTGGTCGTACCTGTAGCCCTCTGTGGATGCGGCACTCCCTGCAGCTGAAAGCTGCGCACCGCAGCAGGGGGTTCGAAGAAACAACACCACTATGCATTCGCCTGTCAGTAATGAGCCTCGCGTCCCATGCTGAGCCCGGTGCGACTCCATGCGACACCCCAAAGCATCGTTACGGTTCAAACGCTGTGTACCTGCGGACATTGGGGCGCATAAGGAAAGAAAACAATTATCAAGACGTTTATATATTCCCAGGATTTAATACGAGTATGGCACGCCTGCGACAGACGTTGCTAATAATTGGCGCTGAAACGGCGGGTGCTTTGTGCGTCTTGTATAACGTTGCCGCCGCTCCGTCTTCGCGCGTGGGAGATGTGGACATGGATTTTCAGCAGTAAGGAAGGACGTGTTTGGCGAAGATGGGTAAAAGGTGCGTATTGTTTCACACATGAATGCTGCTTCGATACCCTGATGCATCATCCAATCTTCCTCGTCATTTTTTTCACGAGTGAAAGCATCGTATACTTGCCGTGGAATTGCATGAGGTTAGATCAGTTAGTTTGATGAACCAAGGTCCTTGCGAGCAAAACAAAAGTGAGAATTTCTTTTAAGCATCAATTGGATCTCACCCCTCAAAAGCATATCTGTATGCTTGCATTAACAAACATGTGCATACATTGAGAGTGGTTCATTTGCTTACACCATTTAGGCTAACAATGTCTGATTCGCAACATACATCACCCGATCATAATACCAACACGCATGGCAACAATCTACATTCCAGCATTTTCTGGTCATGCCCACATCTAAAACTAAATTGATCTTGTACATTGTTCTAGGGTCTACACATCTGAATCTTTTTGAACCTGATTTCTGGCTTCAGAAGCAGTGCACTTATATGCAGGAGCAATGACTGGGATTCAGCTGTTGCCTGTTCATTGTTAATGGCCTCCAACAAGCAATGAATGTTCATGAATTATAATTTGGCATACTGCATGGAAGTGTTTTTAACAGGTTTGACAAAAGTATCAATACTATGCAGCCTAAGGTTTCTAGCACAAGTTTCCCATGGTATCAACACCTACAAAAGCCCTCAGAATTCTGGCCTCGCCATGAGGGAAGTAAGTAAGTCTGATAGAAATACTGAAGAAATCATAACGCTGTGATGGTGATCATATGCAAACAAAACATCAGGAACTTCAGCCCAGCGTTGTCTGAGCTATGCTGGCGCACCCATGCACCAAACAGTCTGCACATTGATCTTACCTCCATGCCATTCAGCGGATGCCTTTTACTGACTGCATTGTTGACCTCATTCAGCAGTTTGACAAGGCCTTATTCATTTGAGCACCTTTGGTACCGCTGTACAATGTATGTTGACATTTGGCTGCATGCTACATTGCAGTAGGATGATTTTGGTCTCTTTCGAGGGAGTATTGCCCACTGAATGTCCTTGTAATGATCATGTTTCCGAGCCTTGTGTCAGGCTTACATTTCCCAACCCAACCGAATGCTACATTTCTTCTGGCCAGTACACAAACCTATGTTGGTGTTTGATTATCCATGGGAACTTCCCAGTTTTTTTAAAGACAAAATTAAAAGCAGGTATCATGTGTATCATGGCAAAAGTATCACTGTGTGTTGTGACATATCAAGTTTTCACTCTGTTGGATTTTATCGATGACAAACACTATTCATTTTTTAATTCCTTCAATTTTATTAATTTCATTCTTTTCAATGATGTTATGATGGACAGAGCATAATGCCAAGTCAATTGCATATTCCACTGCATTTCAGTTGCTCTCCTGCATGGCCATAAACATGACTACCATTTTCATCTCACAGCTCATGTGGTACAGAGTGACTGAATGATGTTCATTTAATGCTTGTTTTTTCCTGAACCATTTTCCATCCTTTTCAGATGAGGAGTATCAGCACCCAGAAGTTCTATGGCACACCTCAGAATACAGTTATCAAATCATCTCTTGCTCTTGTTGCCCAGTCTTTAAACACCAAAATCTTCAAGGCTCTTCGTTGTCCTGTTCGGCAAAAAGCAAGGTGTACTGTCAGTGTGTCAGTTCTGTTAAAGACCTTCACTACTTTGTGGGCAAAAGTGTGGACACTATCCTAAAGAATAGTGAGACACACCAGAGAGGATGGCGTGTGCGTTGTGTTAGTGCAGTGGGAGATACCAATGAAGTAGTGCCTTCTGAGTGCACTGTAAGGGTGAGGAGGATGAGAAAGGACAAGGAGTATGTGATGGAGGGTGATGTGATGAAAGAAAAGGAGAGAGAACATGGGTATGAGCTGGTAGTGGCCATGTGGCGTAAGCGCAGAACTGGAGCCCTTACGCCCTATCTCCATATTCTTGGCCACCACTGTCATGAAATTAATTCACGTGTGGGTCGCCTAGGTGTCTTTGAACAACAAAATGAATAAAACCTAAATCATTTCGTGACTCAACATACTTCAATGCAACAAACTTCAAAACAGGCCCCGAAGCAGATCCTTCTGAGGCGAGCAAGGGTCCTGAATCACCTGCTCTGTGGGTCAAAGAAGGGCGCGTCCAATGCATGAGTGTGCCGTGGCGGCTGCACATCGCAGGCAGACTTTCTAGAACGCTGCGAGGAAGCGCTGCCTCTACGGAGACGCGGCCAGTGACCCAGCCGCATGGAAGATGGTGCGGCAGAGCTGGACAGCCACCGAAGCCGTGGTGTCGCCCTCGCGTGTAGGCGGGTCGTCGTGGTGTCGGCGGCACCGCCGCCTACTGTTATGGTTGACCTTCAAATTTGTGTGCAATAAAGAAACCTCGTTATTTTTACTGGTTTTCGTTCAGAACTTGGATTTTTGCTGTCTGTTGATTCTACGGTTGTGCTGAGTTGCGCTTGCTATATTATAAGTGCCGTATTGATGAAATAAGACCTTCAATTTTCTGCACAGACAGACGCGGCGCCGTGACCAGATTCGGACACGGCGTGCAAGGGGGGGGGGGGGGGGCAGCAAAGCGCAGTGACTATGCCGTACATATTTTAATTTTTGCATTCTCTGGTTCTGCTGAATCAGCTGCTGATACCAGGGCCCCGTTATACTTGTAGTGAAGCAGCTCACATCAATACATACGTTTATGCGCAAACACATTTGCACCTGAACGTTTTTATGTTTATGCGCAAAACCACTCACGCGTATACATTTCTACATTTATGCATGAATGTTAAAACTTCTAGACAAGCGTCGACCTGCGCACGATTGTCCCGTCACTGACAAGGACAGAATACGCGCATGCCATATCACGGACGTCCTGCGCGCAGGTGACACCCGTGACATCCATTAGTTCAACTGAAATTCGCGACGACATACTAAATCACTCCAGGAAATGTGTAACACCATCAAACGGGGAATTAAATTATCTATCATTATCCGCCCTAGCAATGAAATGATATGATATTTTAACGACCTGGTGCTGCATCATTTGAATGTTCCGCGTGGGCGCTTCGCGCGGCAATTGAGTTTACACGTGGCAACCCGCTTGACATTGCTCTGATTAAATTACTTTGGCGACGACATGCTCAAAGCTTAACAACTATTTTTAATACCGTCATATAAAGAATTAAATTCTGCACCAAAATATGGACTAGCAAATGATGATTTATGACTCCATGGCACACGGCGTACGCGCAAACACAAAATATTACTCCTGAGACAACACTGCGGTAAACACACTAGTTCAATATCCTGCCACCAGGGTCGGCCGAGGCGCCACTAGTAGTCATGTCCGCTTATGGAACGTAACGTGGTCTGTTTAATATGCGGTCCAGTCTGTACGTTGTCACTGAGAGTTGTGACACACAATGGATGTTATCTGGATTGGCTCGTGCTCGTCCCGGCTGCCCAATCCTCTTCGCGTTTCTGATCAAAGGCTACAGCGGCGTGGCCACACCTGCGTTGCAGCTGACTACACTGTACGGTGCAGAGACACAAGTGTGCCACTCCCTGTTCGTCTCACCCTTCGCAGCTGTGCAAGCTTTCTCACGCGCTTTGGATTACATTGAAACTACGCTCAACGCCGTGCGCCGGTGCGTCAGGGACCCCGGATAGTGTGGGGAGTTTATATGCTGGCAGGTTATGTGAAATTAATGCTAATGCTAATAAAGATACGTCCCCAAGTTTCGGAGCGATTTCCAGTGCATTTTGTTTCTCATTTTGGTGGCTTGGAAAACAGAAAAACAGGGGGCGTAAATATGACCCATGAAAATAATGCTGATGCACACATGACCAGGCTCCTAAATAAACGACCCAAATCCATAACACCAAATAATACCACAGACTTCCGGCTCCAGAACGGCAGCTTTGCGGTGCTGGCGAGTAACGGAGGCCGCACAGAAAATATCATGCGATCTCGAGGGGAAGAGAATGAATGACGGGCACCACGATGGCGATTTTCGGTACCGTGCATTGTTGCACGTGCACAGGGTCGCAGCCAGGATTTTCTTAGGGAGGGGAGAGGCTCGGTGAGACAATCTTCATTTTAACACAATTTCAATTCAAACATTACAGCAATTGTTGGCTTCCTGTCTGGAGCCATCTATAGAAAAATCGGCTTACGGGGGCCCGGTCACCGCACCTCCCCACTCAGCCGCCTATGCACGGTCGAGCCCTTAACGCATTCGGCTGTTGGGAGGTGAAAGCCCGGCTGATTTATTATTTTTAGTGACATTTAGGATGTGGAAGCCCAGCCGACACTTTTAGTGATAGCATCAGCTGCACCGATTTGAAGCATTTTCTGGAGTCACGTGTCTTGGTTTTTATACCTATCTTTTTTAACCTTGTTTACTCGGGACCATGAGAATGATCTTGGAAACGTCTAGTTTTATCGATTTAGCCAATGCTTCCTGGATAACATCACTTAACCAGTATCTCTTGGTGTTTTGAAGGTAATTATTTTCAGAACAAGATCTCTCAAATCACAATGCGTAAATTCCAGGAGTTCAAAGCCTCTCTTGTTTAACTATATCTAGGTTATCACTGTGGAAAGGAAGTTCGCCATCAGCAGTTCCAAGATTCCAACACCGGCGTCACCATTCGAGAATCGAGATACCTCCTGTCCCGACTCAACAGCTGCGTAGGCCGCGATGGCAGGGCGTCTCCGTTTGTACAGATGCACGATGAGCCCCGTAGACGGGGGGAGGGGAGGCCACAGGTGGGGCGGCTCAGCCGTCCGACGGGCGTGGTCGAACCGCGCGGTCTGCCAGGCGGACAAATAGCGCAGGACTGCCGCCGCCGCCGCCGCCGCCGCCGACCGGTGAGCTGGTCGCTGAAGGTGGCTTCATGAGAGCTGATGCCACTGACGTCACTGGACCAGAACTGATGTTACTGGTGTCACTGACGGCACTAGCAAAGCCAATGCCAAGACGTAACGGACGACGGTGGGGAGTTTGACTGACTTGGCTGTTTATGGCACCGAATGTTACTGACGCGCTACATTTCGGTATTGTATTTCGGATGCATGATATCCGTTTTTAAAGTGAATATTTCGCAAGTATAACTACAGCGGGAAGATATTTCGGCTTACAATTTTGTGCACGTAAGTAATGAATACCACACATAAAAGCCTGTAAGAGAATGTATGTAAACACCTGTATTCAGCAGACACGTAGATAAGCATCAATCCCCGCATTAACAATAGGGAAGTCACATTGATAAAAACAAATTGAGGAAACACGCTTACATTTGGGGCCAACAGTCTAAAAAAGACATTGGAAATCTCGATCAGTGGATTTTTATGAGGTGTGTGCTTTATGAAAACGCTTATCGCCGAGATTCTGCTTGCCGCAGACGAGCAGCGCGAGGGTGTCTTGTCTCTCCCTTCTAATTTGTTCTACGAGAAATAAAGCTATTACTGCTGTCTTACCTATGTGCATGTTCCTAATGTGTTACCTAATGTTACCTAATATGTTACCTAATGTTCCTCGCGAATGCATTTAACAACTCACGGAATGTTCCACATTTGAAGATATTCACATAAACATCAAATATGATGAGATGAGTTCATTCATAGGTATTGGTACTTTTAGCGCAAAAAGCTGCTCAATTTGCAACAAAAGATAGCACAATTTCTCTGTTTAATAAATATGTTCATCAATACGCGATTGTTTGATTGTGTTATGGAACGTTTTCATTACGCTAGGTGCTGTCAAACTAGCCTTGCGAAATCGCCGCTCAAACACTCACTTGGAGTGTTTTAAATTCCCGAGAGGTGGCCGTGGCGTTGCTGAACTGAATATCGTTATGTACCGGTAAGTTTGGGTCTTTCTGTCGTGTTCTTGCTTATCTCTTTTGCTTGTTATTTTGTAAGTATAGGGTGCTTACTTGCATTCGCATGTAACTCGGTTATGGCGCTTTTCTTAAGTTATTCGATTACAAGTCTTATTTTCGTAATAACTACGTCCAAATTTGGATGTCCAACTTACGGTATTAAGTAGCACAAAACGTGATTTGTGATTGAAACTGGCTCAGCCTGTTCAACATCTACTGAGAGCCAATTAACGTCCACTTTACATAGAAGTCGTGCTCGCGAACACCAGATATGAACGGGTCAACAATTATATTCGTGTTCGCCTTGAACGCTGCATGGCCGATGGGGTGGCAGAATATGAATGCCGTTCTTATGGCATCATGCATGCTCGAAGGAACTTGAATAGTCTGCACGCAATTGTCTGCGCATCTTCGCTGACGCGTAGCTCAGACACTAGAAAGTTTTAGGCCTGAAGAAGGGCAGGGCTGTGAGCTGCACTGAATGATCCTAAAAATAGCTATTTCAGTTTAAAATCTCACATAGATGTGGGGCACTCCCTTCAAGATAAGCGTTTTCTGTTTAAGATGGACGCTGGAAATATGCTGATACGCCATTTGGGCTCATAGCCAAGTGGAACTCAAGCGTAAAAGCTAGAGTTGCAGGTAGGCTTTGCGAGCTCATTGTTTGCATCAAGCAAGGTCATCGGTGTTACGTTAATGTTCCACTGCATCCCCAATATTTTAAGGCTTCACCAATGGTCTCAGAGTTCTAAGCTACGCGAGTTTTGACTTATAACGCCCCTGTCTATCCGTAGATCTAACGACTCGATAGGCTCCAAACTTCGCACGCTTGCGTATGTCGCTAACACTACAGCCACCAGTAAGGAGCCTTGTACGCACTGGGACAAACAAGGTGGTAACAGCCATCAGCATGATCGTAATGTAGGATCAAAACCACCATCCGATACAAATAGGCACCATCCGCTTTGAAATTCCGTTTTCCGTGAGAGGTTAGCAGGCAGGTGGAGTGAGTTAACTGTTAAAAGTGAGTTAAGTTAAAATCGCCCCAGCAAAAGAGTGCGGCGGTTTTAGCAATCCCTCCGCCAGATTCGTGGACGAAAACGTAATCAGCAAAACAAAACAAAAATTATTTTCAAGAATAGGAGGCCAAAATGACCAGCAGAGGTTAACACTGAAAGGTTGTGGGTGTCCGAAATTAGATGTCTTTGTCCAACCACACCTTAATTCTGACGCATTGGGCAGAGATCCCCTGATGTGAGCTCTTGTAAAAATGCACCAGACGCGTTGCTTGAAGGTTGGGTGGCCACGGGCTCGGCCAGATCCATCGAGGCGTACCCTATCAACGACGAAAACTACAAACTGAAAATGGGCATTTTGCCAGATCGTCACCGACGGAATCCCAAAAAGGGAGTTGTTGACTGCCTTCTCCCCATTCAGTATCTACGCAGTCACGGACTGGACAGTGTTCAGATCGCTAAGTGATTTGTGGACGGTACGCTCGCCTGCTCCAGGTAGCCAGCTTGCCATGCTGTGGTCTGCTATGGCACCTAAGACCTGACCTGTATTTTTCAAAACGCTCAAAAGCGGGCAGGTCTGCCCGCGAGGGCGCGTGATCGGCTGCGCACACCCTCGCGCAGTTTGTTCGGGGCTCATCGGATGTGGAAAGCCATAATTCACTCATGCTCCACCATTGACTGAAAGTGATGCCTGGACATACGGCTGGTGTGCAAAGGGTTCAAGCTGTATTGCATGACTTTTGCATAGCTGCACATCATGTCCATGGAAACCCATGGTCGTCTCATCAATTAACACACACTCTGCATGCAGCATTGCTGGTGATGCGCGCTTGCCTTAATTGTCAGTTGCTACATAGAGTTTGCAGAATGACTAAGCATAAAAATATGAGCATGCTGGCATTTGCAAGTGCATTTAAAAGGTCCCGACGGCTGACATGTATTATCGAATTAAAACCAGATTAAGGTCCTCTAGCTGCAGCGTTGACCTAGCCCGCTGCCAGCCACTTCCACTGACACTCTGACGACTCCCGCTCTCATGTCCACATGTTCACACGCCCCGCTGGGCCGGACTAGTCTCCGCGCCGCCAGCTCCGCGGTCTTCAGTCGCCCTTGGGGCTCATGACGCCGTGGCAGGCCCGCAGCCACCTCTCCTCGAAGCGCTCCTGGGCGAAGCGGTAGGCTCGCTCCCTGCCAACGGCGAGCTCAGTCAGCGCCTGCTGGAGTCCGGACAGCATTCTCCGCTCCATCATCACCGGCGACTGGTAGCTGTTGCTGTGATGCGTTCCGTGCTCTGCACGCATGGCTGACGTGTTCACAGTACTGTCGACGTTTGCACCTACTTATGAGACACGACATTACACGCAGCGCAAGAGGTCGCTGCGCCGTGGTTACGAAGCATTGTTCTTTCAAAACGTTTCTTTCCATCCAACGCCACAGTAGTAATTTTAAACCCTGCAAAAGTTTAGTGACGGTTGGGCTCTCGTTCCCCACACTCTCGTATCTCGTAAGGCCGTGAACACCACGCAGAGTAATAACAGCGCAGAATCAAAGGTACTGCTAGCGTCACCGGTGTTCAAATCGCCGTCCCAACAAATGTCGTTCATATAGCAATTATTTCTCCGACGCCGTTAGTTGAGATGTTGTTTGTATCCATCGATAAACACATCAATATTGATTCATTATTATTTAAATGACGCTATCCCGAGCTTGCAAATTCAGTGCTAATATCCCGAGCTTGAACTTGAATGTGACATTGTGACTATTAAGGCGTTTACGATTGCACCCGAAAATTAGAGATTGCTCATTTCGGCGACGCGTGTTGTCACTTTGGTCTTGAACTGCGCTGCGTATTGGCGCTATAGTATTGAACCGCGCTGCGTATTGTCACTCTGGTCCTGAACTGCGTCGCGTATTATCACTCTGGTCCTGAACTGCGTCGTGCATTGTCGCTCTGGTCCTGAACTGCAAGCCTGTCCGGAAATGAGTCCATCGGTGAATTGCGCCATGCAGTGTTGTAAGGGTAAGATGGGCCTCAAATGTAAGAACTTGAAATGAAACGAAGGCCAATTGTTAAAAGATGAGGCTAACTTTCATTCGAAATAACATTTCTTACAACTATGTTATAAAGCTGAAGGCCTGCTAAAAGCGTTGAGCTGTGCCTTGATCAGGTACCCACTCAAATATCTTAAGCATCGCAAAAGTCCCTAAATTTTGTAAAGACTTTGCTCGGTTTGCTCGCATCTTAACACTTGTGATATTTACATGCAGTAAAATAACACAAGATGTAACACAACACCTACGTCCACCCGGCTGCAACATAAGCACCCTCAACGCAGTTTGATGGGGCGCTGCCGTAATCAGCGGTCGGGTAGCGTGCAGCCGCACCTGGCCGCTGTCGGCAGCCTCATCCTCGTCGCCTCGCTGACGGCCAGCTGGCGGCCCTCACCTGGCCACTATGCGCAGTCTCATCCGCGCCGCCTCGCTGGCGGCCAGCACGCGTCGCATGCACTCGGCGTATTGAACTGGCTCGTCGGCCAGCAGGCCGGCCGGCTCAGCGTCGTCGTCGTTGTTGATGAGGTCGGCGGCCGGAGCGCCCGAGGAGCGCGCGATCACTATCAGCCCGGCGGCCATCATCTCCGCCACGGCTGCCGGCGGCCGGCGGCATCAGACCAGGGCTCGGCGCGAGCGGAAGCTGCGCTCGGCGCCCTCCGAAGACCGGTGCCGCTTGTGCCGCGTGTGGACAGCGGCGTGCGGAGGAGGTAGCGGTGATCCGAGAGCATGAGACGGGAACTTGCGCAAATTGTAGGTGCACTAGAATTTAGTGCCTTTACAGGGTTATTTGCGGACGCTTTTGATCCATTCGCTCGAGTATTTTATCATGTGCAATGGCTGGGATACGTTCTCGAGACAAGCCCATCCGACATAAACCGTAAGAACTGTGGCTCGCTGTTGCAGAAAACGAAAAACAGGAAAATAGAGTAGGCTTATCGGCCAGCAATTATGAATTTACTTCTGCTATTCGTTTCGAAAAAAAGCATGTTGCCGAAATATCGACGCATCTATATATTAATTCTCTTGGCTTCTTCTACGAGGAATAACGCCATTACCACTGCACGTGCTTAATGTTCCTCGCAATTACACTTAACAACAAGCAGGCTGAAGTCCAATATCAAGGCATCAGTGCCCTTCCCCCGAACGATCAACCCCTCGCGCTCAAATGTCGGGCTGCCTGAGCGTATGTGGCTCCTCCGTAGTGTTCCCACCCCTCGGTCAATCCCCGCCCCGTACTCACCGATGCCGAAGCCCTCGCGGCCCGCCGTGTGGATGCCGACGCTGGCCCGCGCCAGCACCTGCGACAGCTGCTCGAAGCTGAGGTTGAGACGGAACTGGAGCCGGTCCTGAATCTCGAGCTGCTCGCCGAGCCGGCGCAGCTGCTGCACCAGCTCCAGGTCGGCCGAGCCGCGGCAGCCGCCGATCAGCACCAGCCGCGCCCCCTCCGCCAGGGCGCCGAACTTGAGCACGAACAGCGCGAAGCTGCGCAGCTGCCGCACGCCCGTTAGAGGCGTTCAGATCGAGGTCGTGTGCAACATAACTGCTGCACCGCCGCCCCATCCCCAGTGCGTGGACGCATTGTGACATCTCTCGCGTGCATATCACTGCCGTTGCATTCACTCATGTGCGGCCAGCTTCTTTTCCTCCCCCTCACTGACGTGCAGCCCCAGCACGTCCTTCCGTTCAATAGCCTGCAGCTCCAGCCCTCCCTCCCATTCACTAGCCTGCAGCTCCAGCCCTCTCTCCATTTCACTAGCCCTCAGCTCCAGCCCTCCCTCCCGTTCACTAGCCTGCAGCCCCAGCCCTCCCTCCCGCTCACTGACCTGCAGCTTGTGCTCCTTCTCGGGCCTGAAGTGCGCTATCGACACGATTGTCTTGTCGCGACGGCCGTCCAGAGGCATCTCACCCAGCCGCCACGTGTCACACGGCGGGTACACTACGCGCACGGCGTCAGGTCGGCGCCAGGCTCGCGCCACTTGCCGCTGCGTCCACGTGCTGTTAGCGATGACTAGGTGCGCGGAGGCGCCGGCCCGCCGGTGCAGCTCGTCAAAGAGCCGGTGGAAGACGAGGCCGGCGTAGAAGACCAGCCGGCGACAGAGGCGGCAGAGGCAGGAGCCGCGTGTCAGGCGGCTGGTTTCCCACAGATGCAGCTGGCCGGCTGTCGGAAACGGCTGGTGCACGTAGCAGGTCACGCCGCAGCCCAGCAGACGGAACACGGGCAGCACCAGCACCAGCTCCGACGAGTTGACCAGCACGTCTGCGGGATGAGTGGACGGGGAAGGCGAGGTGAGACGAACAGCGGGACAAACGGCGTCCACGTGTCAGCGCCACCGAGGCAGGTTTTCAGTGCTGAGGCGCCTCCTGCTCCAGCCACAACTTAGTTGTTCTCGTAAATCGGAACTTATTAGCTCATTACTGGCCCAGCAACTGAGGTTTTGACAGAGTAAGGTGTCATATCATTATCTATCAACCAGCTGTTTAGCAAGGTATTAAGTGATCACCGGCGGCCACCCAGTCAGATATATAATTTTCATATGAGGGTTGCGCTGTTGCATCGTCATGTTGACTGGCTGACTTGTCCAAGGTTTGTTTTATTCTGCTTGCAACGATTGATTCTTTATGATACTCCTTATGACGCAAATAGTTGTGTTGATTTTTTACAAAGCAATATCCTTTTCTTCTTCAATGTATGGAGTGGGCTAATTATCCGCTTCGTTTGAGGAAGTGGCTCATGTGGGCTGCTCATTAAACATAAGTATTCATAGCAACGTATCCACTCTTATGGTTCCGTTATCATTAAACCCTTGTCCAGTAGGACAATCCAGTCAACTACCGGCTGTTGTACCGCAGCAGTCCGTCCGGTCCCGCGGTGCCCCTCCCCCCCCCCCCCCCCGCCTGACCTGGCAGCAGCCCGGCAGATTGCCTCCAAGCTGACCAGCACGGCGGCCAGCTGGCGGCCCAGCTGCGGCAGCAGCAGCTGCTGGCGATCGGCCAGCAGCCAGGCCAGCCGCAGACGCACCAGCTTCAAGCTGGGCCGGTACGCACAGGCCGAACGTGCGCCAGACGCGCGGCGCCACCTCACGCAGCGGCTCCTCCTCGCCCGTGAACACGTACAGACGGTGCTGTGGGGTACCTGCCGGAGCCGCTCGCGGCAGGCGACATTTATGTACTTTTAGCACAGGCAAAATCAATATTACAACACGCCGAAGATGAGGAATTTGAACACTTCCGCTCTTATATTAACTTTGCCCCCGCAGATGGCCTTTTGTCGGTAGACGCATCTTCAATGTCGCCGGCTGACAAAGCCAGTCGGAGGCGAGCTGGGAGTCAGAAGCCTCCGCGGCCGCGTGGCTCGCGCTGTGCTGTCTCACCTGCGCTCGAGCGCGCGGAGCGCCGACCAGAGCACCCGCTCTCGTCCGTCCCCGACGTTCAACCACGGGTGGAAGAAGGCCACATGACGGCCGTTCTCCGGCAACCAGGCGCGTTTCCGGCCAAGGAGCTGCCGGCACCGGCGGGTCACGGGGGTCACACCGAGTTCACCGGGGCCACACTGAGGCTGCCGAGGTCACATGGTCAAGCGCCGGCACAGGGACAGGTCAGGTAGGCGTCACGTGGGTCGTATGGATGGTTCAGCTCGGGATTACGTGACGGCAAGGAACTGTTCGCTTCTTTCCTCTCAGGTCAGGGTTGCCCCGGTGACAAGGAACTGCTCACTTCAGAGTCAAGCTCTGAATGAAACGCTGCCAAATGTGGCAGGTTAGGTAGGCTGGGCAATGTCAACTGGAAACGGCTACCGGTGGTTCCTCTGGTTCACTACCTTCCAAAGCCAGCTTGCGGCGAAGATATGAAACGGATCACGGGCGAAAGTGCTACTAAATTGCATTATGTCACATGTTGGACATAGAAAAGCCACCCAAAAACTTGTCGATTAATAACAGCCCATCAAGTGTGTATCTGACTCAGAGTGATTGTCTTTGGAGGCAATGAATGTGTTTTGCTCCTATACAGACCGTTTCCTGTTCAAACGACTAAAACACGGCGCTCCTTGGGACCTTTCACACGACACCACAAACACGACATCACAGTGTGCGGTTTGCTTGATCATTACAATAAGCACTAGCCTGCATAGCTACAGAACTTGCTTGCAGATAAACGCACACTTGGGTATTCCGGGGCGCGCTAATTGTCAAGGTCATTTGCGAAACGGGTGCTTGTTGTCATCGTCCCGCTAGAACATAGGCTCCAGCTTCAAATAGGCGATTGCCACATCGAAATACTTACCGTACTGAGGAGTGATAGGTAGATGACAACAGGGATGATCCCATGCAGAGTATACAGAATGTTACCCAGGACAGCAAGGTGGCGATGATTCGCGCAGTCACTTCTCGTCGCATCTGAAAATGCCAGCGCGATATAAATCGGATTTGGCCGGAGCGATGAGCACCTGAGAATCGGATTTACCCGGAGCGATAAGCACTGTGCGAATCGGATTGGCCCGAGCGATAAACCCGTGAGAATGGCTTTGCTTGGGCCGTACCTTTGGGGGATGGAAAATATTTTGTTAATAGGCCGGTTCAGCATAGTGCGTACCTGCGTAGGCATTGCACACGTGTGCGTCGTTTGAACCATTATAAAGATCTCCAACTTTTTTAACACCGCATGAGACATGACGAAAACAAGTTATTGTTTTTAAAAAAAAAAATCTGTTTAAGTTCTTCGGACCCGAAAACTGTCGCTGAACAAACATAACCATCACTCCGGTGCACGAATACTGAGCACGCAGCCCGTCGTTATGTAATAAATAACGGAAGGCCCCCGGGGACGTCCACCGGAAAGGGCTCCGGCCAAAGGACTTCGCCCTTCAATCTAAGACGAAACATAATACACTTATGAGAATATTTACGATTAATAGGGGTAGTTAGTTGCAGACCAGGCGGGCCCGCTCCTCTCCGCCCGACGGCCGTCTCCAGCCTGCCGGCCAGCCTCTCAGCACGAGTCACTGTCCTGGGTCAGCGCCCGTCCTCGCCGCTGCGGGCTGACCGACCGTTTCCACCGAGATCCCGCGTCAGACGCCGTGGGTCAGACGCCGTGTCAAGGCCACACGTCAAAGCCACGTGGTCACGGTGCGATTCCAAAGCCAGAGCCGCGGTCGCCCGTGGCGGGCGGACCGGTGCGGGTCAGTTGGTCAGCGGCGGCTTCTGTGATGCAGTTTGAAGGCTTGCATGTTGTCATTTTGTTCACAGGCACGGAATCTAAGTTCATTTCATTATAGGTAAGTCAAGCCTTTTATAGCAGAGTTGCAGTGATGAGTCGACTATTTGTACATTGTCGAGCTAAAAAACATGGTTAAGGCCGTATTTTTTTCAATTTTGTCGGGTAATAGAGTGCTTCCATTGCAATGCTCTAATAGATAAACGTTTGAAGATCACTACGTAAAGCTGTCGGCCTGATATCGCAAAGCTTAAGCGATTCATTGTCCGTGCTTTGTGATTGGTACCAAAACGGAAGGTGAAGCCGAGCCGGCGACGATTACATGCGACGATCATGCAATTATATGTTTATTATGTGCAATTGAATGACGGGGAACAACGTTGCGCCGTCGTTT
>NW_023596297.1:16717190-16737539 GCF_011947565.3 Pollicipes pollicipes
ATCACTTAGCGATCTGAACACTGTCCAGTCCGTGACTGCGTAGATACTGAATGGGGAGAAGGCAGTCAACAACTCCCTTTTTGGGATTCCGTCGGTGACGATCTGGCAAAATGCCCATTTTCAGTTTGTAGTTTTCGTCGTTGATAGGGTACGCCTCGATGGATCTGGCCGAGCCCGTGGCCACCCAACCTTCAAGCAACGCGTCTGGTGCATTTTTACAAGAGCTCACATCAGGGGATCTCTGCCCAATGCGTCAGAATTAAGGTGTGGTTGGACAAAGACATCTAATTTCGGACACCCACAACCTTTCAGTGTTAACCTCTGCTGGTCATTTTGGCCTCCTATTCTTGAAAATAATTTTTGTTTTGTTTTGCTGATTACGTTTTCGTCCACGAATCTGGCGGAGGGATTGCTAAAACCGCCGCACTCTTTTGCTGGGGCGATTTTAACTTAACTCACTTTTAACAGTTAACTCACTCCACCTGCCTGCTAACCTCTCACGGAAAACGGAATTTCAAAGCGGATGGTGCCTATTTGTATCGGATGGTGGTTTTGATCCTACATTACGATCATGCTGATGGCTGTTACCACCTTGTTTGTCCCAGTGCGTACAAGGCTCCTTACTGGTGGCTGTAGTGTTAGCGACATACGCAAGCGTGCGAAGTTTGGAGCCTATCGAGTCGTTAGATCTACGGATAGACAGGGGCGTTATAAGTCAAAACTCGCGTAGCTTAGAACTCTGAGACCATTGGTGAAGCCTTAAAATATTGGGGATGCAGTGGAACATTAACGTAACACCGATGACCTTGCTTGATGCAAACAATGAGCTCGCAAAGCCTACCTGCAACTCTAGCTTTTACGCTTGAGTTCCACTTGGCTATGAGCCCAAATGGCGTATCAGCATATTTCCAGCGTCCATCTTAAACAGAAAACGCTTATCTTGAAGGGAGTGCCCCACATCTATGTGAGATTTTAAACTGAAATAGCTATTTTTAGGATCATTCAGTGCAGCTCACAGCCCTGCCCTTCTTCAGGCCTAAAACTTTCTAGTGTCTGAGCTACGCGTCAGCGAAGATGCGCAGACAATTGCGTGCAGACTATTCAAGTTCCTTCGAGCATGCATGATGCCATAAGAACGGCATTCATATTCTGCCACCCCATCGGCCATGCAGCGTTCAAGGCGAACACGAATATAATTGTTGACCCGTTCATATCTGGTGTTCGCGAGCACGACTTCTATGTAAAGTGGACGTTAATTGGCTCTCAGTAGATGTTGAACAGGCTGAGCCAGTTTCAATCACAAATCACGTTTTGTGCTACTTAATACCGTAAGTTGGACATCCAAATTTGGACGTAGTTATTACGAAAATAAGACTTGTAATCGAATAACTTAAGAAAAGCGCCATAACCGAGTTACATGCGAATGCAAGTAAGCACCCTATACTTACAAAATAACAAGCAAAAGAGATAAGCAAGAACACGACAGAAAGACCCAAACTTACCGGTACATAACGATATTCAGTTCAGCAACGCCACGGCCACCTCTCGGGAATTTAAAACACTCCAAGTGAGTGTTTGAGCGGCGATTTCGCAAGGCTAGTTTGACAGCACCTAGCGTAATGAAAACGTTCCATAACACAATCAAACAATCGCGTATTGATGAACATATTTATTAAACAGAGAAATTGTGCTATCTTTTGTTGCAAATTGAGCAGCTTTTTGCGCTAAAAGTACCAATACCTATGAATGAACTCATCTCATCATATTTGATGTTTATGTGAATATCTTCAAATGTGGAACATTCCGTGAGTTGTTAAATGCATTCGCGAGGAACATTAGGTAACATATTAGGTAACATTAGGTAACACATTAGGAACATGCACATAGGTAAGACAGCAGTAATAGCTTTATTTCTCGTAGAACAAATTAGAAGGGAGAGACAAGACACCCTCGCGCTGCTCGTCTGCGGCAAGCAGAATCTCGGCGATAAGCGTTTTCATAAAGCACACACCTCATAAAAATCCACTGATCGAGATTTCCAATGTCTTTTTTAGACTGTTGGCCCCAAATGTAAGCGTGTTTCCTCAATTTGTTTTTATCAATGTGACTTCCCTATTGTTAATGCGGGGATTGATGCTTATCTACGTGTCTGCTGAATACAGGTGTTTACATACATTCTCTTACAGGCTTTTATGTGTGGTATTCATTACTTACGTGCACAAAATTGTAAGCCGAAATATCTTCCCGCTGTAGTTATACTTGCGAAATATTCACTTTAAAAACGGATATCATGCATCCGAAATACAATACCGAAATGTAGCGCGTCAGTAACATTCGGTGCCATAAACAGCCAAGTCAGTCAAACTCCCCACCGTCGTCCGTTACGTCTTGGCATTGGCTTTGCTAGTGCCGTCAGTGACACCAGTAACATCAGTTCTGGTCCAGTGACGTCAGTGGCATCAGCTCTCATGAAGCCACCTTCAGCGACCAGCTCACCGGTCGGCGGCGGCGGCGGCGGCGGCGGCAGTCCTGCGCTATTTGTCCGCCTGGCAGACCGCGCGGTTCGACCACGCCCGTCGGACGGCTGAGCCGCCCCACCTGTGGCCTCCCCTCCCCCCGTCTACGGGGCTCATCGTGCATCTGTACAAACGGAGACGCCCTGCCATCGCGGCCTACGCAGCTGTTGAGTCGGGACAGGAGGTATCTCGATTCTCGAATGGTGACGCCGGTGTTGGAATCTTGGAACTGCTGATGGCGAACTTCCTTTCCACAGTGATAACCTAGATATAGTTAAACAAGAGAGGCTTTGAACTCCTGGAATTTACGCATTGTGATTTGAGAGATCTTGTTCTGAAAATAATTACCTTCAAAACACCAAGAGATACTGGTTAAGTGATGTTATCCAGGAAGCATTGGCTAAATCGATAAAACTAGACGTTTCCAAGATCATTCTCATGGTCCCGAGTAAACAAGGTTAAAAAAGATAGGTATAAAAACCAAGACACGTGACTCCAGAAAATGCTTCAAATCGGTGCAGCTGATGCTATCACTAAAAGTGTCGGCTGGGCTTCCACATCCTAAATGTCACTAAAAATAATAAATCAGCCGGGCTTTCACCTCCCAACAGCCGAATGCGTTAAGGGCTCGACCGTGCATAGGCGGCTGAGTGGGGAGGTGCGGTGACCGGGCCCCCGTAAGCCGATTTTTCTATAGATGGCTCCAGACAGGAAGCCAACAATTGCTGTAATGTTTGAATTGAAATTGTGTTAAAATGAAGATTGTCTCACCGAGCCTCTCCCCTCCCTAAGAAAATCCTGGCTGCGACCCTGTGCACGTGCAACAATGCACGGTACCGAAAATCGCCATCGTGGTGCCCGTCATTCATTCTCTTCCCCTCGAGATCGCATGATATTTTCTGTGCGGCCTCCGTTACTCGCCAGCACCGCAAAGCTGCCGTTCTGGAGCCGGAAGTCTGTGGTATTATTTGGTGTTATGGATTTGGGTCGTTTATTTAGGAGCCTGGTCATGTGTGCATCAGCATTATTTTCATGGGTCATATTTACGCCCCCTGTTTTTCTGTTTTCCAAGCCACCAAAATGAGAAACAAAATGCACTGGAAATCGCTCCGAAACTTGGGGACGTATCTTTATTAGCATTAGCATTAATTTCACATAACCTGCCAGCATATAAACTCCCCACACTATCCGGGGTCCCTGACGCACCGGCGCACGGCGTTGAGCGTAGTTTCAATGTAATCCAAAGCGCGTGAGAAAGCTTGCACAGCTGCGAAGGGTGAGACGAACAGGGAGTGGCACACTTGTGTCTCTGCACCGTACAGTGTAGTCAGCTGCAACGCAGGTGTGGCCACGCCGCTGTAGCCTTTGATCAGAAACGCGAAGAGGATTGGGCAGCCGGGACGAGCACGAGCCAATCCAGATAACATCCATTGTGTGTCACAACTCTCAGTGACAACGTACAGACTGGACCGCATATTAAACAGACCACGTTACGTTCCATAAGCGGACATGACTACTAGTGGCGCCTCGGCCGACCCTGGTGGCAGGATATTGAACTAGTGTGTTTACCGCAGTGTTGTCTCAGGAGTAATATTTTGTGTTTGCGCGTACGCCGTGTGCCATGGAGTCATAAATCATCATTTGCTAGTCCATATTTTGGTGCAGAATTTAATTCTTTATATGACGGTATTAAAAATAGTTGTTAAGCTTTGAGCATGTCGTCGCCAAAGTAATTTAATCAGAGCAATGTCAAGCGGGTTGCCACGTGTAAACTCAATTGCCGCGCGAAGCGCCCACGCGGAACATTCAAATGATGCAGCACCAGGTCGTTAAAATATCATATCACTTCATTGGTAGGGCGCATAATGATAGGGAATTTAATTCCCCGTTTCGTGGTGCTACGCATTTCCTGGTGTGATTTAGCATGTCGTCGCGAATTTCAGTTAAACTAATGAATGTCACGGGTGTCACGTGCGCGCGGGACGTCCGTGATACGGCATGCGCGTATTCTGTCGGTGTCAGTGACAGGACAATCGCGCGCAGGTCGACACTTGTCCACAAGTTTTAACACTCATGCAAAAATGTAGAAACGTACATGCGTAAATGGTTTTACACATAAACCTAAAAACGTTCAAGTGCAAATGTGTTGGTGCATAAACGTATCTAAGACTACTTGGAAGACCACTGGCAGTGTCAGTGGTCTTCCAAGATGCCCCAGCGTCCCTGCTCCTGGGCACGAACTGCTCGCGTGCCATTAAACCCGTGGAGGTTGTTTGCGGTGAAGATGACGTACCCTGAGTTGACAGGACACACTTCGTGTGGGGCATCGTTAGATGTCTTATTGGCAGCTGCGGAGCCAAATGAATGTATCATCTGGTGAACACAGGTGAGGGGCACCAAGGACGTTGCCACTTCGCCTTCAAGTCTCAGGCTCGTGAGTTTAGCCCAATAGGAGTGATGCAACTGCTTGAATCATATTTTTAGGAGGCTAGACGCGAGAACAAGACGGGCTTGTCGATCCAGGACCAGCAGTTCGTGGAGAAGATGACGGAGAGTATCTGGCAGCGGGAACATAGGCATTTTGAGTTTCCTCGTTTCCAATGAGGAGCGACAAGATATCCCAACCAAACAACAAGACTGTGGCAATGCAACGATTGATGGGACTGAAGTCAAAGCTCGTGAGACATCAGGTCTGTCGCCGTGACCATGCTTGATTCATGGAAACAGCTGTGCAGAGGGGTATGCAGAGAAGATCCCCAGTGACCAAATGAAGCTCAACTCTGGCAGGATGTGGTATATCCCTCACCACGGATTCTATCACCGCAGAAGGCCTACAAGATCTGTGTTGTTTTCGACTGCAGCGCCGAGTTCAAAGGCCACGTGTTGAACAGATACCTTTTGCACGGCCCCAACACGACAAACAGCCGGGATCCTGTGTCGTTTCCGTAACCGCCTGTGGCGCTGTCCTGTCACTACTTGGGGACTGTGTTCAACTAGGTGTTCGTGGGCGCCAGGAATTGTAACCTTCTCCGCTTCCCGTGGTGGAAGGATGGCGACGTGAGGAAGGGCCCAGGTAAGTAAAGGACGAAGACTCGCCTTCTTGCCACATCTTCACCCGCGAGCGCAATGTTTGCCCTGAGATCTGCAGCTGACGGCTATCGTGATGGTAGCGAAAAGGAAGCCGCCGACTTCGTGAAAAACTACTTTTAAATCGACGACGACCTCGCATCTGTTCGAGACGTAGATACAACGGTAAGCTTGATTGGTGTAAGCAGGAGCCTGTGTAAACCTGGATAGTTCAAAGTTCACAAGATTATCTCAAACGACATTGGTGTTGTTAAGTCTGCCGGCAGATAGTCGGTGTGCAGGACTGCAGAGTCTGGACATTGGTTTCAACAGCCTCCCCGTTCAATGGACGCTGGGATTGGAGTGGAACACATCAGCTGACAGGTGATGTGACAGGTGATCTCCACCCAGCTGAAGCCGATTGCTGTGCATCCATCAGGGCTGCTTTGGGCGGTCGGGTTGAAAAATGCCGCCAAGCCCGACTAGACGGTGAGCCCCTGCGAATTCTTCTGAGTGAAGTTGAGGCGATTGTTAACAGCAGGCCGCTCACCTCCTTCAATATGACTCCTAATGCCCCTCACCCAATCTCGCCCATGAGCCTTCTTGTACAGAAATGCAGTGAAGTTTTGTCTCCGCCTAGTGCCTTTCACAGGCGCGACATCTACTGCCGTCGTCTCTGGCGATGATTCCAGCACCTCACAGACTAGTTTTTGCGGCATTGCCGCTCGGACTTCTCTCTCGGGCCTCCAGGAGAGGAGGAAATGGACGACGGAGCTCGAGAACATAAAACCGGACAACGTCGCGCCCGCCCTCGAGGGCCCTCTCCCCGCTGCCTGTGGCCTCTGGGGCTCGTTTTCATCTAGACATTTCCGCCGGCGGACTCGTCCTGAAGGTCACTGTTCGCACCAAGGACGGGACGTATGACCGTCCCATGCAGAAGACGGTACGACTCCTCCCGTAAAAGGACTTGATTCATCGTCAGAGTGCCCAGCATGGGCGGGGCGACCTTGCTGCAGCAAGTGGGCGCCTCGCGGGCGTGCTGGGCGGCTGTGGCGCTTAACGGGCGGCTACCGTCTTCATGGTGCCTGAGTGTGCGTCGTATGGTGCTCGTCGGCCGGCTGTGTGGCGCCTGGCTAAGCGGCAGTGGAGTTCGCGACGTGGTGCTTGCCGGTCGGTTTCTCGTGGCACCGGACACTGCGCGGTGGATATGCTGGCGTTTCAATGCCGCGTGTTGTACATTGAATTGTTTTACTTTGTGTTATGCAAATATGTAACCACTTTAGAGCGGGTGGGGGAGTGTGGCCGCTGTTGTGGGGCGGCATCTGCTCAGTAGTGGATGGTGTACGGCATAGAGGGCGCTATTTGTGGCGCGAGATGGTGGTGAGAGATGGCACTCGTGATGACGCTCGTGGTGGCGCGGAACGCGTGACGGTGGGCGGTGTTTGAGGCGCCGCTCAGAATATGATCAGACCACCATATGCCAGTGATGCGTTCGCAAAGCGTAAGCGTTGGTTTAAAAATGTTGATTAATTGTTTCAGGTTATTACATATTGGTCTTTATATCGGGTGATATACATATATATATATATATATATATATATATATACAGATATAGATATAGATATAGATATATATATATATATATATATATATATGTATATATATACATGTATCTCTCTCTCTCCTCTCTCTCTCTCTCTCTCTCTCCCTCTCTCTCTCCTCTCTCTCTCCCTCCTCTCCTCTCTCTCTCTCTCTCTCATGCTCCTCCTCTCTCATCTCTCTCTCTCTCGTCTCCCTCTCTCTCTCTCTCTCTATATATATATATATATCTATATATATATATATATATATATATAGATATAATAATATATATATATATGTGTGTGTGTGTGTGTGTGTGTGTGTGTGTGTGTGTGTGTGTGTGTGTGTGTGTGTGTGTGTTGTGTGTGTGTGTGTGTGTGTGTGTGTGTGTGGGTGTGTGTGTGTGTGTGTGTGTGTGTGTGTGGTGGTGTGTGTGTGTGTGTGGGTGTGTGTGTGTGTGTGTGTGTGTGTGTGTGTGTGTGTGTGTGTGGTTGGTGTGTGTGTGTATAGGCAGGCTTTTATTGGCGTTGCACATTCTTTTCAGGTTTTATGTGCCATAAAGCAGCAGCATCGAAAAGGCCGTTTCCAAGCAGCTGGATTTTGATGTATGGTTGTAACAGTAACCCTCAAATAGCTTGCACGTAATAGTCTGCGTATCCTCGCGTGCGTGTAGCTCATAAGCCAGAGTGGTTTAGGTCTTAAGAATGACAGTACTGTGAACTGCACAGAGTGATCTTCAAGATGGCTATTTTAACTCAAATCCCCATACAAATGTGGAGCATTCTCTTCAAGAATAGCGCAATAACCGAGCATGTGAATGCTAGTTGACATCTTAGCACCGTGAATAAATGTGCAAGAGCACCACAAAAAATGGTCAAAATACGAGCACATAACGATGATTAGCTTAGCAGACACACAGACACCAACCGTGCTGCCATCTCTCGAGAGGTTGCAGAAACATGGAAGTTGCCGTTCAAACGTTCTAGGACGCAAAGAAGCAGTGACGCATTGAGAAGGATAGTTGCTCAATAGACAAATTTCGTTGTCTAAAGCAGTATTTTCCGCTTCCTCTTCTACATATGGCAGTATACCGATAGCTTTAGGAGTACTTATTTCATCATGTCTGATGTTTGCTTCAAGATATTCGAATGTAGAACATTTCCTTTGAGTTATTCTATTCCCAGTCTTACTTCCGTCATAACTCGTACCACCTTACAACATCCTAGGTTATGTGATTCACGTTTGAAACTTCCCCTGAATGCATGGCATTGGTTGAGATCCAACTGAAGTCCATTGGTGCCATAAATCGTCCTGACATACGCCAGACAAGAATAACTGAATGATTATATTTGTCCGGGCCTTAAGCACCGCATGGCCACTGGGGACGCTCCAGCAACGTACTGCCACCTCTTG
Source organism: Pollicipes pollicipes (assembly GCF_011947565.3). Classification (NCBI taxonomy): domain Eukaryota; kingdom Metazoa; phylum Arthropoda; class Thecostraca; order Pollicipedomorpha; family Pollicipedidae; genus Pollicipes; species Pollicipes pollicipes. The sequence goes on from NW_023596297.1 coordinate 16,725,767, forward strand.
GCAGGCCGCAGTACTACGAGTGAGTCAGCCCGTTCGCTACAAGGGCAATTCTGACACGAAGTCTGGCCGCGACTGACGCCATAAAGACGTTCCATGGCGCAGTCAAACGATGACGTATTGAGAAGAATATTTACGAAATTGTGAAATTGTGTGGCCTAGAGCAGTCCTCTACATTTACACCAGCCAAAACTACAAGTGAGTTTATTTCATTGCATCAGATGTTTGCGTCATTATCTTTAATATGGATCATTCCCTTTATATTGCATACAGGATGGGCTTAGACCATCATTTTTCTAAACTTTCTAAATCTAGCATTTATGCTCTAAGTGTACTTACCGTGGTGCTTGTTCTCGGTTATTTGTGGGTGTCTTAGTGATAAAAAGTTACTTTAGCATCCAAGCAGAAAATACGCAGAGTTGCACCAGTTTTTTCGCTGAGCTTTCTCCTGTTATAACTAGTGAAAATAAAAGCATCCTATATATACAGACCAATGTAGCCTTCATTTTCATTGGAAGCGGTAAGGATTTGGGGAACACGTCTTCGGTTTTTGGCAAATGACTTCCAAATGACTTCTTTCCAAATGAGACAGCTTGCCTCACCATGGGGCAACCTGCATCACATGGTGGGGGAAGTTGTGCTTATGTCCCTTGTTTGACATCAGGTAGATTGCATCGCGAACAACTGAATGCGTCAAAAGATTAAATGCGTAAAATGCGTAAAATAAAAAATGCGCTCGTCTGTGCTCTTTTCTGCTATTCGTCATGATTGCCACATTACAAACTTTTGCCCTGTTTTCAATCAGTGTTTGTCTTACGATAACTGTCTCCTTGGTTTCGGTTCCTCAGGCAGAAACCATGAGTCTAAATAGGCGATGTAAATATCGGCTTTTCTGGATGGTAATAAGTAGTGATAATGGTCATTCAGTCACTGAGAGTAAGCCTGTCAAGGAAGTATTGTCGATATATTGTACACTTCATATAACACGGCCCATGCACAGCTGATACGACACGCACCTCCCGACATCTTGGAAGAAAGTTCGCGCCACCTCGAAATTCTTGGCCAGCAGTCACCGAATGTTTTGCAATATACGCGACACATGTACTTCTCCATCATTTAGCATAACAGATTGGTCTATTTATGCGATAACCCCTTAAACACGCATGTACACGGATCGTTTCAGCTTTCAACGATATGCAAAAAAACATGTTCGTTTCTCTCATTCAAGACGCGTGAACGCGTACGGACGGGGGTACACCGAAAGGTAGGTAAAGGAGGTGTTTTGTCATGCTGCGTGATAACTTTCCGGGTTCTTCTACGGCTTATAGATATTTTGGATTTTTCTGGATGCGTGTCTGATTTTGATGTTCATACTATTGCATGATCGAGACTAAGGAAAGGGTAGGTGTTATCTGGACCGATTGTGGGCCCTACCTGACCGGTCGCTCGCTCCGCCACTCAACCGTAATTACCGTGCCGGATGCTCTGTTGTATTCGTTCGGTTTCTTCAACAAAGCTCACTCCAATCACAGCATTGCTTGTTAACACACCGTCTTTGTGGCCCATGCGGTTTTGGACATGAAATACCTGAAGATACATATTATGTGAATGCAGCCGCGCAACACATTGTCAGGACAAAAGATTATCCATTCTCCTTTCAGCCATTTGCCATCTCGAACAAATATTGACAGGCTCTTTGATTACTTCACGTTTCCAAAACATTGTTGAGGCTCTGGCCATGTTGAAGAAAGGTAGAAAATGCACTGGGTACCGGAGCACTGCATTCTCCACGTTTGTAATCACTGCCCATTTTTCGTAACTTTACATCAATTTTGCGTACAGAAACTTTATTTATTGATTTTATTGGACTTAACCAAACATATGGTAAGAATAAACTCTTCATGTGCCTCTACAGCGTGTCACACACGTCATCGTCAACTAAGAACATTCCTCAGTGCATGCATTTCATACGCTGTGGTCAAGCTGTTGGAATCATGGAAGCCTGGTGCAATCAAAACCATCATGAGGAGATCTCTAAAGGTGGCACAAACTCCGGAACAGCTCCATCACCTGCGCCAGCCCCATCACCAGTCCCAGCCTGACGGCACCGTCGACCTGCACCAGCCGGCCAGCACGGCAGGGAGGAAGCAGCGGCAGTGCTTCCATCTCTGAAGTGCCTGGCTGCCTCGTCACGACTCGACAACGAAATATCAACAAATTTTGTCAAGCATGTCGTCTTCGTCTGTGCCAGCCCCTTCTGTGTTGTGGCATCATATAATGGCCCTGAAACCATCTTCACATGATCTGCGTCGTTAGCTGCGGCCTTGGTTGCCGTCCACGCCACGCGTGTGACTCATGCCGTACAACCAAGTGGATTTCACGGGCTGCTTCACGTGCTGGTGATGCCGGTAAGGCGTCTGGCCCACTTGGATTTCATGTGGGGCGAGTCATTTTCATCTGAGACAGCAGCCGCGCAGAGACTGGTAGCAGCCTCGACCATCTCGTTTGACAGGACAGGATCGCGTTTGGTTGTGCCGCACACAGCGCCTGCCAGCGGGACTCCTCCTGCGTACTGCACGTGTGCTGGCACGCGGGAGGCGGTGGCGGTCGGCTTCACTCGACACTTCCATCGCAACTGCAGTGGCGCGCCATGCCCTGCTGTGCCGTGCCGTGCTGCCGTGCCGCGCTGAAGTGTACCACTGCATCTGGAGTGCACGATATTCTTTTCTCGGAAAGGTTGTTTTTACTATATTGGTATTTATGTGCATGTTTGCAAATTTACAGAAAGGTGCACGCTGTCAACGGTCTGACTGCGCCACTTCTTTTGTTCGCACCTGACAGAGGTAATTCGATTAATTGCTAATCAAGCTGACCGATATTGTTTGTCACTTTCACTGAAAATTTTTCCCACAATGTCTTCAAAGTCCCTTAGTTAATCATAAGTGACTGATACTAGTTGTAAACGTTACGTTGATGAAGGTTTAATTTTGTTTTGTTCATAAAATATCCAGCTAACTTTTTACTGATACTGTTCTCACCAACCTCACCAAACAGACGCCTTTGCGTTTTGGGGCATTTAAAGGCGTTTTAAGTTATGAACATCTGCTTCCAGCGTTTTGCTGGACATTGGATAGCAGCTCAACAGCATCGCCACCTCTCGCTGAGCCACCAGCACTCCCAAAGTCGATGATGCCGGGAGGACGTCACAGTGCTTTTTGAAGCTCATGCACGAACGGCATGACTAGTTTGTAAGTACTGTGCCCTGGACATTGCTTTGTTTTCATTTTAGCTAGAATATAATTGATAGCAAACGTCGGGATTGATTCATGCACGGCGCTGAGAACGGCAGCGCCGCGCGTTTGTTTCCGACTGGTGTGACGCTCTTGAAATGAGAAGCTTGCCATTTTCCATGTAAAAATGTTGCCATGAGCCACCGAAGAATACCCTGAATGTAGCTGTTGTACGAGTTGACCTAGCATCCTGACCTCATATAAAGATTAAATGAAATCCATTTTAAAGAATTAATCCGAGCCTTTTCCAAGGATAATTTCTGGAATCAGAGCTCACGCTAAGCAGTGTTTGTTGGGCGAGTCCTGACGCCTGCCATCCGATCGCGCAATTCCAGGGCAACGGCAGAAGTTGGTGGCAAAAGTTGACTGTGCCGCAATGCTCAGCATGGTTTCATATGCCTATATAAATATATAAAGAGAGGAGAGAGATATAGATATATGAATATATATATATATATAATCTATCTATCTATCTATCTATCTATCTTATCTATATCTAAATATATCTATATATATATATATATATATATATATATATATATATATATATATGTATGTATATCTATCTATCTATCTATCTATTCCATATCTATATCTAAATATATATATATATTTATATCACAACCATATATATGTACATATATACATATACATATACATATATTTATAATATATATATATTATATATATATATATATATATATATATATATATATATATATATATATAGAAACGCATAATTTGAGGCGGCGTGCTGTAGACGATGCGAAAGTGACTTATTTTGATCTCAGCTGATGGACGCCAAATTAACTTCGGCTGTCGGTGCGCGCTTATGCCGTAATCATCATCGTCGGGCTCAGGCTGCCTCAAAATCGCCATCGTCGTCGAGCTGCCTCAAAATATGCGTTTGGGGACTGCGTTTTCACTGCATCGACTGCCTTCGGTCTGTGTGCTTTCACTGCATCTGACTCTTGATCCCCGGTTGGTTCTGCCTTTCGCGGCGGGCCACTCGGGCTCGGTGGCGCAGCCGGTGACGCGTTGGAGCTATTGTTCGGAAGAAGCGCGTCTAAGTCCAGGACTGCATTGGACCTGTCTGCCGGCTCCCCTATGGAATATGATGAATTCGTTGCAAGCGGCAGATACATCCTGTCTGCACAACGCAGCACTTATTTCCACGACATCCGCTTCGTGACAATGCTGGTTATAACGCCTAGCTGAGCTCGACGGTGGTGATTGCGGTATAAGCGCGCACCGAAGGCCGGGGTCATTTTGCGTCCATCACCAGAGTTAAAAATCAGTCACTTTCGCATCGTCTACAGCGCACTGCCTCAAATTGATTGGCCGCAAATGTGCAGTGCTAACGGAAAGTACGGCGCGTGATTGCATATTTAGTACGCTTATGGTTCTGTGCTAAGATCTGAGTGGTCCGACTCTGTCGCGCCCGTCTTCTTTTAAACTTTATGCTGGCAAGTCTGTTATCCGTCCCCTGTCTGTTATCTGTTTACCTGTATCTGTTATGTGATTGTTCTCTGTTATATGTGAAGTCTGTTATCTGCTACCCCGTCCTCTCTCCACTTCTCTCTGCAACTCCGGAAACTCACTGAACAGCTGTATGCGGGTTGGGGTAGTTATTTCTGCTTACGTTCGCTTGGTACATCTGAATCTGTTAAGGGTCAGCTCTTTTTGTTCTGACCCATGTGTCCATGCATTTCTCTTGATTGAGAGTGGTCCGTGGACTATTTCCCGTCAAGTAATTGCCTCTTCTATTCCCAGGACAAGTGGCACTGCGCTCACAACGGATCTGGGGTGCAGAAGAACGGGTGAAGACACCGACCCATATTAAGCCTTAATACCCAGTTATATACACCAAAGGTGTTAACAGCTGACTGGATAAGAGTGAACCTGGTTGTGAGAAGGTTTTAGTCCATTTACCTGCGTTGACCTGTCTCAGGCGGGATAAAAACACCTGATCCTGTTGACTTCTTATCAGTCCCGGCCCTCGTGATATATACTCAGGTGAACTAGGCCATCGTTTTGTATTACGGTTTATATATATGTCCATCCGTACAAATATATACAAATTGAAATGCCTGCCCTGGTTTAGAGAAATATCGTTCGGTGAACATGTGTGATCCGTCTCAGATGTCACGGAGAGACACCATCGCGTTCACTTCTGTAGCAGTGCAGTCAGTCCCGGTCACGGCCCTGGTCCGTGACACATGTACACGTTCTCAGTATAGCATGGCATGGTTATGTAGTGTAATGCAATATAACGCAACTATGATCTATGTTCTTATGCATAAGTCGGGTTCTGCTGGTTGTAAGAAGCGTATGTCGATGGAAATGCGTTAATTTACTTCGCTTGGCATAGCAATATGTGATCTGGTTTTTTCTCGTCACAGTGCATCTAAGTCCTCGCCACCGTCATTCCCCGCTACGTATGCGTGCCTAGATCAAGTGTTGCATATGCATGTGATAGCGTCTTTATGCGTGCCCCTATCTGAAACTTTTGTAACCGTCGCTGTGAGAAGCCGGTGTGCTTTTGTTCATCTATCCCAGTTGGCACAGCAAGACAAGATGTCGCCTACTTTTGTGGCTGTGGAACGTAAATCGCAGTTGTGGTATTTCTCCATGCCTTACCTATGGTCAGATAAAGGAGGACATCCTGATGCATTGTGATGAAATGTAGTCCTTCTGTATGTGCTTTTGTACATAAATGGTGAGCCTACACATCAGAAAGGCGTGGATTACACACGCCAATGAATCTCGGACGTCGCAGCAATCTTAAGACCCTATGTACCAGGCACGGTCATCTGACGATTTGACCGCTAAGTCCCGAGGTCCCGTGACGTCATTGGTTGTCCGTCATGGTGGTTTGAAAGCTGCACCACGAGGTGTGCAGAAGCCGTCTGATTGGACGACGGTTGATGACGTCAGTGGACAAGCGACCCTATGACCGCTGGAACGATGGCAAGGGCCAGGGCAAGATACGATTTCGTTTCGTCGGAACGATGTATTCAAGGCACTGTTTTTGCCTTTCGTAATGATGTGATCATGCTTAGGAAAGGTGGTGCCTTTGCTTGTAATAAATACAGAACTACGGTTTTGTGCATTTTGCCTGCCAATTTCTCCAGATTTTTCAGTGTAACGGTCTCGCACAGTGCATTCGGGCGGACGTTGTTGCGCGTCGTTCACTCAGTTTAGCCCTCAGAGTCGTCACACGTCTTGAGATGTTTACAGCGTATGTAAAGAGAAGGTATGAGCGGGACAAGGAGGCCCATGCGCTGTAGGCTTGGACCACTTTAAAACAAACGGGACTGGTGGTCTTTGGTACTAACTGTAACTGCTCAAGGCAAAAACAATAATGTTAAGTGAGCAAATGTGAAAGAGGATGACAAAACTTGGCCATAACTCCACTGACCAGGAATTTACTAAAAACTGTCAATAGATCCAACATTTTCATTTTTAATAGATCAAAAACTATAAGTATCACACTCAAGCAGAATGTACCATACATTTAGATTGTCGAAAGTTTCCGCGTGATATGCACGGGGACTTGATCCTGGCTGACCTGGTCCTTAATAAGGTGTAACAAATACTTAAAGAAATCAAGTGGGTGACACCAATGAATCCAATTTGCAACTTCCCCATAGATCAAAGCTATGAATCTCACACTTGATCTCAAAGTACTGTTGCGGTCCCGACAACATAGACTGCAGATCGAAATGGGTTCTCACAGTTGTATTAAGTAGCCGATCCATGTTCGTTTGGAAAGTCATCCTTCAGTCAGAATCCATTTGTGAGGCAAATTATATGACTCCGTTTTGAACACACAATCCTCGCAAGTCTTAGAAACGAAAATCCGCACTCCCGGCGTTACTGTCACCATAGGGCACGTGACGTTGGCCTTGTGGCTAACACTAGGCGGCAGCCAGTTGGCGGACAAGGAACGGTGGCACATCTGAAATGATGCTATTCGATTTAGTGCTTTCAGTTTAATACTAACTATGTAATATATTTTTCAGACCGCTCCTGCAGAAAATTAGCCTTTCTCAGGCAAACACGGGTTGGACTTTTCATTTTGACTTAATTTCGATCCACTCTTTTGAACACCTATGCGACACGTTACATTTTTCCAAGCAAGGTCCCCTTGGCGGGGAGTGGAACAAAAGCGGGCGCATTATCGTTTCCCGCGAAAGGTCTAAGGGCCATTCCGTCCAGGGCGGGGTGCCTACTGGCTGCATCCTGGCGACACAGGGGGCCATGATCTGGGGAGGGGGGGGGGGGGATATCCCATACAGTGGTTCCTTCCCCAACGCGGAAATAACCTACGAAGGCCCTCGTAATATTCCGATCTTTGCCACCGCAGGTGGTCAAATAATTCCAATAATTGGCACAGAGGCTTCAGTTCGTCTTAACTGACTCTTGGCTGAAGTGGGGTGGCAAGCTTCCCCCCCCCCCTTCGGTACTGGGGCCCTTCGGGCCCTCTTCAGACCCCTCGAACGCCGCCCATGGCCGACTCGGGGCCTCCTGTCAACACAAAACTTCTTTTCGTCACTGTTGACCCCTGGCTGACACAGAGGGCCTTCATCGACTCAGGGATCCTGACGAATGTAAATCGCGGCCCCGGCCATGTCCCTGCTTAGAAATGGACCCTCAGGCTAAAGCCGTTACGGCGCTGACTGTTCGGTACTAGCAATACCTGACCGACGTAGACTCTCATTGACTCAGGGTGCCCTAATCGGCGCCAAGGGCCTTCTGACTGCCATTTGTGGGTCCGGCCGTGCGGGACAGAACCAGACCTCCGGCCAGCCCTCCGGGCCCCCAGTCATCAGTCCAGAGAAGTCCAGAGTGCCCTCGGGACATAAGCTTGACACATCGTCCCTGCGCCCTCTACCTGTGCCACTGGAAACGTGTCACATGAGATTCCCGCTAGCAAATTGCCATTTTTAGCTCAGCCCTACTTGCACTATCACTGCACCATATTTGATGGGAATCTAAGGGGCCGTCTATCCCTGTTTAAGATTTACTACATCCCTGCTGAACGCATGTTAAGCTATGGGACTGTTGCATGAAAACATTATATGAATATGACCATGGATAAAATATATATGAAAATGACGATATGATTCTATGACAGCATGCCTCAAAATCGCGCATCAGATACAAATATGGTGAATCCTGTGTGCTACAAGCTTTGCGCATGAGTGACGATTTGCGCTGGGCGTAGCCGCTGTCCTGAGGCTGCTGGTGGCCGGGCCGGGCGGCTGGTTCTATTATCGCAGTCTTTTGTGTATTCTCTGCATAGCAAATTTGCACTGACATTCGTGCTTATAAGGGTGAGAAATCGCGTATAATATGGCATCTGAAAGGTGCCGAACTGGTCGTGATAAGACGGCGGAGTTGCACTGGGGGTAATAAACAGGGTGGCCTTTCTCTAAGTCAGGCGTTAGTAAACCCTGTCGTGTTGGATGGAAACAAATAAGATGCAGAGGACTCCCAAACAGTACTGTAACGTTGGTTCTGTAGAGTGGTAACTTACTTCGTTTTTTTTTGCACATGGGTGTGATCTGTGTAATTTCTTTGTTGTATGAAAACCAGGTTGAAGGCCAGACTACTAAAGTTACTTGTTACCCTGAACATGTCCTGCATAGTAGTAAACATTGCTGCAAACATTTCAGTGTACATATTACACATTGAGTGTTTGGAGCTATCATTATATCATGCTTGGACTGGTTTTGAGTTAATGCAATTTTATGTGCTTGTGTTGTTAGCCTTTACATAATGTTTCCATATGTTTATTTTTGACACTGGGAGGATCGCTTTTTCATGACATGTTGTATGTTGTGTCTGTCATGTTTGATCATATCCCATGCTTCATAACACCTTGTTCATAGAGTACAATAATTTGTTTTAAAAATACATGTTTTATAGCAGTGTTCCACATTGTAAAAACATAGAGAATTGTGTTTTGTATCTCATGTCTATTATAACAATCACGGTGCAGTTTTTATGTTCTCCAGGGTTCAAGAAAAGGAGCATAATTTAATGTTAAAGCCAACATGCCTGTATAGCAAATTAAACATTTTATCAACTTTCCTTATTGGTTGGAGATAGAGTGAGACAGTTTTTGAGCAGATATTCAGATTGGTCATCTTTTCAGGATATTCAGAATGATATTTGACTTAAAATTGTATGTCAAACTGTGTTTGATTGGTAATAATTTGTCTAGAATTTGTTTTTCACATTGATGGTTTGCTGATTTTATAAGCACATTGAATATATGTCATGTTCTGTGTGCTGGAACCACTACTGCATATCAGCATTTGCATGCACCTTTTTATTTGTGTAGTGTTGTTTTTGTTTGATTTCAAGTTGTGGAAATGTCATTTGCAAGACAGCAATCCATGGGAAAAGGTGTTGTTTTCTACTTGTTAATCTGTGGATTTTTATCTTTCAGCCTAAAGACAAAATGAGTGCACTTGTATGGGGCATCAAAAATGGAGACCTGGAGCAGGTCAAGGAATTGGTAGAATCAAAGGTGAGGCATATTTTTGTTACTGCTACTGTTCAGGTACTATTACTATTACTGTTCTGTAGCTGTTCAGTCTTTGTGGCTACAGCACACACTGTCATAGCAGATCATTCCTCTTTTTGGTAAAAGCTGCAGCATGTTTTGATGCAGGAAGACTAGAGGCACAAGCATGTCAAGAGCTGCCACCCAGGTCTTGGCCTCTCCCATGATTGCCAAAGTTGATTGAAAATGGCACATTTGTGTCTTAAGAGAAAACATATGGCAATGTTACTGTTGGAAGCAGCTTTAAGAAACTTCATAATTTAAGAAAATTGCAGATCAAATGAGTTTCAAAAATAAAGGCCCCTTTTAGGGCATGGATCTCCAAGCTAATGTTCTTCAGATCAAATCTGTAAACCAGCTTGCAAACTTGCAATTTTTCTTGATTAAATTTTATAGCAAGAAAATGTAATGAAAATTGGCATTGATCATTCAAAGTCAAAGCCTTATCAGACCAGATTTTCAAAGCTGCTCAAAGTTGTGTTGAGAAGATTGTGATACCATTGTACCAATGTCATCAACCATCAAATGTGGAAGTCTGAAGTTGTGTAAGGTTGAGTTTGTGTGCTATCATGGAGTGACACCCAGTGAGGTGATCTGGCATTACCTCACTGAATTAAATGGCTCTCCATATTGACACATATGAGTGTACTAGTGACAAATCAGGCTACATGAAGACAACCTTGATGGGTTTATTATTTCATAATTTGATGTCCCTAGATGCAATTTACCAGGCCATCGCTTTTGTAAAAGTACCAGAGGAAGGCTGTAAAGCCACTTACAGATGTACTGCCTCACCTTTGACCTACCAGCATGGCACAAATCTGCTGGGAATCGGCAGGGAGTTGTACCGACTCCTTCTCCACCATTGCGCGGAATGGATGAAGCCGGTGAAGCTCGCTAGGGTTTGGGCCTGCCACAAATGTGTTTATGAGTTTGGTTGCGTAAAGTTGTACCGGTTTCACCAGGACATTCTCTCTGTACATTGTAAACAATTTGCAGGACTTTGGCTGTGGCAGCAAACCTAATTAGAGGTGGATACCACTTGCTGAGACTTTCGCTGGCAGTGCTATGGTCAAAGACAGAATGAAAAATTGACCATAATTGATATTCTCTTTTCATTTGGGCTGACAGATGTTCCTTAGAGTCAGAACTTCCATTTGTTTTCTATGAAAAAGGAGATGGAAGATCAGAAAGCTTCCCATGACAAAAGAGATAAAGGAGAAAAGAAGACTTTTCATGAAAAGAGAAGTAGACCGATTTTGGCAGGTTTTTAGAGGATTAGTAAACAACATGCATGACCATTCTGCCCCGACCCTTCACGGTTGGGATTTTCCTAGCAGTGTCAGTTTGACTGATCTCCATGAGATGTCTGCTGTGCGAGCATCGGTGTCATTTGACAGACTGTTCTGATACGATTCGCTTCAGGTCAGCATAACTTCCGAATGTGCGAGCTTGACCTGAGGAGGCCTGTCTGCTGCTGAGTGGCTGTCTGTGCTTGGCGGCGGGAACGGTCCGTGCCAGCCATCCCCGTGACAGTCATCCGCCCGTGACAGCTATTCCCGTGACAGCCATTCATCCGTGACAGCCATCCTTGTGACAGCCATCCATCCGTGACAGCCATCCTATGACAGCCATCCTATGACAGCCATCCATCCGTGACAGCCATCCACCGTGACAGCCATCACCGTGGCAGCCATCCTGACAGCCATCCATCCGTGAAGCCATCCCGTGACAGCAGCCATCCGTGACAGCCATCCCGTGACAGCCATCCCGTGACAGCCATCCATCCGTGACAGCCATTCCTATGACAGCCATCCATCCGTGAAGCCATTCCGTGACAGCCATCCGTGACAGCCATCCCTGACAGCCATCCCGTGACAGCCATCCATCCGTGACAGCCATCCCCGTG
>NW_023596297.1:16738539-16796180 GCF_011947565.3 Pollicipes pollicipes
TATCTGGCTCACGAACTCCTGATATGAACGACCCGACACCTGCATTTTTTCTTGACTTGATGGTCACGCCACTGATGAATGGTAGTATTTAAGTGACGTGGTTATGGCGTTATGGATACCCGGGTGACTGTGGCCGCTGTTGTGGGGCGACATCTGTTCAGTAGTAGATAACACACAACATAGTGGGCGCTGTTCGTAGCGCGAGATGGTGGTGAGAGATGGCGCTTGTGATGGCGCCCGTGGTGACGCGGGGCGCGTGACGAAGGGCGGCATTTGTGACGCCGCGCAGAGTATGATAAGACCGGCAGGTGTCAGGGATGCGTCTGCAAAGAGCAACTGTATGGATTTAAAAATTATGATTTTTTTTCCTTTCAGGTTCTATATATATATATATATATATATATATATATATATATATATACGCGTACATATATATTGGCCACTCGAGAAGACGGAAAAAGAGAAAAGCTGCGAGGGAAGCTGTCAGAAATTTTGCGGAAGTGAACTAATTGAAAGGGAAGATGGAAGCCCACTTGTTTTCTGCCGGCATGCTTGAACCCACTCGTGCTAGATATGAAGCCAGTGGCTCACATTCAAGCCGGATGTCACGTTGTAGCAGCGAAATCAAGTGACAGGTTGTGCTGATCAGACTCAAGATGCAGCAAGAAAGAACTGAGCTGGAGATGGGAGCTGCAATGAACAAGAAAAGGCTGCTTTTGAAGCGAAGGTAAGAGCAACTGGTGCTGAAACAAGAAAATAGAGATTGGACCTGAAAGAAAGATCAATGAGGTAAAACTGAAGACGGTTACCAGTTAGATCCAGATGGACAAGAAGAACCAAGCTTTAAGCCAGGCGTGCAAAATGCTGAAACTGATACAGGTGCTGTAACAAATAGAGCAAACGATCGCAGACTTGCCCATGCCGATCCCACATTTGTTGAAGCTGTCCATGTTGAGACAGCCAATCCTCAAGCTGAAGATGAAAGATACAACACTGGAAACATGCTGCACAGGCTCACAGAACGGCTCACCGAGCGACACAATGGCCGTAAACTCTCAACCTTGGAACCAGACATTTTCAGGGGCAACGTGGAAAAGTTTCGAATTTGGCTCAGGTCATTTGAGACTCGCATTGAACATCAAGCGAGCTCTCCCATTTGAAGACTTTACTTCGTGTTGGGGTATACTGAGGCTGAGACTGCCATCCTGGGTCTGCTACACTTGAGAACAGATGACACGTACTTTTAGGCCAAAGACTGACAGGTTCGGAAATGACTTTGTTGTGTCAAATGTCTATCATGAAGATAGGAGAGTGACCCGTGATCAGAAGTGGAGATGAGCGTGCTCTCAGGGAATTCGCTGATTTCTTGCAGCACTGCCGAGCTGCAGCAGCAAGTTCTCTTCAGCATCTGGGAATTCTGGATTATTATCTGGAGATCCAGATCGTGGTGAAGAAGTTGTCAAAGTACATGGCGGACAGATAGAAGTGAGAAGTGGACAAGTGGTTCTACAATTAAAAAAAGAAATGCAGGGAGGCATCCACCTTTCTCAGAGCCTTTTCGCTCTGTCAGTGTCGAAGCAGGGATAGCCTGAGGACTAGTGGATGCACCTACACATGAAAACAAGCGAACTGCTCCACAGATGCTGACACAAGGCAAGGTCAGAACTTCCATGTCCTCAACTGAATTAAGAACACAAGGAGAGACCTGACTTGTGTATTGTGTCAAAACAACATGGAATCAAGGACTGTGACACATTCAAGAGGATGACTTCAGTGAACGCAGCGACGTACTGAACCAGTTGGGCCTGCGTAAAGGTTGCCTGAGGAGAGGACACAGGTGAAAAGAATGCCATTCAAAGAGCAAGCGTGATCAATGTGTCAGATGACATCTCACAGCGCTGCATGATGAATCATTTCTGAGAAAGCTGGGACGCACACAGATGGCAGACAGAAGAGGATCGACGGTGTGCTGCGGGCTACATCCTTCCGCTCGGGTTCCGTGGCGGGCACTGAAGGAGAGAGTTGCGCTCACTCCCTGGTTCTGCCTGTACTGTACTGCTGAGTCCCGCCAACAACCCTGATCATCAACCGCTGGTGTATGCTCTACTTGATGCTCAGCCAGATGCATGCTTTTCATCCGAGTGAGCCTGTGAAACTCTCAATGTGGAGGGTGGAGCAACGAAGCTGGAACTGAGCACGACGGCAGGCAAGTCCGCCATTGACAGTGCAGCAATTGAAGGTGTGGCGATTCAGCTACTGACGACGTCATCCAGCTGCCATCAGCGCACGCTCGTTCTGATACCCTGTGCTCCAAGACAGTATCCCTTAAAGAGAATCAGCCCTGAAGTAGAAGCACTTGGTAAGGGATGGTTGACAAAATCGCCACGTTTCCATGAGCGGACACGACTACTAGTGACGCGCGGCCGACCCTGGTGGCGGGATATTGAACTAGTGTGTTTACCGCAGTGTTGTCTCAGGAATAAAATTTTGCGTTTGCACGTACGCCGTGCGCCATGGAGTCATAAGTCCTCATTTGCTAGTCCAGATTTTAGTGCAAAATTTGATTCTTTACATGACGGTATAAATATAGTTGTTAAATTTTGAGCATGTCGTCGCCAAAGTAATTAATTCAGAGCAATGCCGGGAGGGTTGCCACGTGCAAGCTCAATTGCTGCGGCCCGGTGCCCGCGCGGAACATTCAAATGATGCAGCACCAGGTCGTTAAAATATCATATCACTTCATTGGTAGGGCGCCATAATGATAGGGAATTTAATTCCCCGTTTCGTGGTGCTACGCATTTCCTGGTGTGATTTAGCATGTCGTCGCGAATTTCAGTTAAACTAATGAATGTCCACGGGTGTCACGTGCGCGCGGGACGTCCGTGATACGACATGCGCGTATTCTGGCGGTGTCAGTGACAGGACAATCGCGCGCAGGTCGACACTTGTCCACAAGTTTTAACACTCATGCAAAAATGTAGAAACGTACATGCGTAAATGGTTTTACACATAAACCTAAAAAACGCTCAAGTGCAAATGTGTTGGTGCATAAACGTATCTAAGACTACTTGGAAGACCACTGGCAGTGTCAGTGGTCTTCCAAGATGCCCCAGCGTCCCTGCTCCTGGGCACGAACTGCTCGCGTGCCATTAAACCCGTGGAGGTTGTTTGCGGTGAAGATGACGTACCCTGAGTTGACAGGACACACTTCGTGTGGGGGCATCGTTAGATGTCTTATTGGCAGCTGCGGAGCCAAATGAATGTATCATCTGGTGAACACAGGTGAGGGGCACCAAGGACGTTGCCACTTCGCCTTCAAGTCTCAGGCTCGTGAGTTAGCCCAATAGGAGTGATGCAACTGCTTGAATCATATTTTTAGGAGGCTAGACGCGAGAACAAGACGGGCTTGTCGATCCAGGACCAGCAGTTCGTGGAGAAGATGACGGAGAGTATCTGGCAGCGGGAACATAGGCATTTTGAGTTTCCTCGTTTCCAATGAGGAGCGACAAGATATCCCAACCAAACAACAAGACTGTGGCAATGCAACGATTGATGGGACTGAAGTCAAAGCTCGTGAGACATGAGTTCTGTCGCCGTGACCATGCTTGATTCATGGAAACAGCTGTGTAGAGGGGTACGCAGAGAATGATCTCCAGTGATCAAATAAGCTCAACTCTGGCAGGATGTGGTATATCCCTCACCACGGATTCTATCACCGCAGAAGGCCTACAAGATCTGTGTTGTTTTCGACTGCAGCGCCGAGTTCAAAGGCCACGTGTTGAACAGATACCTTTGCCGGGCCCCAACATGACAAACAGCCGGGATCCTGTGTCGTTTCCGTAACCGCCTGTGGCGCTGTCCTGTCACTACTTGGGGACTGTGTTCAACTAGGTGTTCGTGGGCGCCAGGAATTGTAACCTTCTCCGCTTCCCGTGGTGGAAGGATGGCGACGTGAGGAAGGGCCCAGGTAAGTAAAGGACGAAGACTCGCCTTCTTGCCACATCTTCACCCGCGAGCGCAATGTTTGCCCTGAGATCTGCAGCTGACGGCTATCGTGATGGTAGCGAAAAGGAAGCCGCCGACTTCGTGAAAAACTACTTTTAAATCGACGACGACCTCGCATCTGTTCGAGACGTAGATACAACGGTAAGCTTGATTGGTGTAAGCAGGAGCCTGTGTAAACCTGGATGGTTCAAAGTTCACAAGATTATCTCAAACGACATTGGTGTTGTTAAGTCTGCCGGCAGATAGTCGGTGTGCAGGACTGCAGAG
This sequence comes from Pollicipes pollicipes, assembly GCF_011947565.3. Taxonomy (NCBI): domain Eukaryota; kingdom Metazoa; phylum Arthropoda; class Thecostraca; order Pollicipedomorpha; family Pollicipedidae; genus Pollicipes; species Pollicipes pollicipes. The sequence goes on from NW_023596297.1 coordinate 16,742,812, forward strand.
TCTGGACATTGGTTTTCAACAGCCTCCCCGTTCAACGGACGCTGGGATTGGAGTGGAACACATCAGCTGACAGGTGATGTGACAGGTGATCTCCACCCAGCTGAAGCCGATTGCTGTGCATCCATCAGGGCTGCTTTGGGCGGTCGGGTTTGAAAAATGCCGCCAAGCCCGACTAGACGGTGAGCCCCTGCGAATTCTTCTGAGTGAATTTGAGGCGATTGTTAACAGCAGGCCGCTCACCTCCTTCAATATGACTCCTAATGCCCCTCACCCAATCTCGCCCATGAGCCTTCTTGTACAGAAATGCAGTGAAGTTTGTCTCCGCCTAGTGCCTTTCACAGGCGCGACATCTACTGCCGTCGTCTCTGGCGATGATTCCAGCACCTCACAGACTAGTTTTTGCGGCATTGCCGCTCGGACTTTCTCTCGGGCCTCCAGGAGAGGAGGAAATGGACGACGGAGCTCGAGAACATAAAACCGGACAACGTCGCGCCCGCCCCCGAGAGCCCTCTCCCCGCTGCCTGTGGCCTCTGGGGCTCGTCATTTCATCTAGACATTTCCGCCGGCGGACTCGTCCTGAAGGTCACTGTTCGCACCAAGGACGGGACGTATGACCGTCCCATGCAGAAGACGGTACGACTCCTCCCGTAAAAGGACTTGATTCATCGTCAGAGTGCCCAGCATGGGCGGGGCGACCTTGCTGCAGCAAGTGGGCGCCTCGCGGGCGTGCTGGGCGGCTGTGGCGCTTAACGGGCGGCTACCGTCTTTATGGTGCCTGAGTGTGCGTCGTATGGTGCTCGTCGGCCGGCTGTGTGGCGCCTGGCTAAGCGGCAGTGGAGTTACGCGACGTGGTGCTTGCCGGTCGGTTTCTCGTGGCACCGGACACTGCGCGGTGGATATGCTGGCGTTTCAATGCCGCGTGTTGTACATTGAATTGCTTTATACTTTGTGTTATGCAAATATGTACCACTTTAGAGCGGGTGGGGGAGTGTGGCCAGCTGTTGTGGGGCGGCATCTGCTCAGATAGTGGATGGTGTACGGCACAGAGGGCGCTATTTGTGGCGCGAGATGGTGGTGAGAGATGGCACTCGTGATGACGCTCGTGGTGGCGCGGAACGCGTGACGGTGGGCGGTGTTTGAGGCGCCGCTCAGAATATGATCAGACCACCATATGCCAGTGATGCGTTCGCAAAGCGTAAGCGTTGGTTTAGAAATGTTATTAATTGTTTCAGGTTATTACATATTGGTCTTTATATCGGGTGATATATATATATATATATATATATATATATATATATATATACAGATATAGATATAGATTAGATTATATATATATATATATATATATGTATATATACATGTATCTCTCTCTCTCCTCTCCTCTCTCTCTCCTCTCTCTCTCTCATCCCACTCTTTCTCTCTCTCTCCTCTCTCTCGCTCTCCTCTCTCTCTCTCTTCTCGTCTCTCCTCTCCTCTCTCTCTCTATATATATATATATCTATATATATTAGATATATATAATATATAGATATATATATATATATATAATATGTGGTGTGTGTGTGTGTGTGTGTGTGGTGTGTGTGTGTGTGTGTGTGTGTGTGTGTGTGTGTGTGTGTGTTGTGTGTGTGTGTTTGTGTGTGTGTTGTGTGGTGGGGTGTGTGTGTGTGTGTGTGTGTGTGTGTGGTGTGTGTGTGGTGTGTGTGTGTGTGTGTGTGTGTGTGTGTGTGTGTGTGTGTGTGTGTGGTGTGTGTGTGTATAGGCCAAGGCTTTATTGGCGTTGCACATTCTTTTCAGTTTTATGTGCCATAAGCAGCAGCATCGAAAAGGCCGTTTCCAAGCAGCTGGATTTTGATGTATGGTTTAACAGTAACCCTCAAATAGCTTGCATGTAATAGTCTGCGTATCCTCGCGTGCGTGTAGCTCATAAACCAGAGTGGTTTAGGTCTTAAGAATGGCAGTACTGTGAACTGCACCGAGTGATCTTCAAGATGGCTATTTTAATTCAATCCCCATACAAATGTGGAGCATTCTCTTCAAGAATAGCGCAATAACCGAGCATGTGAATGCTAGTTGACATCTTAACACCGTGAATAATGTGCAAGAGCACCACAAAAAAAGGTCAAAATACGAGCACATAACGATGATTAGCTTAGCAGACACACAGACACCAACGGTGCTGCCATCTCTCGAGAGGTTGCAGAAACATGGAAGTTGCCGTTCAAACGTTCCAGGACGCAAAGAAGCAGTGACGCAATTGAGAAGGATAGTTGCTCGATAGACAAATTCGTTGTCTAAAGCGGTATTTTCCGCTTCCCTCTTCTACATATGGCAGTATACCGATAGCTTTAGGAGTACCTTATTCATCATGTCTGATGTTTGCTTCAAGATATTCGAATGTAGAACATTTTCCTTTGAGTTATTCTATTCCCAGTCTTACTTCCGTCATAACTCGTACCACCTTACAACATCCTAGGTATGTGATCACGTTTGAAACTTCCCCTGAATGCATGGCATTGGTTGAGATCCAACTGAAGTCCGTTGTTGCCATAAATCGTCCTGACATACGCCAGACAAGAATAACTTGAATGATTATATTTGTCCGGGCCTTAAGCACCGCATGGCCACTGGGGACGCTCCAGCAACGTACTGCCACCTCTTGGCAGGCTGCAGTACTACGAGTGAGTCAGCCCGTTCGCTACAAGGGCAATTCTGACACGAAGTCTGGCCGCGACTGACGCCATAAAGAACGTCCCAGGGCGCAGTCAAAACGATGACGTATTGAGAAGAATATTTACGAATTGTGAAAATTGTGGTGGCCTAGAGCAGTCCTCTACATTACCCAAGCCAAAACTACAAGTGAGTTTATTTCATTGCATCCGATGTTTGCGTCATTATCTTTAATATGGATCATTCCCTTTATATTGCATACAGGTATGGGCTTAGACCATCATTTTTCTAAACTTCTAAATCTAGCATTTATGCTCTAAGTGTACTTACCGTGGTGCTTGTTCTCGGTTTATTTGTGGGTGTCTTTAGTGATAAAAAGTTACTTAGCATCCAGCAGAAAAATACGCAGAGTTTGCACCAGTTTTTTCGCTGAGCTTTCTCCTGTTAATAACTAGTGAAAATAAAAAGCATCCTATATATACAGACCAATGTAGCCTTCATTTTCATTGGAAGCGGTAAGGATTTGGGAACACGTCTTCGGTTTTTTGGGAAATGACTTCCAAATGACTTCTTTCCAAATGAGACAGCTTGCCTCACCATGGGCAACCTGCATCACATGGTGGGGGAAGTTGTGCTTATGTCCCTTGTTTGACATCAGGTAGATTGCATCGCGAACAACTGAATGCGTCAAAAGATGTAAAATGCGTAAAATGCGTAAAATAAAAAAGAATGCGCTCGTCTGTGCTCTTTTCTGCTATTCGTCATGAGTGCCACATTACAAACTTTTGCCCTGTTTGTCAATCAGTGTTTGTCTTACGATAACTGTCTCCTTGGTTTCGGTCCTCAGGCAGAAAACCATGAGTTCTAAATAGGCGATGTAAATATCGGCTTTTCTGGATGGTAATAAGTAGTGATAATGGTGTCATTCAGTCACTGAGAGTAAGCCTGTCAAGGAAGTATTGTCGATATATTGTACCTACTTCATATAACACGGCCCATGCACAGCTGATACGACACGCACCTCCCGACATCTTGGAAGAAAGTTCGCGCCACCTCGAAATTCTTGGCCAGCAGTCACCGAATGTTTGCAATATACGCGACACATGTACTTCTCCATCATTTAGCATAACAGATTGGTCTATTTATGCGATAACCCCTTAAACACGCATGTACACGGATCGTTTCAGCTTTCAACGATATGCAAAAAACAACATGTTCGTTTCTCTCATTCAAGGACGCGTGAACGCGTACGGACGGGGGTACACCGAAAGGTAGGTAAAGGAGGTGTTTTGTCATGCTGCGTATAACTTTCCGGGTTCTTCTACGGCTTAGATAGATATTTTGGATTTTTCTGGATGCGTGTCTGATTTTGATGTTCATACTATTGCATGATCGAGACTAAGGAAAGGGTAGGTGTTATCTGGACCGATTGTGGGCCCTACCTGACCGGTCGCTCGCTCCGCCCTCAAAACCGTAATTACCGTGCCGGATGCTCTGTTGTATTCGTTCGGTTTCTTCAAACAAAGCTCACTCCAATCACAGCATTGCTTGTTAACACACCGTCTTTGTGGCCCATGCGTTTTGGACATGAAATACCTGAAGATACATATTATGTGAATGCAGCCGCGCAACACATTGTCAGGACAAAAGATTATCCATTCTCCTTTCAGCCATTTGCCATCTCGAACAAATATTGACAGGCTCTTTGATTACTTCACGTTTCCAAAACATTGTTGAGGCTCTGGCCCATGTTGAAGAAAGGTAGAAAATGCACTGGGTACCGGAGCACTGCATTCTCCATGTTTGTAATCACTGCCCATTTTTCGTAACTTTACATCAATTTTGCGTACAGAAACTTTATTTATTGATTTTTTGGACTTAACCACACATATGGTAAGAATAAACTCTTCATGTGCCTCTACAGCGTGTCACACACGTCATCGTCAAACTAAGAACATTCCTCAGTGCATGCATTTCATACGCTGTGGTCAGCTGTTGGAATCATGGAAGCCTGGTGCAATCAAAACCATCATGAGGAGATCTCTAAAGGTGGCACAAACTCCGGGAACAGCTCCATCACCTGCGCCAGCCCCATCACCAGTCCCAGCCTGACGGCACCAGTCGACCTGCACCAGCCGGCCAGCACGGCAGGGAGGAAGCAGCGGCAGTGCTTCCATCTCTGAAGTGCCTGGCTGCCTCGTCACGACTCGACAACGAAATATCAACAAATTTGTCAAGCATGTCGTCTTCGTCTGTGCCAGCCCCTTCTGTGTTGTGGCATCATATAATGGCCCTGAAACCATCTTCACATGATCTGCGTCGTTAGCTGCGGCCTTGGTTGCCGTCCACGCCACGCGTGTGACTCATGCCGTACAACCAAGTGGATTTCACGGGCTGCTTCACGTGCTGGGTGATGCCGGTAAGGCGTCTGGCCCCACTTGGATTTCATGTGGGGCGAGTCATTTTCATCTGAGACAGCAGCCGCGCAGAGACTGGTAGCAGCCTCGACCATCTCGTTTGACAGGACAGGATCGCGTTTGGTTGTGCCGCACACAGCGCCCTGCCAGCGGGACTCCTCCTGCGTACTGCACGTGTGCTGGCACGCGGGAGGCGGTGGCGGTCGGCTTCACTCGACACTTCCATCGCAACCTGCAGTGCCGCGCCATGCCCTGCTGTGCCGTGCCGTGCTGCCGTGCCGCGCTGAAGTGTACCACTGCATCTGGAGTGCACGATATTCTTTTCTCGGAAAGGTTGTTTTTACTATATTGGTATTTATGTGCATGTTTGGCAAATTTACAGAAAGGTGCACGCTGTCAACGGTCTGACTGCGCCACTTCTTTTGTTCGCACCTGACAAGAGGTAATGCGATTAATTGCTAATCAAGCTGACCGATATTGTTTGTCACTTTCACCTGAAAATTTTTCCCACAATGTCTTCAAAGTCCCTTAGTTAATCATAAGTGACTGATACTAGTTGTAAACGTTACGTTGATGAAGGTTTAATTTTGTTTGTTCATAAAATATCCAGCTAACCTTTTTTACTGATACTGGTTCTCACCAACCTCACCAAACAGACGCCTTTGCGTTTTGGGGGCATTTAAAGGCGTTTAAGTGATGAACATCTGCTTCCAGTCGTTTTGCTGGACATTGGATAGCAGCTCAACAGCATCGCCACCTCTCGCTGAGCCACCAGCACTCCCAAAAGTCGATGATGCCGGGAGGACGTCACAGTGCTTTTTGAAGCTCATGCACGAACGGCATGACTAGCTTGTAAGTACTGTGCCCTGGACATTGCTTCTGTTTTCATTTTTAGCTAGAATATAATTGATAGCAAACGTCGGGATTGATTCATGCACGGCGCTGAGAACGGCAGCGCCGCGCGTTTGTTTCCGACTGGTGTTGACGCTCTTGAAATGAGAAGCTTGCCATTTTCCATGTAAAAATGTTGCCATGAGCCACCGAAGAATACCCTGATGTAGCTGTGTACTAGTTGACCTAGCATCCTGACCTCATATAAAGATTAAATGAAATCCATTTTAAAGAATTAATCCGAGCCCTTTTCCAAGGATAATTTCTGGAATCAGAGCTCACGCTAAGCAGTGTTTGTTGGGCGAGTCCTGACGCCTGCCATCCGATCGCGCAATTCCAGGGCAACGGCAGAAGTTGGTGGCAAAAGTTGACTGTGCCGCAATGCTCAGCATGGTTTCATATGCCTATATATAATATATAAAGAGAGAGAGAGATATAGATATATGCATATATATATATATATATATCTATCTATCTATCTATCTATCTATCTATATCTATATCTAAATATATCTATATATATATATATAATATATATATAATATTATATATATATATGTATGTATATCTATCTATCATCTATCTATCCATATCTATATCTAAATATATATATATATTTATCACACCATATATATGTACATATATCACATGTATACATATACATATATTTTATTATATATATATATTATATATATATATATATATATATATATATATCTATATATATAGAAAACGCATAATTTGAGGCGGCGTGCTGTAGACGATGCGAAAGTGACTTATTTTGATCTCAGCTGATGGACGCCCAAATTAACTTCGGCTGTCGGTGCGCGCTTATGCCGTAATCATCATCGTCGGGCTCAGGCTGCCTCAAAATCGCCATCGTCGTCGAGCTGCCTCAAAATATGCGTTTGGGGACTGCGTTTTCACTGCATCGACTGCCTTCGGTCTGTGTGCTTTCACTGCATCTGACTCTTGATCCCCGGTTGGTTCTGCCTTTCGCGGCGGGCCACTCGGGCTCGGTGGCGCAGCCGGTGACGCGTTGGAGCTATTGTTCGGAAGAAGCGCGTCTAAGTCCAGACTGCATTGGACCTGTCTGCCGGCTCCCCTATGGAATATGATGAATTCGTTGCAAGCGGCAGATACATCCTGTCTGCACAACGCAGCACTTATTTCCACGACATCCGCTTCGTGACAATGCTGGTTATAACGCCTAGCTGAGCTCGACGGTGGTGATTGCGGTATAAGCGCGCACCGAAGGCCGGGGTCATTTTGCGTCCATCACCAGAGTTAAAAATCAGTCACTTTCGCATCGTCTACAGCGCACTGCCTCAAATTATTGGCCGCAAATGTGCAGTGCTAACGGAAAGTACGGCGCGTGATTGCATATTTAGTACGCTTATGGTTCTGTGCTAAGATCTGAGTGGTCCGACTCTGTCGCGCCCGTCTTCTTTTAACTTTATGCTGGCAAGTCTGTTATCCGTCCCCTGTCTGTTATCTGTTTACCTGTATCTGTTATGTGTTGTTCTCTGTTATATGTGAAGTCTGTTATCTGCTACCCCGTCCTCTCTCCATTTCTCTCTGCAACTCCGGAACATCACTGAACAGCTGTATGCGGGTTGGGGTAGGTTATTTCTGCTTACGTTCGCTTGGTACATCTGAATCTGTTAAGGGTCAGCTCTTTTTGTTCTGACCCATGTGTCCATGCATTTCTCTTGATTGAAAGTGGCCCGTGGACTATTTCCCGTCAAGTAATTGCCTCTTCTATTCCCAGGACAAGTGGCACTGCGCTCACAACGGATCTGGGGTGCAGAAGAACGGGTGAAGACACCGACCCATATTAAGCCTTAATACCCAGTTATATACACCAAAGGTGTTAACAGCTGACTGGATAAGAGTGAACCTGGTTGTGAGAAGGTTTTAGTCCATTTACCTGCGTTGACCTGTCTCAGGCGGGATAAAAACACCTGATCCTGTTGACTTCTTATCAGTCCCGGCCCTCGTGATATATACTCAGGTGAACTAGGCCATCGTTTTGTATTACGGTTTATATATATGTCCATCCGTACAAATATATACAAATTGAAATGCCTGCCCTGGTTTAGAGAAATATCGTTCGGTGAACATGTGTGATCCGTCTCAGATGTCACGGAGAGACACCATCGCGTTCACTTCTGTAGCAGTGCAGTCAGTCCCGGTCACGGCCCTGGTCCGTGACACATGTACACGTTCTCAGTATAGCATGGCATGGTTATGTAGTGTAATGCAATATAACGCAACTATGATCTATGTTCTTATGCATAAGTCGGGTTCTGCTGGTTGTAAGAAGCGTATGGTCGATGGAAATGCGTTAATTTACTTCGCTTGGCATAGCAATATGTGATCTGGTTTTTTCTCGTCACAGTGCATCTAAGTCCTCGCCACCGTCATTCCCCGCTACGTATGCGTGCCTAGATCAAGTGTTGCATATGCATGTGATAGCGTCTTTATGCGTGCCCCTATCTGAAACTTTTGTAACCGTCGCTGTGAGAAGCCGGTGTGCTTTTGTTCATCTATCCCAGTTGGCACAGCAAGACAAGATGTCGCCTACTTTTGTGGCTGTGGAACGTAAATCGCAGTTGTGGTATTTCTCCATGCCTTACCTATGGTCAGATAAAGGAGGACATCCTGATGCATCGTGATGAAATGTAGTCCTTCTGTATGTGCTTTTGTACATAAATGGTGAGCCTACACATCAGAAAGGCGTGGATTACACACGCCAATGAATCTCGGACGTCGCAGCAATCTTAAGACCCTATGTACCAGGCACGGTCACCCGACGATTTGACCGCTAAGTCCCGAGGTCCCGTGACGTCATTGGTTGTCCGTCATGGTGGTTTGAAAGCTGCACCACGAGGTGTGCAGAAGCCGTCTGATTGGACGACGGTTGATGACGTCAGTGGACAAGCGACCCTATGACCGCTGGAACGATGGCAAGGGCCAGGGCAAGATACGATTTCGTTTCGTCGGAACGATGTATTCAAGGCACTGTTTTTGCCTTTCGTAATGATGTGATCATGCTTAGGAAAGGTGGTGCCTTTGCTTGTAATAAATACAGAACTACGGTTTTGTGCATTTTGCCTGCCAATTTCTCCAGATTTTTCAGTGTAACGGTCTCGCACAGTGCATTCGGGCGGACGTTGTTGCGCGTCGTTCACTCAGTTTAGCCCTCAGAGTCGTCACACGTCTTGAGATGTTTACAGCGTATGTAAAGAGAAGGTATGAGCGGGACAAGGAGGCCCATGCGCTGTAGGCTTGGACCACTTTAAAACAAACGGGACTGGTGGTCTTTGGTACTAACTGTAACTGCTCAAGGCAAAAACAATAATGTTAAGTGAGCAAATGTGAAAGAGGATGACAAAACTTGGCCATAACTCCACTGACCAGGAATTTACTAAAAACTGTCAATAGATCCAACATTTTCATTTTAATAGATCAAAAACTATAAGTATCACACTCAAGCAGAATGTACCATACACTTTTAGATTGTCGAAAGTTTCCGCGTGATATGCACGGGGACTTGATCCTGGCTGACCTGGTCCTTAATAAGGTGTAACAAATACTTAAAGAAATCAAGTGGGTGACACCAATGAATCCAATTTGTAACTTCCCCATAGATCAAAGCTATGAATCTCACACTTGATCTCAAAGTACTGTTGCGGTCCCGACAACATAGACTGCAGATCGAAATGGGTTCTCACAGTTGTATTAAGTAGCCGATCCATGCTAGTTTGGAAAGTCATCCTTCAGTCAGAATCCATTTGTGAGGCAAATTATATGACTCCGTTTTGAACACACAATCCTCGCAAGTCTTAGAAACGAAAATCCGCACTCCCGGCGTTACTGTCACCATAGGGCACGTGACGTTGGCCTTGTGGCTAACACTAGGCGGCAGCCAGTTGGCGGACAAGGAACGGTGGCACATCTGAAATGATGCTATTCGATTTAGTGCTTTCAGTTTAATACTAACTATGTAATATATTTTTCAGACCGCTCCTGCAGAAAATTAGCCTTTCTCAGGCAAACACGGGTTGGACTCTTTCATTTTGACTTAATTTCGATCCACTCTTTTGAACACCTATGCGACACGTTACATTTTTCCAAGCGAGGTCCCCTTGGCGGGGAGTGGAACAAAAGCGGGCGCATTATCGTTTCCCGCGAAAGGTCTAAGGGCCATTCCGTCCCAGGGCGGGGTGCCTACTGGCTGCATCCTGGCGACACAGGGGGCCATGATCTGGGGAGGGGGGGGGGGGGATATCCCATACAGTGGTTCCTTCCCCAACGCGGAAATAACCTACGCAGGCCCTCGTAATATTCCGATCTTTGCCACCGCAGGTGGTCAAATAATTCCAATAATTGGCACAGAGGCTTCAGTTCGTGTTAACTGACTCTTGGCTGAACGGGGGTGGCAAGCGTCCCCCCCCCCCCGTTCGGTACTGGGGCCCTTCGGGCCCTTCTTCAGACCCCTCGAACGCCGCCCATGGCCGACTCGGGGCCTCCTGTCAACACAAAACTTCTTTTCGTCACTGTTGACCCCTGGCTGACACAGAGGGCCTTCATCGACTCAGGGATCCTGACGAATGTAAATCGCGGGCCCCGGCCATGTCCCTGCTTAGAAATGGACCCTCAGGCTAAAGCCGTTACGGCGCTGACTGTTCGGTACTAGCAATACCTGACCGACGTAGACACTCTCATTGACTCAGGGTGCCCTAATCGGCGCCAAGGGCCTTCTGACTACCATTTGTGGGTCCGGCCGTGCGGGACAGAACCAGACCTCCGGCCAGCCCTCCGGGCCCCCAGTCATCAGTCCAGAGAAGTCCAGAGTGCCTCTCGGGACATAAGCTTGACACATCGTCCCTGCGCCCTCTACCTGTGCCACTGGAAACGTGTCACATGAGATTCCCGCTAGCCAAATTGCCATTTTTAGCTCAGCCCTACTTGCACTATCACTGCACCATTTTTGATGGGAATCTAAGGGGCCGTCTATCCCTGTTTAAGATTTACTACATCCCTGCTGAACGCATGTTAAGCTATGGGACTGTTGCATGAAAACATTATATGAATATGACCATGGATAAAATACTATATGAAAATGACGATATGATTCTATGACAGCATGCCTCAAAATCGCGCATCAGGATACAAATATGGTGAATCCTGTGTGCTACAAGCTTTGCGCATGAGTGACGATTTGCGCTGGGCGTAGCCGCTGTCCTGAGGCTGCTGGTGGCCGGGCCGGGCGGCTGGTTCTATTATCGCAGTCTTTTGTGTATTCTCTGCATAGCAAATTTGCACTGACATTCGTGCTTATAAGGGTGAGAAATCGCGTATAATATGGCATCTGAAAAGGTGCCGAACTGGTCGTGATAAGACGGCGGAGTTGCACTGGGGGTAATAAACAGGGTGGCCTTTCTCTAAGTCAGGCGTTAGTAAACCCTGTCGTGTTGGATGGAAACAAATAAGATGCAGAGGACTCCCAAACAGTACTGTAACGTTGGTTCTGTAGGAAGTGGTAACTTTATCGTTTTTTTTTGCACATGGGTGTGATCTGTGTAATTTCTTTGTTGTATGAAAACCAGGTTGAAGGCCAGACTACTAAAGTTACTTGTTACCCTGAACATGTCCTGCATAGTAGTAAACATTGCTGCAAACATTTCAGTGTACACATATTACACATTGAGTGTTTGGAGCTATCATTATATCATGCTTGGACTGGTTTTGTAGTTAATGCAATTTTATGTGCTTGTGTTGTTAGCCTTTACGTAATGTTTCCAATATGTTTATTTATCGACACTGGGAGGATAGCTTTTTCATGACATGTTGTATGTTGTGTCTGTCATGTTTGATTCATATCCCATGCTTCATAACACCTTGTTCATAGAGTACAATAATTTTGTTAAAAATACATGTTTTATAGCAGTGTTCTACATTGTAGTAAAACATAGAGAATTGTGTTTTGTATCTCATGTCTATTATAACAATCATGGTGCAGTTTTTATGTTCTCCAGGGTTCAAGAAAAGGAGCATAATATTTCATGTTAAAGCCAACATGCCTGTATAGCAAATTAAACATTTTATCAACTTTCCTTATTGGTTGGAGATAGAGTGAGACAGTTTTTGAGCAGATATTCAGATTGGTCATCTTTTCAGGATATTCAGAATGATATTTTGACTTAAAATTGTATGTCAAACTGTGTTTGATTGGTAATAATTTGTCTAGAATTTGTTTTTCACATTGATGGTTTGCTGATTTTATAAGCACATTGAATATATGTCATGTTCTGTGTGCTGGAACCACTACTGCATATCAGCTTTTGCATGCACCTTTTTATTTGTGTAGTGTTGTTTTTGTTTGATTTCAAGTTGTGGAAATGTCATTTGCAAGACAGCAATCCATGGGAAAAGGTGTTGTTTTCTACTTTGTTAATCTGTGGATTTTTATCTTTCAGCCTAAAGACAAAATGAGTGCACTTGTATGGGGCATCAAAAATGGAGACCTGGAGCAGGTCAAGGAATTGGTAGAATCAAAGGTGAGGCATATTTTTGTTACTGCTACTGTTCAGGTACTATTACTATTACTGTTCTGTAGCTGTTCAGGTCTTTGTGGCTACAGCACACACTGTCATAGCAGATCATTCCTCTTTTTGGTAAAAGCTGCAGCATGTTTTGATGCAGGAAGACTAGAGGCACAAGCATGTCAAGAGGAGCTGCCACCCAGGTCTTGGCCTCTCCCATGATTGCCAAAGTTGATTGAAAATGGCACATTTGTGTCCTTAAGAGAAAACATATGGCAATGTTACTGTTGGAAGCAGCTTTAAGAACACTTCATAATTTAAGAAAATTGCAGATCAAATGAGTTTCAAAAATAAAGGCCCCTTTTAGGGCATGGATCTCCAAGCTAATGTTCTTCAGATCAAATCTGTAAAACCAGCTTGCAAACTTGCAATTTTTCTTGATTAAATTTTATAGCAAGAAAATGTAATGAAAATTGGCATTGATCATTCAAAGTCAAAGCCTTATCAGACCAGATTTTCAAAGCTGCTCAAAGTTGTGTTGAGAAGAATTGTGATACCATTGTACCAATGTCATCAACCATCAAATGTGGAAGTCTGAAGTTGTGTAAGGTTGAGTTTGTGTGCTATCATGGAGTGACACCCAGTGAGGTGATCTGGCATTACCTCACTGAATTAAATGGCTCTCCATATTGACACATATGAGTGTACTATGTGACAAATCAGGCTACATGAAGACAACCTTGATGGGTTTATTATTTCATAATTTGATGTCCCTAGATGCAATTTACCAGGCCATCGCTTTTGTAAAAGTACCAGAGGAAGGCTGTAAAGCCACTTACAGATGTACTGCCTCACCTTTGACCTACCAGCATGGCACAAATCTGCTGGGAATCGGCAGGGAGTTGTACCGACTCCTTCTCCACCATTGCGCGGAATGGATGAAGCCGGTGAAGCTCGCTAGGGTTTGGGCCTGCCACAAATGTGTATGAGTTTGGTTGCGTAAAGTTGTACCGGTTTCACCAGGACATTCTCTCTGTACATTGTAAACAATTTGCAGGACTTTGGCTGTGGCAGCAAACCTAATTAGAGGTGGATACCACTTGCTGAGACTTTCGCTGGCAGTGCTATGGTCAAAGACAGAATGAAAAATTGACCATAATTGATATTCTCTTTTCATTTGGGCTGACAGATGTTCCTTAGAGTCAGAACTTCCCATTTGTTTTCTATGAAAAAGGAGATGAAGAAGATCAGAAAGCTTCCCATGACAAAAGAGATAAAGGAGAAAAGAAGACTTTTCATGAAAAGAGAAGTAGACCGATTTTGGCAGGTTTTTTAGAGGATTAGTAAAAACCACAGCATGACCATTCTGCCCCGACCCTTCACGGTTGGGATTTTCCTAGCAGTGTCAGTTTGACTGATCTCCATGAGATGTCTGCTGTGCGAGCATCGGTGTCATTGACAGACTGTTTGATACGATTCGCTTCAGGTCAGCATAACTTCCGAATGTGCGAGCTTGACCTGAGGAGGCTGTCTGCTGCTGAGTGGCTGTCGGTGCTTGCGCGGGAACGGTCCGTGCCAGCCCATCCCCGTGACAGTCATCCGCCCGTGACAGCTATTCCCGTGACAGCCATTCATCCGTGACAGCCATCCTTGTGACAGCCATCCATCCGTGACAGCCATGCCATCCGTGACAGCCATTCCTATGACAGCCATCCATCCGTGAAGCCATTCCCGTGACAGACAGCCATCCGGGACAGCCATCACCGTGGCAGCCATCCCGTGACAGCCAATCCATCCGTGACAGCCATCCCGTGACAGACATCCATCCGTGACAGCCATCCCGTGACACCATCCCGTACAGCCATCCATCCGTGACAGCCATTCCTATGACAGCCATCCATCCGTGAAGCCATTCCGTGACAGCCATCCGTGACAGCCATCCCTGACAGCCATCCCGTGACAGCCATCCATCCGTGACAGCCATCCCCGTGGCAGCCATCCCGTGACAGCCATCCCCGTGACAGCCATCCATCCGTGACAGCCATCCATCGTGACACCTCCGTGAGCCATCCCTGGATAGTCGTGTTGGCTCGCCCGGCGTCGTCGCGATCCCTGACCGCGTGTGGCGTCCCCAGAACGTGGACGTGAACCAGGATCGACGGCCGTAGTCCGATCCATTACGCCGCGGACTACGGGCAGCTGGAGGTCCTCGAGTACCTGCTCAACAGGGGCGCCGACCTGAACGTGAGTGCGGCCGGTGGGAGCGGCGCGCATGTAGTGGTGGACTGCGCGTGTCTCGAGCACCAGACACTAGTGGCGCTTGGCAACTTGTGTGGGAACATAAGTTGTTTCAAGGTAGCTAGTTCAGCTACGATGCGTAAATAAATGCAGTTGTATGTGGCATGCTCATGCTACTCTTAGCATAGCACTTGTCAAAAGTAATTCTGCAGCTCGGATTTGAACGAACGGGTGGCTGCCGGGCACATGAGCTCCGAGCATTGTCTCCAACGCCGCGCGCAGGCTCTTCAATGCGTCATGGTCCGTGGCCATGGCTCTCCGGGCGCTCTTGATAAGGCTGCAGCGCCAGATCTGTAAACAAAGGTGTGCGAGATCGCGCTCGGCGTTTTTTTTTTTTGGTCGGCTGCCTGCGGCGTCCGTACGGGTCTGTATGGTAACCAAGGCGGCACACGTTTGAACCATTACTGCTAGTTACACCGTGCTCTTGAGCCATTTGGCTCACTAACTCTGGCGAAGTGCCGTAAGCAGCGGTACGGTTGGGAGTGGCTTGAACGGTCTGAGTGACGTTGAAACAGACAGGGTTTTGTTAAAATGAGGGCGTCTTCTGGTCGGAATGTAGCTGTCCTGTACGTATCCACATTACGTGTGCTCGAAGGGGATGTTTCTCATTTGAAGACATTGAAGCAAGCATGAGTTATGATGATGCAAGCTCACTTATAACTATTGGTATGCTTTTCAAACTGAAAAGACGACTCTTGACAGCAGAATTCTCTGCCTAATAAATACGCTCCTCGATGCGTCATTGACCGTATCCCGCACAACATTGATTGAAAGCTAATTTATGGCCGTTATATCTGGAAATCGCGGTCAAATCGCTCTCATAGGAACTCCTCGACAATTGCATTTTATCGGCCTTGATCGTCTCATGGTTTATGGAATGTCGGGATTTGAATGACGTTATGATGACGTCATAAATGCCAAGGTGGCTTCGAAATACTCTCCCCGTTATACCTTTCCCCATTTTCGCGGGTGTGTAGTTCAGAAACTAGAGGGGCAGGATTGTGAGCATCGCCGAAAGGTCTTCGAGATGGCTCTTTTAGTTCAAAACATCATAAAAATGTTGAACACCTCTCTAATGCGGGCTGTAAGAGTTCAAAGTTTACAGTTTAAGGATGGATTCGCACGGAATGTGTCTCTGAGTCGCTACTCACTACTAGCGAATTGTTCTTGTGCAACGGAGATGGCGTAGGCCTACTTGTGTTCAGCTAGAGTAAATCTATTTCTTGAAGGCCGTGTGACCAAAATATTGCGTAATGTATAGTATTATATTTCATGATGCTGCATTTCGGTAAAAATGTATATTTCGTCAAATTAGCGCTAAAGCGATTTGTTCATGCTGTGCTCGCATGGCTGGTGCACTTTTCGGTGTCATGTGTGCGCAGTGATAACTGGTGTTTAACATTGACCACAGTTGGTTTCCACGACAGCATACAAAGCTGGCTTCACCTCCTCAATACCCTCATTTCTCGCGTTGTCTCCGAATGCCGTGACTTTCCACGATCCTTGTCTCCAGGTCACGGATAAGCACGGCATATCGGTCATATTGGCCGCCATCTGGGAGGGCCACACCGATTGCGTGAAGCTGATGCTTAAAAAGGTGGGTGACGCCCTGCCGGCGCTCTCATTTAGGGCCGCATTGTCGCGTTCCACTTTAGACGTGCATTGTCCATTCTTTTATGGGTCACATGCTTTGGAATGAACGTCTGGATTTCTTTGTCATTTACACAATGGTGCGTAATTACCGTGTGTGTCGATGCCGGACAAACACTCATTGTTGTGGCGTGCATAATGCCCCACCACGGTAACTGTCAGCGCTCCCCGCTGGCCGGGTACAGTCTGCAACTTGCGGTGCAGGGCACTAGACGTTGCTAGATTCTGTTGGGCCTGCAGTATCTACACCAACTGCATTCCATGTTCTCTACTGACCGGTGGACTACCGCCTGAATCGGCCTGTACCCCGGGTGTGTCTCCACGTCTGGCCTTGTGCGACCCGCCGTCGTGCGACGGTGACCTTACGCTCGGTCCGCCAGGGTGCTTCCAAGACGGGCTCCACCCCGGACGGCACGAGCTACCTGGACGCCGCCGAGAAGGCCGAGATCAAGGAGCTTCTACGATAGACGTCGCTCCGTCTTCCATCGCGCTGTGATTTGAAATGCCGTTGTGATGCCGCAGCCGGAGCCGCGTAAAGCTATTCTTTGTACTAATCCACTATACATGTGCGGTCCTCTCTATTTATTCCCCGCTGTACGGCCGGGCGTGCGGCGCGGCGTTTCTCCTCCGGACGCGTGCGTTCTGTTGCGGCGTGCGCGGCTCGCGCTGTCCGGCCGGGCGGTGCCGCCGCTCCCGACAGGCCGCCGGCGCCGGATGTTTGTCGACTCCCGCCAGCGGGACGTGACGCGCGCAGGCCGGACGGCCGTGCGCACCGCGCCGCAATCGCCGCGCGGTGGCGCGTGCCGTGTGTCACAGCTCTCGCGTGCGCCCGCCAGCCCACTCGGGACGGACGGGGAGGGACCGGACCCGGTTCGTGCCGCGCAGACCGGGCCCTGTTGATTGTCAGGTACGGATGGACGTGGTGGCTATGGAAATATACTGACCAGGTACTCGTGGGTGAGGGTTTGCGGGATGGAGGACTCGCGAGCGTCTTGCGTTTGCGAAGTGTTAGGATGGAGCTTATCAATATCGCATCATTATCTCATTATCCAGATTAATTCACTAAATATACACGGATTGTCGCCTAGATGCGCATTGGAGTTGTGCTCAGTATCAGTCCTACGGGAAATTCATACCTGTGGGTAGTCTTGATCACTAATAGCAACTCATAGTTGTTTGAGTTTACTGGAATCAAGAACTTCGTTGGCGCTACTTCAGTGAGCCACTATATTGAACGCGCCGGCCGTGGCGCAACGGCATGACGGTGTGACGTGTGCGACCATCGCGCATCATGACAGACACCACCTTATGAACTTCTACGATGGGCTTGGCCGCAGGCGTCGCCGGCGTCGCAGCTCGCTCTAATGACTGAGGAGGCCAGAGAACGCGCGGGATGCGTCTCGAGTTAGCGACGTGCCGGTCACAACGCAAACGCCCCATCACCGAGCTGTGATGCTCTCGGCAGGCATCTCAGAGTGATGGCAAAGTATGGCATCATTGGGATCACTTCGGCGAGATAACGGCGGTCCGCGGCGTGATGTGTCTGAACGCCGCCAGGCTACATCTGGGGGCTGCGGGACACTGCGGAGCTCCAGTGGTTGCTCTGGCTCGCCGGGTCGGCCGCCGATCGGAGAACCAGGTCATCTTCAGACGTCAGACGGACTGGATGCACTATCACTGAACTCCTTTACGTTTTTATATGTGCGTGATGCTACACCAGAATGCATGTACCACTGGTATGAAAGCATCAGGGCCCAGTAACATTGGATTGTAGATTTTTAGCACTCCCGCACGTGCTTCAGTAGGGAAGTAGTCCTTTCTTGAGACACCGCCACGACCGTTGGAGCACCTCGGCACGGTATGGACTGGGTTAAGTCGCAACGTTTCAGGACATGGCCTGGCCGCTCCTGCTGCACCCTGCCAACACGGTCATCCTTGTCTCGCTGCCTCATCGGTCCCAGACACGCAGTCGACATTTGCCAGTCCACCACGGCGCACTGTTTGGCTCCGGTCGTGCCGTCTCAGGACACGGCCATGGGCTTGTAGACGCCGGTGTAGCCGATGAGGCGGGCGCGCAACGCTGGCAGCGACTGCACCGTGGCCACCACGTCGTCCAG
This sequence comes from Pollicipes pollicipes, assembly GCF_011947565.3. Lineage (NCBI taxonomy): Eukaryota > Metazoa > Arthropoda > Thecostraca > Pollicipedomorpha > Pollicipedidae > Pollicipes > Pollicipes pollicipes. The sequence goes on from NW_023596297.1 coordinate 16,761,406, forward strand.
CAGACGGCTGCACTCGCAGCACAGCACGTAGTAGATGTCGCCACCGTCGCACGACTTGTGCAGCACCATGCGCCGCAGGCCGGCTCGTTTCGGAATGCTCCGGTACAGAGTCCGGGCGCCTGGGGGAGCAGAGGGCTCTGTAGGGGCTCCACGCGCGGGCTGCTGATGCACAGCAGCCGGGCTCCTGGTAGGAGAAGTAGCGTTCTGGGGAGAGGCATGCAGCACAGCGAGAGGCCCCCTCTGTGAAGACTGGCGACTCTAGTGAGTAGGTCCTGCTGCAAGTTTGACTATATCGGGGCACCCAGCCTGCTAGAGAGTCTGCAGGTAACTCTGCAGCCAGGGACGTGTGCAATGGGTGGCTCAACTCAAATTATCCATGGAAAAGACATTTTAGCGTGCCGCCGGCGCGTAAAAGGTTTCACGGGGCGTAGGACATCATGGCATTGCGTCAGCCTCCTATTTTTACGTCTCTTCTTCGAGTTTTGGGGTGACGACGTCTATTTTCGTCTAGTCTGTACGCGTACACATTTAACACACCAAAATGCGCAGTGATTGTACGTCTCCCCAGCAACCCTCCACATCATTCCTCTGGAATGCGTTTTTGGCTCCTTGTCTATAGATGTAACCACTGGGAGTTTACCGCGGTATGGAGCCGGACTAATTGAAGGCTCAGATACCCAACAGCGGTAATGGCAGGGGAGTACCGGGGCGTAGAAGCTGGCTATCGCTGCTTTGTCGATGTACCGGCAAAGCAGCGATAACCAGCTTATTGTCCCACTGCGGTGCGACGACTCTGACAGGTATGTACATACATTATTGCGGGCATAGGAGGGATGAAAACAATATAGATAGGGAAAATGCAAAAGAGAGAGAGAGAGGGGGGGGGAGAGAGAGAGAGAGAGAGAGAGAGAGAGAGAGAGAGAGAGAGAGAGAGAGAGAGAGAGAGAGAGAGAGAGAGAGAGAGAGAGAGAGAGGGAGAGAGAGAGAAATAAGGTGGAACTGTATGTTGCAACTGGTGCAGGAAGATGCAAGGGAACTCATGGACTTACACATAAATCCGGAAACGCAGAGGCAGTGCGATACCACAGTCTGTGTCAACCGCGGCATACGGGGAGCAAGGTTCGCAAAAACTAGATTCATCGTCTCTTCGCCACCGGCCAGGAGGCGGCGCGAGCCTGTCAGAGGCTGGTTCGGCGTTCCGTCGGGCGGTGGACCTTCGCCGGCTGAACCACGGCCCTCTTCCCCCCCCCCCCCCCCCCGCCGGCAGTCCTACACTCCTCACCGGTCCAGCTGGGCCAGTCTCGCTCGAAGTTCTGCCGGTCGTCTCCCTCCATCACGCGGAACACGGAGATGATGTAACCCGTCCGGTCGCTGGTCGGACGCCGCTGGTCGTCTGGGGGCAGTGGCCAGGTCGCCACGCTTCAGGCGAGAGGGCCAGAGAGGTTGCTGAGGAGAACCAGAGAGGCTGGCGAGGAGAACCAGAGAGGCTGGCGAGGAGAGCCAGGGAAGCTGGTCAGGAGAGCCAGAGAGGCTGGCGAGGAGAACCAGAGAGGTTGGTCAGGAGAGCCAGAGAGGCTGGCGAGGAGAACCAGAGAGGTTGGTCAGGAGAGCCAGAGAGGCTGTGAGGGGAGCCAGAGAGGCTGGCGAGGAGAGCCAGGGAAGCTGGTCAGGAGAGCCAGAGAGGCTGGCGAGGAGAGCTAGGGAGGCTGGTCAGGAAAGCCAGAGAGGCTGTGAGGAGAGCCAGAGAGGCTGGTCAGAGGAGCCAGAGAGGCTGGTCAGGAGGGCCAGAGAGGCTGGTCAGGAGATCCAGAGAGGCTGGTCAGGAGAGCCAGAGAGGCTGGTCAGGAGAGCCAGAGAGGCTGGTCAGGAGAGCCAGAGAGGCTGGCGAGGAGAGCCAGGGAAGCTGGTCAGGAGAGCCAGAGAGGCTGGTCAGGAGAGCCAGAGAGGCTGGTCAGGAGAGCCAGAGAGGCTGGTCAGGAGAGCCAGAGAGGCTGGCGAGGAGAGCCAGGGGAGCTGGTCAGGAGAGCCAGAGAGGCTGGCGAGAAGAGCTAGGGAGGCTGGTCAGGAAAGCCAGAGAGGCTGGCGAGGAGAGCCAGAGAGGCTGGTCAGGAGAGCCAGAGAGGCTGGTCAGGAGGGCCAGAGAGGCTGGTCAGGAGATCCAGAGAGGCTGGTCAGGAGAGCCAGAGAGGCTGGTCAGGAGAGCCAGAAAGGCTGGTCAGGAGAGCCAGAGAGGTCGGTTGGCGTGATGTGGTGTGAGACTGTCATGTAGAAATCTACTTGAGAATTTACATACAGGAGGCTCGACGATGAACAAACCTATATACGGCGGAGTGTGCCTTAACACATGACGTGATTTTACTACCCATCTTTAAATCCAGTCCCAAAGGTATTGACGAAAGGATAAATCTTTAGCGGGCGGCAATGCTCCCCACAGATATACGATAAAGGCCCACGGTACTCAATGTCGCACTGTATATCACTGATATGCGCCCATGCCACTCAGCGTTATGCTGCTTTTCACTGGCATACGCCCACACAGCTCAATGTCATGCTGTATATCACTAAGATACGCCCACGCAACTCAAATTGATGCTGTATATCACTGACATACGTCCACGCAACTCAAATTCATACTGTATATCACTGATATGCGTCCATGCAATTCGATGTTTTTGAAACAATCAGCATTCATAGTGGTCTAAAAACCCACTGATACTGCGTGCACAGAGCACCTGACACTGGCAGCACACACACAAGCAAACCCAAAGCCGGTTGTGCTCACTGAGTGGCGGCCGCGCAATGGTGGCCACCTCCTCGTACAGCTTGACCGTGTGCTGGGCCACGTGTGTGGTCTGCAGGGGTGAGAAGGTGGTGCGCACGCCGTGGCGGATCTCTGAGAGCGCCTCCTGCGCCGCCCGGCCCGCCTTCCGCACCGTGTAGTACAGCAGGAACGGGAACGGCTCTGCGGCCGCCGGCACCGACAGCATGCATATGTGAGATGTGGTTGGGGACAGAAGCGGCCATTGGTGGTGCAAATAGGTGCCGGCTACAGGCGTTGGACATCGATGTCTACTGCCTTTAGAATGCCCACAACAATTTACGACAAATTTGAGAATAGCGTATAAACTGTACACAGTTTCTGTCATAACATAAAGACGAAATGAAAACGATTTCAGAAAGGAAGACCCTTAGGTCTTGGGTTTTCGGCATTATGAACTGAAAGCTTTGATGCTGAGCTATCGATCTTGCGTATACCAGAAAAGCCGGCTAGACGACGTTATAGGGCAAACAATGGTAATTTTAACAGTACTCCACGTTTTCAGTTAGGACTATGCTCGCGAGTAACCATTAGCGCAGCTTAAAACGTCAAGTACTGTCAATGCAACCAATGTATGTCATGTATCGTCGTTACCAGTAGTTCCTGGTATATGGAAGATCAATAGCTCTAAGAACTCCCAACTCGTTACGCCGAGTCAAACCGTACAATCCGGAACGAACCGGTGGTCGTGATTGAATACAAATAGTTGCGCAACTTGTTCTCGTCAGAAAGACGCAATGATTTCAAGTTCTAGCGGTTTAGTTTTCTGCTTCCAACATCCAATTACCGGTGGCGACTGCCGAGAATCAATAGTGGGCCACAGCTGCACAGCTCACCTGTTTTCTCGAGGTTGCTCAGCAACATCGCGTCCCTCGTTTTTCCCGCGGCCGCCACGTGCCGCAGCAGGGCCTTGCACGCGCCCAGCTGCACGTGCAGCGGCGGCACGGGGTCGAGCGGGCTGGGTGCCACGGGCAGCAGGTGGCTTTGCACGTGGATCACCACGCCCAGGTCCGGATCGCTGGCCTCGTGCATGCGCAGCCGCTGGCCGCGGGCAGGCGGCGACGCCGGGAGCTGCGGCACGTGCCGGCAGGTAGTCAGCTGGCCGTCCGTCTGGTGCTACGGGCCTGGTGTTACGTGTTACTGGCTGAGGAGAATGGGAGCTGTCCATGGGTGGTTTGAACGCTTCGATCTGCATTTGCCGTGCATTAGTGGCCAATATTAGGGGCCGGCAGTCACGTAACATGAAACAACGCACGGACATTGGCACATTGGACGCATCCCGAATATCATGGGTGAACAAATACACTGATCTGACGGCTCAGATCTTTCCGCACGTGACATTTTTCTTAACTGAAACCAATCGTCGTTAACCTGTTAGCTCGATACTGCTTTTTGTAATACTATTAAGGGTCTGCCAGTCCCCTCCCCCGTCCTCCACCCGGTATCACACGAGCCACCTAGCATTTTTTAGCAGTTGTAGCACCGTTCGATAAGCCTCGACCAATTTTGCTAAGCTTATGGGCGCTAATAGCCGTAACGACTATGCATCTCTCAGCAGGAGTGCTTAACGAAGTCTTTTAAGTTGGAATAATTTCCGTAGAGCTGTACGATAGGTTGTGGTGAAAAATTGAAGGGTGCCTTTTGTTGGAATCAAGCAATTTTGTCTTTATGTGTTTTGATGAATGCATAAGTAGCCATAAAGCTTTCTCCCTTTGCAAAACGGCTTTTGGCTACGCACTTTCAATCGGAAAATTTGGCGATTTTCGCCGTTTCTTAGTATTTCGGCAAGAAACTCACGTTTTGCGTCGGTTGTAAAAATAGTCAAGGATTTTCATTTTGGGAAAGGACCAGTTCGGAAAGTTCAGAGTGTGTTCTCTTCAGTTATAGGTCAACGTCCTGGAAAACTTGCTTCCATCTGTGGCAATGGCAAGAACGTCCAGGCGATTTCGCGTCCTCCAGGGGCTGTTCACCTGGCGCGACCCACTTGGCCAGTTCGGGACACATTTCTCAGTGATCGAAATCTCTAGCACTTGAGTAAAGCACCTCGTAATAATTCAGCCAAGTGTATGAAGAAACCACGTCATCAAAATAGGGTTCAGGCCTATGAGACCATGAGACTTTGTTTCACCGTAGTCGTAGACATGAAAGGAATGCGGAACAGATGTTTCGGGTATGTTTGTGACATGCCTGGGCGAATTACCATATCTTTCGTGTGTACAACCCTTTTGCAAAGTGTTTGGGAACGGTTATGGCGTCAATAAAACACAGGTCTGCACCCTTCGAGGTTCACAAAACGAAGGAGACACTTGAGGATCACAAATGAGCACGTATTCAACCGCTCACTGCATCCCAAACGGAGCTCGTAAGTTTCAGTGCTTATGCAGATTGTCCCACACTACTGTCACCCAGTTTTCTTTGCGTGTTGGTTGACTGCAGTACATGCCGTTCAGAAATCCATCCACAAATATGGTGGGTACAAGTTCCCTTGTGAGTAACGCAAAACTGGCTTTAAAGCACAAAAGTGGGAATTTTTAGGAATGGCTGTCGGCACGAGAGCCAGAACAAGCTTCACCCTGACCAAGCTTACCAAGCTGGAGGGGTTGCCCATCGCCCACCTCCCATCCAGAGAAGCACCCTCCAGCATGTCCTTATGTTCAAGCTGCTGGATCTCTGGGACGGCAGGAGCCTCCGCCATGGAGCTGGCGAGGAGGATGGGGAGCAGGGGTGTCATTTTATGAGATGATTGGGTGGGGACTGAGCCGATGAATTTAATGTAGCCTGACCCTAAGAACCTGATTTCTTCCCGGATTTCCGCCACTTTAATGTGCAACCTCGATGTCGAGACTGAGCACAAAACTCGGAAAATGGTTGACTTCAAAATTACTTTGCCGCTGCTTTTGTCGTTTCAAGCCAATGTGAAAATGCATTTTTGTTTAAAGAAAACTTCGAATAGGGTGTAACTCACAACAAAACATCTGAGCGAATCAATCGGTTATGATAAGGCAAAAAAAGTGTTGTTTGCTCTCAACTGAGCTGGCCCGGGGCGCAAAAACACAGAGTTATTCAGAATGACGGTGGCTGACACGTGCAGAAAAGAGACCAAGGAAGATTATTCGCGTGGATTAGCAGGGTGTACCAATCTAAGAGTGAAATTGAGCTTGCACGACCTTCTCACCAGACATGTTGATTATTGGAGGGACAGATGAGCTAAAGCCTGATGACCGGACCGGTCGCCAACGAAAAAATTGCGCCACCAACGCTTTGGCACACATTGGAAGCTTAACTAAGCAATCAATGCATTGAGCTTTCATATTGAAAATAACCAACATTTAGTATATAAGAAGGTTGCCTCAGCCAATGACATCATCAAGAAAGTGTTGGTTACATTGAGAAAACTCGGCGTTTGGAGGCTGTGGCCACGGTCAGGTTCGTTCGCAAAATCGATCAACACCACCCCAGCATTTCTTTCACTCTGGAGCGCACCACGCAAAATGTGTTGATCGCATTCCTAGACACCTTTGGTGCGGTGAATCCAGACGGGACACCGCTCACTGTTACCGCCGAACTGTTCTTCCAACCGTCCCGTCCTGACACGTACCGCAGCCCGTCTTGATAACTCAGCGAGTTAGAACACCTGCCCTCCAATTCGCCCAGCTGTGGCGGAGTGTGTTCGAGCGCTTTAGACGTCCGCTTTTTGTCCCTGATTGGGATCGCCTGCGGCCGGTGGCAGCGGCCGTGATGACGGCCAGGTGACGTCAGAGGGCAGGACGGACCACGCAGAGCATTGCAACAGCTATCGCGGCAAAGTTCCGCCGTTGGCCCGAAATTTTGCAATCGGATGGCGGGGTCAGAGCTTACGTAGCAAGCACTGCTTAGCGTTGGCGTGCATTCCAGAAATGCATCCAATCAGTAAGCGCAGACTGAATCCCAAAAGAACTCATGGCCGCCTCCGTCGTAACGGATTCACTTCCGCACGCACCATGACTACACTGGGAAAGCAGCCCAATTTTATCACGAACGCGGATGACCGAGTATATATGTTCTGCTTTCCAGTCGTGTCAAAGTAGTCGTGCTAAAAGTAGCTCTCCTTTCCCGTAAGAACGGACACCCGGAACTCTGAATGAGATCTCCCGATTGTGCTGTACGTTTTAGATAGGAATTCAATAAGTGGTTTGCCAAGAAGGCGTAGAAAGATGAAATAAATAGACTGTAAAGCAAACAGATCTATGCCAAAATACCATTTATGAGGTGTACGTCTTGAACTCTCCCCAGATAAAAATAAGTCATGATTTATGTACCGATGACAAGTTTATTTCTTGCACAAACAAGATCGCGGCTGTATTCCAGTGACCCTCCGTTGGCGAAACATGATACAAAAACAATGGCAGTCATCGGTGATACAACATTCGTCAAGTCGTGACTCTACAAAAGACGATTCTTTTAGGACAAGAACGAGAACTCTGTTAAGACCACCTCACTGATATCCTGGTAGGCCGTGAGGCGGGTTCACGGGACCGGTCCAGACCAGGGGTGGGGGGGGGGGGGGGGCAGGGGGCTCCAGCAGGACGGGGCCGGGACGAGGAGTGGCTCCGGCAGGACGGGATCGGGACGAGGAGTGACTCCGGCAGGATGGGGTCGGGACGAGGAGTGGCTCCGGCAGGACGGGGTCAGGACGAGGAGTGGCTCCGGCAGGGCGGGTGACATCGCATACGAAACAGGCCTCACTGGATTGTTGGGGAAATAATTTTCCTCGAATGCACATCAGCTTAAGACTAATGTGCTGTGATGGTGAAAAGGGTGAAAGCGACCATTTTTCTTCCTGAAAAGCAGTTAGCCAGATAGACTTAATTTGAGCAAAAACTCTGCGGTTGTATTCATCGAAAACAAAAGAAACATACCAAGCTTCCTCAAAAATTATGTTTTGGCTTTCTCACCTCATCCTAGAGTCCAAGGAGGAACGCCGTGCGAAATTTTCGATGTTTGGAGCCTAGATCCAGTTACAATCGTCGCCTGCAGGATGATGAGATGTGTGGTGCTAGGCCTAATATTGACTATATATATATATATATATATATATATATATATATATATATATATATATATGCCCAGTTTTAATGGTTGAGGGTATTTGAACTTCAGCCTAGGTTAGGTACTACAGCGTTACAGAAAAAAACTGAGGCATGGCGCGTACAAAAGGGTCACGCCAATAAGTTTGTGCTTCATCTAGCATTGCAGGGATATACTAGACATAGCGCAGAACCAACACGTTTCTCTGGACTGGATAGTGGATGCTCCTCGACGCGAGCTGGCGACCAGCTGGGCGGCCCATTGGCTGGCCAGCTGGTCGCCTGTCCGACCTCGCTGTATACCTTGGAGGAGAAGCGCACGTGCCGACTGATGCCGTTGGCACCTGGGTGTTTGTCTGCGTCGCGTCCAACAGAAGCGCGCGACGCTGGCGATCGGCAGATATTGGCCTGTCGCCGTCCCGGGCTGGCCAGAGGCCCGGCGTGGCGGGTCTTGTGCGAAGGCCGGGGGCCTGTACAGCCCGGTAATGACGCTCTCCCGGCCTGGCCAGAGGCCCGGTGTGACGAGTCTCGTGCGACGGTCGGGGGCCTGTACACCCCGGCAATGATGCTCTCCCGGGCTGGCCAGAGGCCCGGCGTGGCGGGTCTCGTGCGACGGTCGGGGGCTTGTACACCCCGGCAATGATGCTCTCCCGGGCTGGCCAGAGGCCCGGTGTGGCGGGTCTTGTGCAACGGCCGGGGGCCTGTACAGCCCGGTAATGACGCACTCCCGGCCTGGCCAGAGGCCCGGTGTGGCGGGTCGCGTGCAACGTCTGAGGGCCTGTGCAGCCCGGTTATGACGCTAGAGGCTCGGTGTGGCGGGCCCTTCCCGTGCGCCGGCCGACGGCCTGCGCAGCCCGGTAATGACGCAATGGAGGGCGGCCGGAGCGTCGTGCTGTGTCCCGATATCGAATCGCACGGTTAAAAACAACAGCTATGCCACGGGAGTCGGTAACATTTTGCAAGGCGCAACCCGTGCTTTTGTGTGCAGTCATTCATTTTAGTCATGTTGTTCAGTAAAATCTGTCACACCTTTGCATTATAACAGTCAACAAATCAAATACCAACGCCAAGGAGCTGTTGACGAAGTCGAGGGCTATGCGACTCAACTAACGTACTCAGTAGAGGGGTGTGCGAGGCTAGATGAGCTAACGTGCCAGGGTAGTGTGAATGCCGTAAAACTACTCCAATGATTCTAACATTAGCCTTATGCTAAGAGGCACGGAGGTAAGCTGAGTTAAAGCAGCGTTTCTACCTACTAGACATGGATCTGAACCAGAACGGACTCGAACTTAAATCTGGTCTCATTACATGCTGCAACTCGAAATCAGCGGACTCCATTTATTCCGCAGATGAATCAGACTCGATTCCACTGATCTGAGAATCAGTGGATTTCCACTAGATCCCTTTGATAATATAGGCGTGGAATCGAGCGCACACTTAATATTGGATGCATAAACATTACCTCAGCATAACAAACTTAGCTCCAAATATTCACCACCACATTTTCACGTAAATACCTTAACTTCAGTCAAGGCTTACACATGAGTCCGATGAGAGCGACTTTGATCCTCTGTCAATCTCAACCATTGGGAAATATTGGACACATACACGTATGTTTGTTTGAATCAAACAACTGTTCTGAAAAGTGCATTTTTATTAACGACAAAGGCTATGAAGCAGGGGCAAGGTTCTACAAATGATCATGATGCAACGATGACTGAGTAAGACGTCAAGTATGTTCGTGACGGGCTACGTTTCAGTGAGCTGGGCTGCTGGATGTACAAAATGCCACGTATGACAAAGCATCCCTGAAAAGCTATGTCCCTGACAATAAATTACAGGAAGGGATTCGCCATCCTAACTGATGAGCTGTGAGCCTTTGCTTAACAAATGCTTTGGTGGTTCGGACAATTCGGCCTACATCCCCCACCCCCGAAGGTTTTTCCGGAATAATTTCCCAAAGGCGCGGTTGTGGCGCGTCAAACTTTGCATAGCTATGGTCGATTGAATATCCGATCTACTGGCACAAAAATTACATGGACCTTGTAAGGCCGCTGATCCATGCAAGGTCAAATTCAGGTAGTGGCTGTCAGCGAAGGCAATTTCTAGGAAATCGCTTAATATGATGCAAAGCACTTCAGTGTTAGACGGGACCATAATCTCTGCGATAGTTCCGTAGGCATCAAGACATTTGAATTCAGGATTACGGAAAACTCCATTGACCTCAGGTCAGATATGAAGGTCAGATCGAAGTCTAAACCACCTCGTATGTTTTCTGGTGGGCTTGCTTTACGGGGTAGCTTCCGATGCTCACTTCAAATTTCTGAATTGCATGGACCGCAACAGACATATTTCATGAACTCTTTAAACGTTAAGGTACGCCACTTAAATAAGCCGACCCTGATCAGCCTGTTGGCTTTAGGAGCATACTACCTAGCTTACTGATGGACGCTTATTCAAATTCAAAAATCAAAGCAATCTCGCAGCTTTTTGGTGACAAGGACTTTCTAAAGGTCAAACAAGGTAACCGAACTGAAATGAACACCAGGGATGTTTTGCTTAGAACCGGTGTCGAGGAACAAGGCGGTTGCATGGGGAGATATGGGGACACTTTGGACACCAATCTAAAGCTTGGCCTTGTTTGAATTTATTTGACCAATATGTTATGACTTATTAGGAATCTCAAAGTTTGGCACAAGTGAGTTCACATGCAGACCAACAGACCCTGCGAATTTTGTGTCTAATGCTTCCTTAGACTTGGGGTCTCAGGGGGTCAACTTGATTCCCTCCACCCGAGCGTGTGATATTTAACCGCCGCCCCCTCCCTCCCCCCCCCCCGGACGCGTGTTAAAGGAAATGTTCCGCATTTCGATACTTTGAAGCAAGCATCAGATAAGATGAAACAAATCCACTGATAAGTATTGGTACTGTTTTTAAGTCAAAAAGACTATTCTAGACAACACAGTTTCTGTATTTAGTAAACATGCTTCTCAACATGCCATTGTTTGATTGCATCATGGAACGCTTATGTGGTGTTGGGTGCCGCCAAACTAACTGTGCAAAATTGTCTCAGCGCTCACTTGTAGCACTTCGCAAACTAGCCGGGGGATAGCAATGGAAGTGCTGGTAGTGTTCCCTGAGCCAAGTATCGTAATGTGCTCGTGTTTGATGCCTTTCTCGTTGTGTTCTCGCGTATTTGTCCGTGAGATGGTTGAGAATACTGATAGAGCTAATTGACACTGCCTTTATTTGTTAGTCGTGCTTACGGATGCTACATCTGAACGCCTTGATGATTTTATTCCGCTTGGCCTTGAACGCCTTGAACGCCGCATGGTCTATGAGATGGGAGAAATTAAATGACGTTGCTTTGGCTTCCTGCATGCTGGAATGGTCTTGAAATAGTTTGCACACCTTTGCGGCCGAGTGGCTCAGAAATAAAAAGACTTTGGGTCTTAAAGAGAGTGCTCCGCATTTGTATGGGCTCCGCATTTGCATTTTGACCTGCAATATCCATATTGAGTATCATTTGGTGCAGCTCACGGTCCTGACCTTCTTAAGACCTAAAATCCTCTAGTTTCGGAGCTACACATCCACAAAGATGTGCACACCATTTAGTGTAGGCCATTTCAAGGTTGCCCAGGCATCCATGACGCCATAATAACGTAATTCAAGTCCTGTCATTCCACTGATCATGCAGCGTTCAATGTCAAGAAAAATACGATTATTGAGTCGTTCATATCTGGCGTTCGTGGGCACGATTTCCAGATCTAACTGCCGTCAACTGGCTCTGAGCCAATGTTGTGTAAGCTATGCAAGATACTGACACCTTTTTCGGTGCTGCATAATACAAAAAGTTATATACTCCTTCCATTTATTACAGAAATAAGAATGTAATCCAATGATTTGTAAATAATGTTGCAACCAAGCATGTGAATACATCTAAGCACCTCAAACTCACGGACAAATGTCCAAGAACACCACGAGAGAAGGCCAGATTGCGAGGTCCTAACGGTATTTGGTTCAGCACTCATCCGGCACCATTGCAGGCCACCTCTCGGGAGATTGAATAACTGGAAGTGAGTGCGGTCGTATAAACCTCCCATGACCCAATCAAACAATGACGTGTTGAGGAGGACATTTACTATGTGGAGAAATTCTGTCGTCTAGAGTAGTCTTCTCCGCTGACGAGCAAGCCAACAGTTATAAGTGAGATTCTTTTATCATACCAGATGTTTGCCTCAACATCTTTAATTCGGAACATTCGCTTTAAGGAGAACACGGGTGTGGACTGCACCGGATCATCTCCAAAATGAATATTTCAGTTAAAAAGCACACAAATGTGGAGCACTCCCTTTGAAGCCCTGTAGTCGGACCCAGGCTCCAGGGATTTGAGCTCCGACTCGAACTCACGCACCGCGGAAACGAACGGCAATTCGGGTTCGGTATCATGTGGTCTACAGGGAGGTTTGGCCTCAGGACGTGGAACCAGACTAAAAACGGCGGGTATTGGGCCCGAACTCCAGAAAGTCTCATGTAGAGAATAATATCAAAAGATGTCAGGATATCACAGGAAAAGCTTTGGTTACAACTTTTATACGGCACGTGGCTTCTTATGTTTCTCTTCTCGAACGTATGAATTTAGATACGAATGACAAGCAGTAGACAGCTGGTGATGGATTTTACACGCCAGCCCTTAGGATTGCGAGCCCGCGTCAGGTTTATATGTTTCGCATATACAGTGAAATGTTATACGTAATCACTGACTCATGTTTGCCCAAGTCTGTTGGAAAACTGGCCAACGCATTTTATCGCAGCCGAGTGAGGGACGGGTTGCTAGCTGTCTGTCTGGCGCATTACCTGTTGAGCCAGTGGCTCATGGTTCACGGTCAGCTGTTTGCTCGGGGATTATCTGTCGGCCGTGCACGGCCACTTGAGTGGTAATCGCACCGTTATCTGGCCCCGCGTTCCCTCCGTCCGGCGTGTCAGTGGTGGCTCGAGTCCTCTGGTCGGGACTCCACCTACTGTGTCACGAGATTGATGGGTTCACCCAGTATTCTGCCCGTCGCCCTGTTCACCTCGTCCGGCTCCAGACGTGATGGATTCATAGCTGTTCGGTCGACGCCCCCCCCCCCCCCTCCTCCCTCGCCCCTTCCGTCCATGATGTGGATAGGGCGCTCAACTTGTATCAGACACATCCCGTACCGGTGGTGAACCGGTACCGGTACCGGTACCGGCACTATCTGTCGGTCGCGTGAGTGAGTGGCAGGATGTGAATGACAGGATGTGAGTGGCAGGATGTGAGTGGCAGGATGTGAGTGGCAGGATGGCATTCCTCTGTTCGGCGCCGGTGTATGCCGTCTACAGCTCATAGCCATCTGATGGTCGCCGCATCTGTCGGTGGTGCGAGTGATGGACTGTGTTCGGCGCCTCAGCTGACGCCCTGCGCACCGGGCACCCTGCCGTCCGCCGTCACTGTCCGCCGGCCGCTGGGTCTTGGCACGCGTGCTCGTCACCATTTGGCAGCCGACTGACCTGTCCGTCAGTCGTCCGTGACCCGACACTCGCCAGAGGGCCGGCCCCGAGCGACGGAACGCCCGGCGCGACGCGGCGGCGAGCTGCGAACTGTCACCACGAGACCGCCCAGCCAACAGCCCAGCCACGCCCCAGACACGGGCAGATGACGGAGGTCTCGAGGATGACGTGCTGGTATTTGAGGTATGCAGTTTGAGCAAATATTGAAAGGTGTGTTATGGCGTACGGGACATGTTCTGACGCTCTTGTTGTTCAAGCGTACGGAAGCGTTGTATCAAATCCATTAATTAGGGCTGTTAGTGTTTTGTAAACAGCCTGCGCCGGTCCCCAAATTTACCATTTTCGAGAGAACCTTTCATTGTCTCGTCTATTTCAGCTCGGGTTTTCAATCAATGATTACAGTTTGCCACCTATTCCGATTGAACCAGTTACGTAACTGTGACTCGCAGGACGGCTTAACATTTACGTGCGTACAGTGTTAGAATCTCAGAAAGGTTGCGCCTGTGTCTCCTCGCCGAACCATGAGTTCCTACCGGATGGGCTTTCATTACGCACATTCTGAATGTGCTACAAATCCAATGAGGTGCGTTCCCCTACACGAATCAACCGTACTGCCTCCCGTTGACACAATGTCAGCTATTTGGCAAGGCATAGTCACTGTCGTGACCATTGCGGGCGGGCGGTATTGCGGCGCATTAGACCCAATTGTAGCCATGTCCCGGAAACAGGACATCGAGGACTGCGCCAGTCTTTGACTGGGAGTGCCATAGAACTGCGAACCAGCTCGAAGCTAGAAGCTTCAGCGATATCAGTGACACCAAAAAGCCCACGCCCATGCCCGGCGCGTCCTGCTCGGCGCACCTTCCCCGGCGCGTCCTGCCCGGCGCGCCTTGCCCGGCGCGTCCTGCCCGGCGCACCTTGCCCGGCGCGCCCTGCCGGCGCGCCCTGCCTAGCACGCCCTGCCCGGGGCGCCCTGCCCCGCGCGGCGTCCCACCTTGTGTCCGGCGGGCAGGAAGCGGTGTACCAGGTCGTGAGGCACCAGGAAGCAGTCCTGGCTGAGCTGGTCCAGTGTCTGCAGCGGCTGCTGCTGCGGCTCGGGGCTGGGCGGCCGGGGCGTCGGCGGCGTCGGCTCGGCCACCGCCTCCTCGGCCCGCTGCCGCCGCGGTCGGGCCGGCCGTCAGCCAGCCGACGAGGCCCGAGCGGCGGCCGGGAGGCTCCGTCTCGGCCGAGCCGCCGCCGCCCAGCAGCCCCAGGAAAATGTGCGTGCGCGTGGGCCGTTCGGCCGGCTCTGGCTCAGCCGCGGCGGCCGTGCGGAGCCGCCGCGGCTGCAGCTTGACCCGGCCGCGGCCCAGCTGCAGCGGCTGGTGGCTGTCCGAGCCGCCCGGCCGGCCGCCCCGGTTGTACAGGAAGTTCATCTGGCCGGAGTGGGAGGTCCGCCGGCCTGCGACGCTCGGCTCGGACTGCGCTCCGGCGGCGGCTTCGGCGGCCGAGGCCTCGCGGTCGCTCTTGAGGCGGGGAGCGGCGCAGTGTCACCGCTGGGACGAGCTGGTGCGCTAACGCTGACAGAACAGCTCCGGATGCCGACGGTCAGACTCGGCCGCGCCTACTGCAGTGACTGTCGCCGGTGACCTGACCCTCGTTCATCACACTGTCATGGTCGGGTCACACGCCGCTGCTGCATAATCTCAGGCCAACTCCTCACCAAGGGCCGGCCTGCTGCTCCCTCCCGCGCACCGATCCGCACCCAGGGCGAGCCGGCTGCTTCCTCCCGCAGCTCGATCCGCACCCAGGGCGAGCTGACTGCTTCCTCCCGCGGCTCGATCCGCACCAAGGGCGAGCCGGCTGCTTCCTCCCGCGGTCTGATCCGTACCAAGGACCGGCCGGCTGCTTCCTCCCGCGGCTCGATCCTCACCAAGCCGACCGGCTGCGTCCTCCCGCAGCTTGATCCGTCGATTCCTGCCGTCGGTCACTGGAAGTCCGAACGGCGGCTTTATGACTGCAATGAACGCGGCACCGCAGCCGGAAGCTTCGGCTCACCTCTCATGCCCATTCGGCGGGAAGGCACGCCGGCCGGTTTCGCACCGCGGGGACCCTGCGCCTGTCAGGGTTGCTGTCACTCCCGTACGCACGCGGGCCGCGCCGTCACTGGCAGTGGTCGACGGGGGCTCCAGCCCACGCCTCCGCTCGGGGGCAGTCGCCAGCGACTCTCGAGTGTCGCCTCACCACCGTCTTTTCGCGGCCGACACCGGGAGCTCACGCGGGCCTCGCCACGGGACGGCACCGCCGGTGCGTGTGGCGCCTCCCGCTCGCCGGCAGACTCGCAGGCTCTCCGACGAGCGTCACCCCCGTCGGCAGCCGGCGTCACGGCCGACGACCGGCGCCCGTGACGGCCGGTGGGGGGGGGGGGGGGCGGGGCGGTCACATGGTTGGACGGCCGAGCCGGGCAGCCGCCGGCTCGTGTTGACTCAGACCGCGGTCGAGCGCCGCGCCAGCCGCGCTCTTGCGAGACGGCAGCAATGTAAGCTGAGGCCTTGGGTCAGAGCCCGGCCGGTGTCGGGCTGCCAGCGTTATTTTCGTGCGCGGACTTTCCTCCGTTTTTCAGCTTGTCGGTGCGCCTGGTGCGAATTAGTCAAGTTGTTATCGGCAATCGGGTAACACAAGGCTAGAAAACCAAATGTCAAGCAAGTTCGCAAGATAAGTGGAATTTCACCTTGTTGAGATATTTATCAAATTTTAAATTAAAGATGCATAGCAGTCGGATGCGTTTTGCGGGTGGGATAAAGGAAGGCTACAAAAACTGAGGTTTACAAATACAGACTGGAGTATTCTGACGGTAAATATAGCACCAATATATATATATATATATATATATATATATATACCATACGCTCAACACAGCTTAGTCAGTGGGGTTTCACATAAAGCAACCAGTGCATAATCAAGGGAGTTGAAAATGGCCAAAAATCCGTGACGCACTTCTTGGGCGGCCCCTGATGTGTATGTAACGTGCTGTGCTGCATGTAACGGGCTCGCAAATTTATAAATGGCCGCCTGAGGATTAACCGGCTCCGAGGCTACGAGGATGGTGAGATCGCTTTAGTCAACAAAGCCGATCAAGCTGGCGCGACTTACGTTTACGTTGATCGTGACGTGTGTCAAAAAACGCATAATTCTTGGGAAGCCTTTGCTCACAATGTGCTGAGTTCACATCTGCAGCTGCACCACCTGTACTGGTTTGTAACTTCTATGTACGCTATGAAATTATGGCAGCTGTCAACTTACCATCCAGCTGAATGTCAGGCGGGGTCACAGGTGGGTCGAATTTTTATCAGAATAAACTGAAATGTAGGCTCTCTTTATCACACGATCACCCAATGTCGTAATCTCAGACACAGCTAAATTGTTGGGCATTATAAATATTCACCGGGACAAACCTGAGGCCGAAAATATGAAAGACAATCTACCTGTACATTTCTGCAAGCAGTGAATGATAGCGAACTACGGCAAAACAAATTTATGTCGTAAATAAAGTAAGGACCGGTTCTCAAAATAACGACGCCGAGTCACCCCACGTGAATGTTATGTTCTTCCAAACCGCGCCACCCCTCGTAGTATATGATGACCTGATTATTAGTCAATGGTTCGTAAATTTGGTTAGTGCCATGGACCGACAACTGGGTAGTATAAGTCGTTTGAGTTTGGCGTAGACTATCGCATAATGTTTAGAATGGGATTAGACTCACGATTTCCGCTGTGGACCTGTTGAACTTGCGCCGTATTGTTGACCTTGGTTGGCACATAGTCAAACTATCTGATGCATTGCATCAACCCAATCAGTCAAACAGAAAAAAACACTCCGCGCTGATGTCCTATTGCGCGGGGAGGTAGTGAAGCCTTTACATCATGACCTGGCCGAGAATCGGAGCACTGCGTCGCTGGAATGTGCCAAACCAATCGTTTACAGTCTACAGGAACTGAAAACCCGGTGTGCCTGGCCAAGCCGGCCCAACACTTGTATTCGAATGGCATAATGAATAATTCAAAACTTCCAGGCGGAAGCCGATTAGATGTTGTTAACGGAAAACAAAACCTAAAATCAATTCGCTATTGATCGCCGTTCGCCTTCGCGAAGTGTCGTTATTCATGTCGCCATACTAACTACTTGGTCATTGTGGCCTTCATAGTATGCACCAGACAAGCCAAGTCGCACAGTTTTGGTCGTACCTGTAGCCCTCTGTGGATGCGGCACTCCCTGCAGCTGAAAGCTGCGCACCGCAGCAAGGGGTTTGAAGAAACAACAACACTATGCATTCGCCTGTCAGTAGTGAGCCTCGCGTCCCATGCTGAGCCCGGTGCGACTCCATGCGACACCCCAAAGCATGGTCTGTTTAATATGCGGTCCAGTCTGTACGTTGTCACTGAGAGTTGTGACACACAATGGATGTTATCTGGATTGGCTCGTGCTCGTCCCGGCTGCCCAATCCTCTTCGCGTTTCTGATCAAAGGCTACAGCGGCGTGGCCACACCTGCGTTGCAGCTGACTACACTGTACGGTGCAGGGACACAAGTGTGCCACTCCCTGTTCGTCTCACCCTTCGCAGCTGTGCAAGCTTTCTCACGCGCTTTGGATTACATTGAAACTACGCTCAACGCCGTGCGCCGGTACGTCAGGGACCCCGGATAGTGTGGGGAGTTTATATGCTGGCAGGTTATGTGAAATTAATGCTAATGCTAATAAAGATACGTCCCCAAGTTTCGGAGCGATTTCCGGTGCATTTTGTTTCTCATTTTGGTGGCTTGGAAAACAGAAAAACAGGGGGCGTAAATATGACCCATGAAAATAATGCTGATGCACACATGACCAGGCTCCTAAATAAACGACCCAAATCCATAACACCAAATAATACCACAGACTTCCGGCTCCAGAACGGCAGCTTTGCGGTGCTGGCGAGTAACGGAGGCCGCACAGAAAATATCATGCGATCTCGAGGGGAAGAGAATGAATGACGGGCACCACGATGGCGATTTTCGGTACCGTGCATTGTTGCACGTGCACAGGGTCGCAGCCAGGATTTTCTTAGGGAGGGGAGAGGCTCGGTGAGACAATTTTCATTTTAACACAATTTCATTTCAAACACTACAACAATTGTTGGCTTCCTGTCTGGAGCCATCTATAGAAAAATCGGCTTACGGGGGCCCGGTCACCGCACCTCCCCACTCAGCCGCCTATGCACGGTCGAGCCCTTAACGCATTCGGCTGTTGGGAGGTGGAAGCCCGGCTGATTTATTATTTTTAGTGACATTTGGGATGTGGAAGCCCGGCCGACACTTTTAGTGATAGCATCAGCTGCACCGATTTGAAGCATTTTCTGGAGTCACGTGTCTTGGTTTTTATACCTATCTTTTTTAACCTTGTTTACTCGGGACCATGAGAATGATCTTGGAAACGTCTAGTTTTATCGATTTAGCCAATGCTTCCTGGATAACATCACTTAACCAGTATCTCTTGGTGTTTTGAAGGTAATTATTTTCAGAACAAGATCTCTCAAATCACAATGCGTAAATTCCAGGAGTTCAAAGCCTCTCTTGTTTAACTTTATCTAGCTTATCACTGTGGAAAGGAAATTCGCCATCAGCATTTCCAAGATTCCAACACCGGCGTCACCATTCGAGAATCGAGATACCTCCTGTCCCGACTCAACAGCTGCGTAGGCCGCGATGGCAGGGCGTCTCCGTTCGTACAGATGCACGATGAGCCCCGTAGACGGGGGGAGGGGAGGCCACAGGTGGGGCGGCTCAGCCGTCCGACGGGCGTGGTCGAACCGCGCGGTCTGCCAGGCGGACAAATAGCGCAGGACTGCCGCCGCCGCCGCCGCCGCCGCCGCCGCCGCCGACCGGTGAGCTGGTCGCTGAAGGTGGCTTCATGAGAGCTGATGCCACTGACGTCACTGGACCAGAACTGATGTTACTGGTGTCACTGACGGCACTAGCAAAGCCAATGCCAAGACGTAACGGACGACGGTGGGGAGTTTGACTGACTTGGCTGTTTATGGCACCGAATGTTACTGACGCGCTACATTTCGGTATTGTATTTCGGATGCATGATATCTGTTTTTAAAGTGAATATTTCGCAAGTATAACTACAGCGGGAAGTTATTTCGGCTTACAATTTTGTGCACGTAAGTAATGAATACCACACATAAAAGCCTGTAAGAGAATGCATGTAAACACCTGTATTCAGCAGACACGTAGATAAGCATTAATCCCCGCATTAACAATAGGGAAGTCACATTGATAAAAACAAATTGAGGAAACACGCTTACATTTGGGGCCAACAGCCTAAAAAAGACATTGGAAATCTCGATCAGTGGATTTTTATGAGGTGTGTGCTTTATGAAAACGCTTATCGCCGAGATTCTGCTTGCCGCAGACGAGCAGCGCGAGGGTGTCTTGTCTCTTCCTTCTAATTTGTTCTACGAGAAATAAAGTTATTACTGCTGTCTTACCTGTGTGCATGTTCCTAATGTGTTACCTAATGTTTCCTAATATGTTACCTAATGTTCCTCGCGAATGCATTTAACAACTCACGGAATGTTCCACATTTGAAGATATTCAAATAAACATCAAATATGATGAGATGAGTTCATTTATAGGTATTGGTACTTTTAAGCGCAAAAAGCTGCTCAATTTGCAACAAAAGATAGCATAATTTCTCTATTTAATAAATATGTTCATCAATACGCGATTGTTTGATTGTGTTATGGAACGTTTTCATTACGCTAGGTGCTGTCAAACAAGCCTTGCGAAATCGCCGCTCAAACACTCACTTGGAGTGTTTTAAATTCCCGAGAGGTGGCCGTGGCGTTGCTGAACTGAATATCGTTATGTACCGGTAAGTTTGGGTCATTCTGTCGTGTTCTTGCTTATCTCTTTTGCTTGTTATTTTGTAAGTATAGGGTGCTTACTTGCATTCGCATGTAACTCGGTTATGGCGCTTTTCTTAAGTTAGTCGATTACAAGTCTTATTTCGTAATAACTACGTCCAAATTTGGATGTCCAACTTACGGTATTAAGTAGCACAAAACGTGATTTGTGATTGAAACTGGCTCAGCCTGTTCAACATCTACTGAGAGCCAATTAACGTCCACTTTACATAGAAGTCGTGCTCACGAACACCAGATATGAACGGGTCAACAATTATATTCGTGTTCGCCTTGAACGCTGCATGGCCAATGGGGTGGCAGAATATGAATGCCGTTCTTATGGCATCATGCATGCTCGAAGGAACTTGAATAGTCTGCACGCAATTGTCTGCGCATCTTCGCTGACGCGTAGCTCAGACACTAGAAAGTTTTAGGCCTGAAGAAGGGCAGGGCTGTGAGCTGCACTGAATGATCCTAAAAATAGCTATTTCAGTTTAAAATCTCACATAGATGTGGGGCACTCCCTTCAAGATATGCGTTTTCTGTTTAAGATGGACGCTGGAAATATGCTGATACGCCATTTGGGCTCATAGCCAAGTGGAACTCAAGCGTAAAAGCTAGAGTTGCAGGTAGGCTTTGCGAGCTCATTTTTTGCATCAAGCAAGGTCATCGGTGTTACGTTAATGTTCCACTGCATCCCCAATATTTTAAGGCTTCACCAATGGTCTCAGAGTTCTAAGCTACGCGAGTTTTGACTTATAACGCCCCTGTCTATCCGTAGATCTAACGACTCGATAGGCTCCAAACTTCGCACGCTTGCGTATGTCGCTAACACTACAGCCACCAGTAAGGAGCCTTGTACGCACTGGGACAAACAAGGTAACAGCTGTAACAGCCATCAGCATGATCGTAATGTAGGATCAAAACCACCATCCGATACAAATAGGCACCATCCGCTTTGAAATTTCGTTTTCCGTGAGAGGTTAGCAGGCAGGTGGAGTGAGTTAACTGTTAAAAGTGAGTTAAGTTAAAATCGCCCCAGCAAAAGAGTGCGGCGGTTTTAGCAATCCCTCCGCCAGATTCGTGGACGAAAACGTAATCAGCAAAACAAAACAAAAATTATTTTCAAGAATAGGAGGCCAAAATGACCAGCAGAGGTTAACACTGAAAGGTCGTGGGTGTCTGAAATTAGATGTCTTTGTCCAACCACAACCTTAATTCTGACGCATTGGGCAGAGATCCCCTGATGTGAACTCTTGTAAAAATGCACCAGACGCGTTGCTTGAAGGTTGGGTGGCCACGGGCTCGGCCAGATCCATCGAGGCGTACCCTATCAACGACGAAAACTACAAACTGAAAATGGGCATTTTGCCAGATCGTCACCGACGGAATCCCAAAAAGGGAGTTGTCGACTGCCTTCTCCCCATTCAGTATCTACGCAGTCACGGACTGGACAGTGTTCAGATCGCTAAGTGATTTGTGGACGGTACGCTCGCCTGCTCCAGGTAGCCAGCTTGTCATGCTGTGGTCTGCTATGGCACCCAAGACCTGACCTGTATTTTTCAAAACGCTCAAAAGCGGGCAGGTCTGCCCGCGAGGGCGCGTGATCGGCTGCGCACACCCTCGCGCAGTTTGTTCGGGGCTCATCGGATGTGGAAAGCCATAATTCACTCATGCTCCAACATTGACTGAAAGTGATGCCTGGACATACGGCTGGTGTGCAAAGGGTTCAAGCTGTATTGTATGACTTTTGCATAGCTGCACATCATGTCCATGGAAACCCATGGTCGTCTCATCAAGTAACACACACCCTGCATGCAGTATTGCTGGTGATGGGCGCTTGCCTTAATTGTCAGTTGCTACATAGAGTTTGCAGAATGACTAAGCATAAAAATATGAGCATGCTGGCATTTGCAAGTGCATTTAAAAGGTCCCGACGGCTGACATGTATTATCGAATTAAAACCAGATTAAGGTCCTCTAGCTGCGGCGTTGCCCTAGCCCGCTGTCAACCGCTTCCACTGACACTCTGACGACTCCCGCTCTCATGTCCACATGTTCACACGCCCCGCTGGGCCGGACTAGTCTCCGCACCGCCAGCTCCGCCCGTCTTCAGTCGCCCTTGGGGCTCATGATGCCGCGGCAGGCCCGCAGCCACCTCTCCTCGAAGCGCTCCTGGGCGAAGCGGTAGGCTCGCTCCCTGCCAACGGCGAGCTCAGTCAGCGCCTGCTGGAGTCCGAACAGCATTCTCCGCTCCATCACCATCAGCGACTGGTAGCTGTTGCTGTGATGCGTTCCGTGCTCTGCACGCACGACTGAGGTGTTCACAGTACTGTCGACGTTTGCACGTACTTATGAGACACGACATTACACGCAGCGCAAGAGGTCGCTGCGCCGTGGTTACGGAGCATTGTTCTTTCAAAACGTTTCTTTCCATCCAACGCCACAGTAGTAATTTTAAACCCTGCAAAAGTTTAGTGACGGTTGGGCTCTCGTTCCCCACACTCTCGTATCTCGTAAGGCCGTGAACACCACGCAGAGTAATAATAGCGCAGAATCAAAGGTACTGCTAGCGTCATCGATGTTCAAATCGCCGTCCCAACAAATGTCGTTCATATAACAATGATTTCTCCGACGCCGTTAGTTGAGATGTTGTTTGTATCCATCGATAAACACATCAATATTGATTCATTATTATTTAAATGACGCTATCCCGAGCTTGCAAATTCAGTGCTAATATCCCGAGCTTGAACTTGAATGTGACATTGTGACTATTAAGGCGTTTACGATTGCACCCGAAAATTAGAGATTGCTCATTTCGGCGACGCGTGTTGTCACTTTGGTCTTGAACTGCGCTGCGTATTGGCGCTATAGTATTGAACCGCGCTGCGTATTGTCACTCTGGTCCTGAACCGCGTCGCGTATTGTCACTCTGGTCCTGAACTGCGTCGTGCATTGTCGCTCTGGTCCTGAACTGCAAGCCTGTCCGGAAATGAGTCCATCGGTGGATTGCGCCATGCAGTGTTGTAAGGGTAAGATGGGCCTCAAATGTAAGAACTTGAAATGAAACGAAGGCCAATTGTTAAAAGATGAGGCTAACTTTCATTCGAAATAACATTTTTTTACAACTATGTTATAAAGCTGAAGGCCTGCTAAAAGCGTTGAGCTGTGCCTTGATCAGGTACCCACTCAAATATCTTAAGCATCGCAAAAGTCCCTAAATTTTGTAAAGACTTTGCTCGGTTTGCTCGCATCTTAACACTTGTGATATTTACATGCAGTAAAATAACGCAAGATGTAACACAGCACCTACGTCCACCCGGCTGCAACATAAGCACCCTCAACGCAGTTTGATGGGGCGCTGCCGTAATCAGCGGTCGGGTAGCGTGCAGCCGCACCTGGCCGCTGTCGGCAGCCTCATCCTCGTCGCCTCGCTGACGGCCAGCTGGCGGCCCTCACCTGGCCACTATGCGCAGTCTCATCCGCGCCGCCTCGCTGGCGGCCAGCACGCGTCGCAGGCACTCGGCGTACTGAACTGGCTCGTCGGCCAGCAGGCCGGCCGGCTCAGCGTCGTCGTCGTTGTTGATGAGGTCGGTGGCCGGAGCGCCCGAGGAGCGCGCGATCACTATCAGCCCGGCGGCCATCATCTCCGCCACGGCTGCCGGCGGCCGGCGACATCAGACCGGGGCCCGGCGCGAGCGGACGCTGCGCTCGGCGCCCTCCGAAGACCGGTGCCGCTTGTGCCGCGTGTGGACAGCGGCGTGCGGAGGAGGTAGCGGTGATCCGAGAGCATGAGACGGGAACTTACGCAAATTGTAGGTGCACTAGAATTTAGTGCCTTTACAGGGTTATTTGCGGACGCTTTTGATTCATTCGCTCGAGTATTTTATCATGTGCAATGGCTGGGATACGTTCTCGAGACAAGCCCATCCGACATAAACCGTAAGAACTGTGGCTCGCTGTTGCAGAAAACGAAAAACAGGAAAATAGAGTAGGCTTATCGGCCAGCGATTATGAATTTACTTCTGTTATTCGTTTCGAAAAAAGCATGTTGCCGAAATATCGACGCACCTATATATTAATTCTCTTGGTTTCTTCTACGAGGAATAACGCCATTACCACTGTACGTGCTTAATGTTCCTCGCAATTACACTTAACAACAAGCAGGCTGAAGTCCAATATCAGGGCATCAGTGCCCTTCCCCCGAACGATCAACCCCTCGCGCTCAAATGTCGGGCTGCCTGAGTGCGTGTGGCTCCTCCATTCTGTTCCCACCCCTCGGTCAATCCCCGCCCCGTGCTCACCGATGCCGAAGCCCTCGCGGCCCGCCGTGTGGATGCCGACGCTGGCCCGCGCCAGCACCTGCGACAGCTGCTCGAAGCTGAGGTTGAGACGGAACTGGAGCCGGTCCTGAATCTCGAGCTGCTCGCCGAGCCGGCGCAGCTGCTGCACCAGCTCCAGGTCGGCCGAGCCGCGGCAGCCGCCGATCAGCACCAGCCGCGCCCCCTCCGCCAGGGCGCCGAACTTGAGCACGAACAGCGCGAAGCTGCGCAGCTGCCGCACGCCCGTTAGAGGCGTTCGATCGAGGTCGTGTGCAACATAACTGCTGCACCGCCGCCCCATCCCCAGTGCGTGGACGCATTGTGACATCTCTCGCGTGCATATCACTGCCGTTGCATTCACTCATGTGCGGCCAGCTTCTTTTCCTCCCCCTCACTGACGTGCAGCCCCAGCACGTCCTTCCGTTCAATAGCCTGCAGCTCCAGCCCTCCCTCCCATTCACTAGCCTGCAGCTCCAGCCCTCTCTCCATTTCACTAGCCCTCAGCTCCAGCCCTCCCTCCCGTTCACTAGCCTGCAGCCCCAGCCCTCCCTCCCGCTCACTGACCTGCAGCTTGTGCTCCTTCTCGGGCCTGAAGTGCGCTATCGACACGATTGTCTTGTCGCGACGGCCGTCCAGAGGCATCTCACCCAGCCGCCACGTGTCACACGGCGGGTACACTACGCGCACGGCGTCAGGTCGGCGCCAGGCTCGCGCCACTTGCCGCTGCGTCCACGTGCTGTTAGCGATGACTAGGTGCGCGGATGGCGCCGGCCCGCCGGTGCAGCTCGTCAAAGAGCCGGTGGAAGACGAGGCCGGCGTAGAAGACCAGCCGGCGACAGAGGCGGCAGAGGCAGGAGCCGCGTGTCAGGCGGCTGGTTTCCCACAGATGCAGCTGGCCGGCTGTCGGAAACGGCTGGTGCACGTAGCAGGTCACGCCGCAGCCCAGCAGACGGAACACGGGCAGCACCAGCACCAGCTCAGACGAGTTGACCAGCACGTCTGCGGGATGAGTGGACGGGGAAGGCGAGGTGAGACGAACAGCGGGACAAACGGCGTCCACGTGTCAGCGCCACCGAGGCAGGTTTTCAGTGCTGAGGCGCCTCCTGCTCCAGCCACAACTTAGTTGTTCTCGTAAATCGGAACTTATTAGCTCATTACTGGCCCAGCAACTGAGGTTTTGACAGAGTAAGGTGTCATATCATTATCTATCAACCAGCTGTTTAGCAAGGTATTAAGTGATCACCGGCGGCCACCCAGTCAGATATATAATTTTCATATGAGGGTGCGCTGTTGCATCGTCATGTTGACTGGCTGACTTGTCCAAGGTTTGTTTTATTCTGCTTGCAACGATTGATTCTTTATGATACTCCTTATGACGCAAATAGTTGTGTTGATTTTTTACAAAGCATATCCTTTTCTTCTTCAATGTATGGAGTGGGCTAATTATCCGCTTCGTTTGAGGAAGTGGCTCATGTGGGCTGCTCATTAAACATAAGTATTCATAGCAACGTATCCATCTTATGGTTCCGTTATCATTAAACCTTGTCCAGTAGGACAATCCAGTCAACTACCGGCTGTTGTACCGCAGCAGTCCGTCCGGTCCCGCGGTGCCCCTCCCCCCCCCCCCCCCCGCCTGACCTGGCAGCAGCCGGCAGATTGCCTCCAAGCTGACCAGCACGGCGGCCAGCTGGCGGCCCAGCTGCGGCAGCAGCAGCTGCTGGCGATCGGCCAGCAGCCAGGCCAGCCGCAGACGCACCAGCTTCAGCTGGGCCGGTACGCACAGGCCGAACGTGCGCCAGACGCGCGGCGCCACCTCACGCAGCGGCTCCTCCTCGCCCGTGAACACGTACAGACGGTGCTGTGGGTACCTGCCGGAGCCGCTCGCGGCAGCGACATTTATGTACTTTTAGCACAGGCAAAATCAATATTACAACACGCCGAAGATGAGGAATTTGAACACTTCCGCTCTTATATTAACTTTGCCCCCGCAGATGGCCTTTTGTCGGTAGACGCATCTTCAATGTCGCCGGCTGACAAAGCCAGTCGGAGGCGAGCCGGGAGTCAGAAGCCTCCGCAGCCGCGCCTGGCTCGCGCTGTGCTGTCTCACCTGCGCTCGAGCGCGCGGAGCGCCGACCAGAGCACCCGCTCTCGTCCGTCCCCGACGTTCAACCACGGGTGGAAGAAGGCCACATGACGGCCGTTCTCCGGCAACCAGGCGCGTTTCCGGCCAAGGAGCTGCCGGCACCGGCGGGTCACGGGGGTCACACCGAGTTCACCGGGGCCACACTGAGGCTGCCGAGGTCACATGGTCAAGCGCCGGCACAGGGACAGGTCAGGTAGGCGTCACGTGGTCGTATGGATGGTTCAGCTCGGGATTACGTGACGGCAAGGAACTGTTCGCTTCTTTCCTCTCAGGTCAGGGTTGCCCGGTGACAAGGAACTGCTCACTTCAGAGTCAAGCTCTGAATGAAACGCTGCCAAATGTGGCAGGTTAGGTAGGCTGGGCAATGTCAACTGGAAACGGCTACCGGTGGTTCCTCTGGTTCACTACCTTCCAAAGCCAGCTTGCGGCGAAGATATGAAACGGATCACGGGCGAAAGTGACTACTAAATTGCATTATGTCACATGTTGACATAGAAAAGCCACCCAAAAACTTGTCGATTAATAACAGCCCATCAAGTGTGTATCTGACTCAGAGTGATTGTCTTTGGAGGCATGAATGTGTTTTGCTCCTATACAGACCGTTTCCTGTTCAAACGACTAAAACACGGCGCTCCTTGGGACCTTTCACACGACACCACAAACACGACATCACAGTGTGCGGTTTGCTTGATCATTACAATAAGCACTAGCCTGCATAGCTACAGAACTTGCTTGCAGATAAACGCACACTTGGGTATTCCAGGGCGCGCTAACTGTCATGGTCATTTGCGAACGCATGCTTGTTGTCATCGTCCCGCTAGAACATGGGCTCCAGCTTCAAATAGGCGATTGCCACATCGAGATACTTACCGTACTGAGGAGCGATAGGTAGATGACAACAGGGATGATCCCCATGCAGAGTATACAGAATGTTACCCAGGACAGCAAGGTGGCGATGATTCGCGCAGTCACTTCTCGTCGCATCTGAAAATGTCAGCGCGACATAAATCGGATTTGGCCGGAGCGATGAGCACCTGAGAATCGGATTTACCCGGAGCGGTAAGCACGTGCGAATCGGATTTGGCCCGAGCGATAAACCCGTGAGAATGGCTTTTGCTTGGGCCGTACCTTTGGGGGATGGAAAATATTTTGTTAATAGGCCGGTTCAGCATAGTGCGTACCTGCGTAGGCATTGCACACGTGTGCGTCGTTTGAACCATTATAAAGATCTCCAACTTTTTTAACACCGCATGAGACATGACGAAAACAAGTTATTGTTTTTAAAAAAAAAACAATCTGTTTAAGTTCTTCGGACCCGAAAACTGTCGCTGAACAAACATAACCATCACTCCGGTGCACGAATACTGAGCACGCAGCCCGTCGTTATGTAATAAATAACGGAAGGCACCCGGGGACGTCCACCGGAAAGGGCTCCGGCCAAAGGACTTCGCCCTTCAATCTAAGACGAAACACAATACACTTATGAGAATATTTACGATTAATAGGGGTAGTTAGTTGCAGACCAGGCGGGCCCGCTCCTCTCCGCCCGACGGCCGTCTCCAGCCTGCCGGCCAGCCTCTCAGCACGAGTCACTGTCCTGGGTCAGCGCCCGTCCTCGCCGCTGCGGGCTGACCGACCGTTTCCACCGAGATCCCGCTTCAGACGCCGTGGGTCAGACGCCGTGTCAAGGCCACACGTCAAAGCCACGTGGTCACGGTGCGATTCCAAAGCCAGAGCCGCGGTCGCCCGTGGCGGGCGGACCGTTGCGGGTCAGTTGGTCAGCGGCGGCTTCTGTGATGCAGTTTGAAGGCTTGCATGTTGTCATTTTGTTCACAGGCACGGAATCTAAGTTCATTTCATTATAGGTAAGTCAAGCCTTTTATAGCAGAGTTGCAGTGATGAGTCGGCTATTTGTACATTGTCGAGCTAAAAAACATGGTTAAGACCGTATTTTTTCAATTTTGTCGGGTAATAGAATGCTTCCATTGCAATGCTCTAATGGATAAACGTTTGAAGATCACTACGTAAAGCTGTCGGCCTGATATCGCAAAGCTTAAGCGATTCATTGTCCGTGCTTTGTGATTGGTACCAAAACGAAAGGTGAAGCCGAACCGGCGACGATTACATGCGACGATCATGCAATTATATGTTTATTATGTGCAATTAAATGACGGGGAACAACGTTGTGCCGTCGTTTGCTTAGCTCTTCACTGGACCCGTCGATTTATATGTGACTGTGTTGACACCCAGTGGCGTAACCAGGCAAGGATTTCACCCAGAAAAGGGTCAAATCGGGACATGGGAACCTTCCACCAAGTAGCCCCACTTTGTCGCCATATACGCCTGTTCTGTTTTGTTCTGTTTTTTGTCGAGGATTCTTTTAAAGCTCGGAATCCCACTATGAGGCCTTGAGGGACCGTTTTGAATGTTGTGAAAGCCCAAGAGGGCTGAGATGTCTAGTACCTTTCAACAACCTCAACCAACGGAGGCCTATTCACCAGTTGCAATGCCTGTTGATAATGTCATCTACAGAGTGTGAGGCAAATACTTACCGGTACGCTATACAGCTATGTACCTCATTCATGGCAATAAGTAACGAACAGACACGTTGAATTGCTTCGAAACGTTATTGTGTATCCTGTAGTTTGCCCATAGGTGCACTCTTTTCAAGTTTTTAGCATGACGCTCCCCTAACCAGATGTTTCCACTCCAATAGCAGATACTGGACGCGTGGTTACACTTATGATCTCAGAACCTCGACGTTATTTCATACTTTTGACCTTCCCCACTTTGAAACAAACGCCTAGTTTGTTAACACGCGCCCGAGTGGTCGATTGAATACTATTTGCTGGGGTGGGTCAATTTAAACCCCACCGAGATCGCGAAAACAAAGAGAGCTGGAGACATTGAACTCACAGGGTGAGTTGTTCTGTTTGTGAACTCACTTGTGTCAAACCTGAGGTTCCTAGGTCATGGCCTTATGGTCAAACCAGATCAAACCAGGCCAAGCACCTGATTGGTTTTCAAAGTACTCCCAGACGTTCTCGTGTAAGCGTCTTGAACCTAGATGCCTGTTCCAAGCAAAGGTGTACTGGTTTTCATTGAAGGCCAGTTGCCTTTTCCCTTTTAGAAGGTTAAGGTGACCAATACACTACGACTTTGCTTTTTTGTCGTTTCAATGATAATTTCGTTTTTGTCAATAAGGGCCGGGGATTACGCAAGGCGGTATTTTCCTGAAGACAAAATGTTTACCCGGGGCACTCTAGCTCAGTGACCTTCTCTGACCTTTGAGAAGCCCATGGCACAAGTCTGTTGCGGTTCCTGCTAATAATGAATTCGAAAGGAGCACCAGAATCCATCCCATAAACAAGCTCGAGGGTAAAAGCGGGATTATTTTGATCACCGTCTGATCTTAATGCCCGATTATTATTTTTTAATTAGAGCCCTTTCGACCAGAGATGATCATTTCAGGGCTATGAGATGAAGGAATATGGTTAACGGTGGGGCAGACTTGCATGCGTCTGGGGACCAACCGCCGAGCTTTAACCCGCGCATGCGCGCTGGGCACCCAGTCGGGGTCCCCTTCCCACGGGGCTTTCGACCCACTCGTGACTGACGCACGCGGCGTGCCCCGGATAAGCGGGATGCCGCTAGGATGCAGGATAAAGCAAGACAGAGGATAAGAAGGGCGGATGTCTTGATATTTGATCTTAGATCAATGCAATGGATCGTCACTGCAAGTCCAATTGATATATTGCTCTAAAGCGGTCACCGAGATGTATGGCCTCCTCCAACATTTCATTGTCACATCAGATCGAGGGATTCCCTGGTCATGGCTATGGCTGACATCCATGGTCTGACCTTTTCAAATCATAGGTCATCGACCTTACAAGACGCATCTAATACTGGTTAACAATATGTCTGCTATGTAATTATTTGCAGCCATGTTAGCACTGGCGCGGCTACACCACGCCATTCCCTCACGCTCCCCGTCGTCTGTAACGCTCGTTCGTAACGCCGTTCGGAAATAATTCTGGTAAACCTTCGGGGAAGCCCAAATTGATCCCCACCCGAGCGCGTGTTAAAAGTGTTCACCTCTCATTGACGAAGAGCAGAGGCCGGATGCGTGTTATTCAGTTCGGCCAATAGATTTAAGTGTGCTATTGAGCGCAAGTTGCTGGTGTGCAGCGTTGCTTGGGGCAACTCCATGTGATTTAACATGTAACCATCACGGTCGCTTCCCCTATTACCAGAAATGCAAGGTATAGTGTAGTTTAAGGTTACGAGATGGCAGCACAATTCATGTGCAGGATCAGCTGTCCGTCAGCTGGCTCCGCGTTCTGTGGTACGGAGCGATCGCGACGATAGCCGCGTCGCGTGGGCTGTTTGAGTCAGGGTAGTCAGTGCGAAGTGGTGGCGCGGAGAGGGAGTATGCGGCGAGTGCGGCATTAGTTTTAGCTTCATTAGAAAAGTTGGTTTAATTATGGACATAGCGCGTGCTTTAAGTGATCTGTGCGTGTTCTGGACATTCTTCGGAGCGGTTTTCTTCGCAGGTGTATGGACGAGCGATATCGTAGATAGGGGTTTTGGAATGCAGGCCCCTGTTTACTAAATTTGGGTCGGTGTTGAGGAACCGACACCCTTGTTTTTGGCGTAAAGTTGTAAAGATAGACTTGTCAATTACCATTTGGAGGCGTTTGAGCTCAGGTGCTATTGAAATAGTTTGCTTAATTTGCTTGCACATTTTGCCATTTTTCGTCGTTCGAAATCCCCAACGTGTCTTAGTTTCCGATTCTGAACGAATTGAAGGCGAGCATAAGCATAAGCGAGCATCATTGGTTGTTTGGTTGCTCTATCCGCGCTGGGCCTCCTCATTTTGAGCAGTTCAAGCATAGACGAAATGTCGACAAACATATACGTCCGATAGTTCATCCGACAGATAGTCCGATCATTTTGCGAAACTGCATCTGACTGTTGTCAGATGCAGTTTTGCAAATAATTAGGGGCATGGTAAATAGCTAAACCAGCCCTCAAAATGCGAAGGCATGATTTCTTCCGGGATCTCACACAATTTTTTCTCAAAGTTGGGGGGGGGGGGTAACCTCCCCTAACTGAACAGAAAGTTACACCCCTCACATCGGATAAGACATGCCTGCAATTATGTTCCAAAATGCAGAGATCATGCCGGCTTGTTATGTGCCCTCACCAGGAGGCGCACCACTACCTCACCAGGGACGTCACCACGACCTTTCTAGGGGCGTCACCACTACCTCTCGAGGCTGTGAGGACCAACTCATTGTATCGGTGGGGGGAAACTTAAAGGAGTGTTCCATATTTGTAGGGGTTTTGAATTGAAATAGCCATCTGGAAGATCTGTGGGTGCAGTCCACAGCCTTGTCCTAGAAGACCCCGACCCGTCTAGTTTCTGAGCTACACGCCCGCGAAGATGGACAGGCTTTTCGGGGGGGGGCGGGACTATTTCAAGGTCACCCAGTCACCCATGACGCCATAAGAATGTCATTTACATCCTGTCAGTCTATTTGCCATGCGGCGATCAAGGCCAAGAAAAATATAATTGTCGAGTCGAGTCATATCTGGCGTTCGTGAGAGCGATTTCCAGATATAGCGGCCGTTAATTGGCTTTTAACGAATGTTTTTCAGTATACAATGACGTAAGCAAACAATGGACGTATCGAGGAGCATATTTTAAAACGGACAAATTTTTGTCGTCTAGAGAAGTCTTTTCCCACGTAAAAGTATACCTGTAGTTATAAGTGAGCGTATTTCGTCATATCTGACGCCAGCTTCATTATCTTGAAATGTGGAACATTCCCATGAACTGGTTCTCAACGGACAAAACCGATAACCCAATCCTCTGGCGGATGAGCGAGATGAGACTAGCATGGCTCTAGTCCCTCCGAGACAGTTGTCAGGACAGTTTTCCCTCTTCGGTCTGATTTGGCGTAATCGGCGCTACATTCGGTGCCTGGCTCGCGCCGAGATCTGATGTGTTGGTCCGCCCTAACCCAGACCGCTATTGCAGCCTTTCGTTAAAGCACAGTATCGTTTCCGTTGGAGGGAGGGGGGGGGGGGGCACGCAGGGGTACGCATGATGTGTCATTGTGATACGACCAGCTAAGAATGTCACAAAAAGGGGAACGGAAATAAAAGGTTAGGTATAATTTTTCCTTGCATCACCATAGGGCGAATCAGAGGTGTTTTCACGAATAACAGCACCAATGTTTTATGCCTGGGATCACGCCAACTGACAACGAGGGGCGGCTGCCGTGTGGTTTGGCGGGACTGAAGCTTCGGGACTGTCGGATCGTCGCTGCTACCAGGGGTTACATCAACCGAGGGCTGATGTCGCGTGGTCCAGAGATGCAGTTTCCTGTTCAGTTGGGGAGGAGGGCCCCCTCCACAACCTGGGCTCCAGCCCCCCCCCCCCCCCTACTGTGAGACGAAAAGTGTGCCAGAATCTGGGGAAGAACCTGTTAGTCGATGTGTTTTGGGGTGGGGTTGCGTCACCTCTCGTTGCTCAGCCCCCCCCCCCCCCCCCCCCACACACACCTCAATTTAAGAGACTTTGCCCCTGACCTGACCTGCCAGTTCCTCCCGTTGGTGACGTCGAGGAGGGTGATCTCAAACCTTCGGAAACGTGGAGGACTTCCCCTGAGCCTGCACGCCCCCGTTAATCTCCGCTGTTTCACCCATGCATTTATGACCACCTTCAGAACTGGGGCTGTCAGGATCCATTATCAGACCCTCCTTGTACTTTTAATGCGATACATCTTTGACTTCGGCGTTCACAGTATGGCTGAACCAGTTTTGGCACAAGAAAGAAGCGTTTGATCGTGAGGCACTATTGCCTTAGGAATTCTTTCATGGCGAATGCCCCATTGCCGATTGAAAACTCGCGTGCATTTGTGCCGCTGCTGTGGTTCACGGCTGTCATGTAGTGCAGAGAGGCGTGAGCACTGCTGGTCTCGATCGCACGCTCTCTCGGTACGAGGCAAGCCATCATCATCTGTACCTGCGCGTCCCTGCGTCGTACGCCATCACCATCTGTACCATTGCACTCCGGAGATCCTGGCCTCGGCCTCTTCACCCGTTTTGATTTCAGAGATCATCTCGAAAAGAGCAAACGATAGGTATCAATAGTTAGCCAAGTTATCCCAGAAAACGCGTGTAACCAATTGGCAAACTACTGAGGCAAGACAGCTTGGGCGACCGCCTTGAGTGAGGGACAGGCCAGAACCCCATTCAGTTTATTAGCTTTGTCCGCTGGTTTGACTATGAAACCCGGACTTTGATGTCTGCAGATACACGTGCGACGCCGCGGCAGTTCCCGCAGTCTGTAGACTGCTGCCTTCACGTGCTTCACCTTGGGGTGTGGGGAAGTGGTTTGCACGCAGATAGCCGCAGGGGCGTACGAACTTCAGCAGTGACTGGGAGGACCGGCCGTCTTTTTGAAGTCGGTTCCTTCCCATGCGTTATGATCAAGATCCTTATCTCTCACAAAGAGCGGGAGGGTCATTCCCCCCCCCCCCCCCCCTCTGCACATTCCCTGTTTCCACACCCGCTGGATGGCGACCCTATTACGACGCACCTCCCCGTCCATAAAACAGTATCGTTGCCTTCCGCAAGATACGAGATACGACAGATTCCCGGGATTCTGTAGAGCCTATCTCCGGTGTTGATGTCTTGTAGAATCTGCGTAACTGAACACGTGCAGCATGCATGCCTAGTGCACACTAGTCGCTGTTTCTGTAAATATGCCGCTGTAGCTTTGGCGATGAATTCCACAAACGGTAGGGTGTGAAACTTCACGACCGTTCGCTGCACGTCCACCCCGAGTTTACCGACGCTTATCGGCATCGGGCCGTCGCTGATCCCTCATCGCTCTGCGGTGTCCCCGCAAACCCGTGTGTAAACAGTGCGGCGAGCGGCCGAAGCCGGAGGAGAGCCGGCG
>NW_023596297.1:16796280-16836280 GCF_011947565.3 Pollicipes pollicipes
GATCAACTGTTCACTCCAAGCACCGCGTCGCGGGAATGTCGTCACGTAATATATTCAGCAAGCCCTTGGTGCCATCCATAGACAATATCTGAAAGGCTGCTTGTAGTAAAATAAACTTTGGGTGAGCATCGGGAGTTCACGGGACTTTAAAAGTTATAAAGGAAACGAGGAAGAACGGCGGCTTTGAACCAAAGGCTTATCGAAGCAGGAAAATTACCCGAGCTGCAGACGATAGCTCGGGTCTTTTGACGCTGTTATTTATGGTTGCAATAATTGTCGGGGCTAGGAAATGTTGGGCCGCGTTGTTTGATTGAGTTCTCTGCCAGGCCCTCTGACAGCTGCAATTGTTCTGGCCCTGGATTCCGTGAATTGAAAGTTTGCCAGGTTATTCGATCAATCTACCTGTTGGGCGCTATATTAGCTGGTTTTCACATTGCAGTACTGTTCATATTGACTGTGTTATTTTATAAATCTAACATCTCTTCCTCGTCCGAGGCATGAACCTTGTTTTATTTAATGCTGGCTCCCTTCATCAAGTCAAGTTACCTCGCTGAATATTGTTTCCGCTGATCTGATCCATCAGTTTGGTACGTGTGGGATGCATTTCCGCTACACTGTGCAAACGGCCTAACGTTGTCAGTCCGTAGCGGGATCAATGTGTCTGTGCACTGGCGCCTTTAGTGGGTGCCTTTCTACATTTGTCAGTACAGGAACTTTGCATAACCCAGCCTTCCATCCTGGCACACCATATTTGTACGAGCATTTATTTTTAATATACACGGAACTACAGTTTGGATCGATCTATCCACCCCAATGTGGACCGGAGCAGTTCGTATGGAACCAGCACAATTATGGCCTTGATTGAATGTTGCAAACATTTATCAGACATTGCACTACCATTTTTTTAATTGTTGGAACCGTAGAATTTGACTCATATTTGCACAGGAGGAACTGTTTTTGTAACATACTTTTACCGGAATGAGAGCCATGCTGCCAGACTGAAGCTCTCTGCTCATCGGTGTTATATACCACACACTTTTAACACCATTGATTGGTGTTGAAAGAACCATAATTATTTTAAAAACACAACGCGATTTTGGTGATGGTTTTTGTAAAAAAAGCAAAGCGATTTTAGCGATGATAGTTAAACGACACGATGCGATTTGAGATTGTCTCCATAACGGTAGTGTGGATTCATAGATTTGCACGCTGTGCAGTACCATCGCAGATTTATTCACGAAACTAAATCCCAAGATGGCTGAGTTTCAGTTTATTTATTCGAAGCTAAGTGTTGGTAAGACAGTGGGACTTCATAATATCAATAAAAAATTGCAGGCAAGAAGAGCATATTCAACAAACCACAGACCTCTCACAAACCGAGCCTCGTCCCCGCCCCGGGTAGCACGTCTCGCCTGTCCAGTCCCACACACATTTGGACAAGCAGCCATTCCACTCCACGTGCAAGAGCATCAACAACCCTCGAACCATACCGTTCACTCCCATCACCGCTCCGGCTGGCGAGCCGCTGTGTTTTGTAGAGGGCGTGGGGAAGAGGACGAACACACCTCGACGCCACATGACAACAGTTAAAGGGTAGGAGAGCCAGGGCGGGTGGTGAAAATGGAACGAACTCAGAGTATCTATCTAATATAAAACACCATGTACAAAAGTTAATCCTACGTCGTGGATGAGAAAGATCAATTTAGGTAGGTCATCGTCGTCAACAAGGGCTTCATAAGCTATACGCGGCGTCATCAACGGCTACGTCTACACCTACTAGGCTTAGAGTTAGCAAGGGAATGAGCAACCATCTTGGCAGTTTGGCGGCACCAAACCAACCCAATAACAACGCCATCGTGTGGATTGTTCGTCCCGGGCTACAACCGCTCCCAAAACAACCCCGGAGACGGATGGCGCGGCCGGACCCGTCGGACGCGCTTGGCACACTTGTTTGTCATAGTCTTCAAGAAATCACCTATGCAAAATAGTCCGGACACTAAGAGCGGCAAACACCAAAAAATTCGGGGCGCTCACATAGGAACCCCTCCGCGAAGCTCGGAGAGTACAGCCACGCCTTCAAAAGCGCGGATCTTTGTCGCGTTGTGCTCGAGACCCGCGAAAATCTGCGATCACGCTCGATAACAAACAGCTGCGAACAATCCAACATCGACCGTTCTCGCAATCAAGCACAAAGGCAAACATCCGCCGCCACCGAGCACCTTGGTATTGGAAGTATTGCTCCTCGAGTTCGCCCTGCCCAACGGCAGTTCGCATCGGGAACAGCCCGGGCTGAAAACCAGTGGCCAATAGCGATAATTTTGCTCGCTCTGTAGACCTGCGGCACAGCACCGAAAGCTGAGACTGCCGCGGCCCGGGCGTAAATCGCCGAAGCATACAGTGTTAGGATTCCAAGCGCCAACGCCGCGAGCTAGAGAGAAGCCGGCGCTTACGGCGTTACAAAGCGCCCGTGTCTATCAAAACCCCATTTGAGCGGCGCGGAACGACAGCCTTCGTCGACTAATTCGACGCTGGCGCCGGCCGAAAGCTGTTACGGATCACGTGACTAGAATTGATCCCGATCGGTCGGCGCGGAGCGCGCGGCGCGCCCTCTCACGTGAGCAGCGTTATTGCCGCGGCAGCTGCCGTTCTCAGCTGGCCGTCACGCGGCGGACGCGGCCGGTGGTCACGTGACGTCACGCGCCGAGCTGCGGCCGTGTCCCTCTCTCCCCGCAGCGGCGTCACGCTGTCACCGCCACGCCCAAACCGCCGCGCGCGCCGCGCACCGGTGCCGCCGACCACGCCGCGGGCCGCAGCGACGGCCGGTGGGGGGGGGGGGGGGGGGGGCGGAAAAGACACCGGGCAGCGACTCACGGCCGCCGCCGTCGCCGTCGCCGCCGCCGCCGTCACTTGGGCCGCCACAGCATCAGCATCAGCTGCAGCAGGGCCTCGGCAGTGACGGCCCGCGCCAGCAGGCAGCGCCTCTGGTGGGCGCGGCCGACCTCCTCCGGTCCGGCGGCAGCGCGCGCCCGCCCATATCACAACGGATGATCGGGCGTCTGCACATGCGTGGTGTTGTTGGCCAGGAAGGCCGGGTAGTGGCCGTCGTACTTGACGTCGTCGTAACACACGAACATCATGCGCGAGTTGACCGTCTTCCGACACTGCGGGCAGATGCGCTTCTTCTTGCGCCGCTCTCCCTTGGCCATCAGCTCGCGAGCACACCTGGCGGCGAGTGAGCGAACTGTTAGCTCATGGGATACCTGAAGGTGATCAGTGCATTGGTAGGTCATTAAAGGGCTCTTCAGGGACGTGCAGTGGAAACGGACATCTTATAAGCTCACAGATGGACCCTGCTGTTGACAGGTGCTCTGTCAGCTCACAGGGTCATCTGACGGTGATCAGGTACACGGTTAACTCATATGGTCCTCTGGAAGCGAGCGGGTGCTCGGTTATCTTACGGGACCGTCTAGCGGAATGGATCTAGAATACTGTTACATGCGCTTGTGAATATTCTGTGATGGCTGTGTTATACTCCACCAGTGGCGGCACTGACGGCGAAAACAATCACCATTCCGTCACAATACGGCAACGCCGCAAATGCCACTAAAAAACTCGCGTCAGCTGAAGTCGAAACACAACACTGGTCTGAAGATAAAGCCGCCAGTGGAGCTTGGGCCAGTAAACATGTTTCTGGCTTGCAAGCTCTCCGAAAAGTTGTTCTGTTGAGTACACCCGTCACAAACACGTCTGCAATTCCTAAGGTTTCCAGAAATAGCTTATCTTTCCTAGCAGAGCAGCTTCTGAAATGCCGTGAGCAATTTGGAAATTGCACGAGGTTAGACCATTTTACCTTAGGGGCATTAGCAATCTCTTACAAGAAATGCTGGGAAACGAACTTCACTTTTTAAGACTCATGATTTATCCTGTTCGCTCCAAGGAGTGTGTCCGAAAAATATGGCGACACCTTTTCTCAAGCTACGCAAAAAAGGCCAGCAACAAGGCGCGAGCTTGAGTGCAGAAATGTCAGCGCGCCAGCTGACTGCGGACAGCGTGAATTAATTGCGTCATAGAAGAGCATCGCTCCAATATGTGCAGTCGACGACAGACCTAATGTGTCGTCGTCAGCCGGCTATTCAAGTCAGATCGTATCTTACACTGATTGTTGGTTTGAGCCATATGGGTGACCGCCTTAAGTCAAAATTCACTGCTGGTGGCAAACATCTGAACGCTCCACGCCGCAAGCTGAAGCTGTGGACGTGAAACATCTGAGCGACCCACATTACCGCTGTCGGTGGATTTCTAGCAGCCGATGCTGATCTGATTAAGGAAGGCATGTGAGCAGCTCACACTTAATGCTACCGGAAGACACTTGAGCTGCCCCACATTCCCTGCTGGTGGTAGATATTCGAGGGGCTCCATACTCACTGCTGCTGGCTGTCAATTAAGCGCCCCCACATTCAATGCGGGAGGAAGATGTTTGAGGGGCCCGCGGTGACTGCCCGTGGAGGTCACTTGCAGCGGCACAGCCAGGGCGGTGGTGATTTCCCCACAGACTCTGACTTTTTCCACCATAGAATAGACGACCCTCGACCAAAAGTTTAACATCGGCGTCCTGCGTAGTCACCCCCCCCCCCCTTTTAAGAATCCTGGCTGTGCCCCTGATCTCTTGAGCGACCCCACCCCCGCTGCAGGATGGAGGACGCTCGGGCGGCGCGCACTCACTGCTGGTGAAAGATATGTGAGCAGGGCAGCGCCTCCAGACTGTTTCCGGGCTCCTGGCCCAGCGGCTGGTTGCAGACGGCGCAGTAGAGCTCCATCTCCTCGGTGAGCACCGAGGAGAGTCGCTCCTGCAGCCGGGCGTTCTCGTCGTCGCCCAGCGCCGTGTAGATGCCCGAGAGCTGCTGGTGGGTGTTCCGCAGCAGCAGCTGCAACAGCGCCGGTAAGGAGGTAGGCTTCAACCAGGACTTGTTTGCGAAAGGCACGCCAAGTTCTACATGGGGCAAAGTTGGCTGATGTATACGCTTTCTACTGCCTCGCCTGCTGTGTATGCCCTGCATTGTCTGGCGCCCTGTTCTTCCTTGTACCTCTATGTATGCTACGCATTACGTGCTGCACAATTTGTGTTGCTTATTGGATGCTAAGCATATGCGTGCTGCAGAGATTGCAACAGCCTTCACATGCCGTCTTATTTCAGGGAATACGAACATAGCATGCCTCATGGTAGGCGCCATTGGGAATTCGCATATATTCGGCTGTCTTCTGCCATAACAGTGCGGAAGTGACTTTTCTCTCCCCAGACCCTACTGCTGGCGTCGCTACTTCATAGTGATGTTCCCTTGCAGACAGCTGGAGCAAAAGTGGCTAATTTGTGCCGAGACGAATGAATCCCTGTGCACCACGGTATCAGAATTGGTGAGCTCTGGGGACCAAGAAATGTCAAGACTGGTCCCTCATCAACGGTTCCACAGCACGTTATACAGGCGCACTTTCAATGAAGAGTGACTAGGACATTTGTGACGCAATGCGTCGTAATTGGACAATATTGAACACAGCCGGAGTAATCCTGCAATTTCGAGACACATCCCTCGATCGTCAGACCAGTCTGTAAACCAAACTTGTCAACCATAACGTCACGGGTCTCGTTCAGTTACTGCCGAACTACTCAAACCTTAACCATGATCAACCAGCATAGCGAAAGCATAGAAGTCCTCGCTTCATTGTGAACAAAATGGAAGGTTGTGTCATCCATACGGTTTTGTGGGTTAATCAGAGAACTTCGTTAACTTTTGTTGACGGCACAGAATTACTGCAGCACCAAAAAGATAAGCAGGTACAGCGAATGACAACTCTACTTGGGCTCGTTATGTTTGATTGTCATCCTTCCAAACACCCTTCTTTCACTTATTTCCCCGGGTCTCTGCAAGCTTTTTAAATGCTTCAACAGTTTTTTTTGGGGGGGGATTAAACGTTTTGAGCCGCGCACTTATATTCAACACCCAGAGGAGCAATGTAAATCCTGCAAAGATGGAGACTGTCCCCTCGGCCTGATCTATCACGGAAACCACGCTTCTGTCTCGCATGCTTTGTCCAATATGCTGTATCAAAACTAATTGCGGATGTGTAGGCATATATATATATATACATATATATATATATACACATATATATATATGTATATATATACATATATATATACATATATATATATATATATGTGTATATATATATACATACATATATATATGTATATATATACATATATATATATATATATATATATATATATATATACATACATATATAGATATATATATATATATATATATATATATATATATATGTGTATATATATATATATATTATATATATATATATATATATATATATATATATACATATATATACACATATACATGTATTTATATATATATATACCTATATATATATACATACATATATATATATATATATATATATATATATATATATATATATAATATAATGGCCTGCTAAATGGAGCTATATATGTATATACATATACTTATAGCTGTATATAAGTATACATACCTATATTATGATGCCCATTAAGGATATATGTGGGTGCACTTCACACGTGTTATGGCTGTCAGTGCCGGAGCAGCGTCTGCAGACGTGACTGCTGTGGCCAGCCTGGCACCATCTCCGGGTTTACGGACCCACCCGCACACCCACACCAGCTCGCCCCGTCTCAGCAGGTCGGTCACACTGGGTATTGGAGCGGCCGGCAGCCGCGGGGCTGTACTTTGCCGGGACGTCCAACACTTGTCATTGTGTGAGTGTGAAGGGCACCTTCTGAAGATGGTGATGCGCAAGCTGCAGCAGCCAGTAAATGAAGAGCAAATTTACAAAAGCTAGAGCTCCGTTTGTCTGACCCGGTGGCTCAGTTGGCTAGAGCGCTTGCCTTCCGATCCACCCACCTAGGCGGGGTGGGTTCGAGTCGCCTTAGGTGCTCACTGTTTGTCGTCGACCACTATCGCCTGCGGCCGGTGGCGGCGGCAGCGCTAAAGGTCAGTTACGTCTGGTGGACGGGACGGACCGCACCGACCACTGCGGCACGTTAAACTTTCGCCACCAATTTCTGCCGTTGACCTGGAATTGTGCAATCGGATGCCAGGGGTCAGGTCTCACACAACAAGCAATGTTCAGCATGCGCTCTGACCCCAGAAATCCACCCATTCCAAAACTTCGGATTAAATCTTTACGAAAAGTGAAAAAGAAGGTAGTCTGCTCCTAAGTTCAAAAGTAATCTAACTTGGGCTAGTAACGACATAAATTGGAAAGCTTATCCACGGACGTTACGTCGCTTAAATGCAGATAAATGGACTTCGAAACTGTCACCCGCCACCAGCGTCCCTTTGCCATCGCGAGTGTTATTGCACAGGACAGCATAGGCTCTTTTTGAGTCAGCGTGACACGCAGAAGTATCATCGGAAAAGCTCAGGGCTAATTTTCCGGATGGCCATTTTCGACTGGAATCTCAGTTTAAGCGTCCGGACAATTTAAATAATCGTTTTCAGCTAAGCTGTCGTTCGGGATGTCACTGGCGATCGGGCCGATCATAGGCGCATGCGCACATGAACTATGGTTGAAATTTAAGAAGGCAATTGAAGCGACAGCAAAAAAAGCAATGAGCCATGAAATGTTCCTTTTGATGTAAAGCTTGACTACCCAGCCAAGAAACTGAGATAGCTCGAGCGTTGAAGATCAGTCTGTCCCGACATGGGGCGATGACATTTATTGTGTACAACTTGTAGAATTCCCTGAGACCAAATATTAGTTGCTTACATACAACGTGGTAACTGAAATGAAAAAGTTGTAAGCTCGTGGTACAACAAGCCCTTCGCCGATCGTTGTTTTCCGAGCATTCGGACACAAGCCAGCCCTAGATCGAGATCCGAACACAAGCCAGGTCTAGATCCATATCCGAGCACGATCCAGCTCTAGATCCAGATCCGAACACAAAACCAGCCCTAAATCCATGTCCGAACACGAGCCAGCCTAGATCCAGATTCGAAACACGAGCCAGCTCTAGATCCAGATCCGAACACGAGCCAGCCGAGATCCCAGATCCGAAAAACACGAGCCAGTCTAGATCCAGATCCGAACACGAGCCAGCTATAGATCCATATCCGAACACGCGCCAGCCTAGATCCAGATAGAGCAGACGCAGCCCGGGTGTCAGGTATATGGTCGCGTGAATCAATCCCAAGAAGTTACAGCAGACACTCTATACTATGCGTCTGAACCGCTCACGGCGCGCAGGGAACGGCGATAATCCTGCTCATAATAACCAAACGACCTTATACTTAATGCACACCGAACTCATGAAGTGGAGCACTGCCACTTGCTTACCGGCGGGAGACTTCAATCACTTAGACGCCAGAGGTTCCATAACGAAGACGATGCTTCATCGGAGGTCGTGGCATTACGTGCGCGACGTTTATAACGCAGGGTGAGGCTGCGACGGCCCGAAGCCAGATCGGAGCAGGGGGCAAGGCTGGCGGAGACGTAGCCCATCAGTCCACTGATTCAGTCATCGGCTGCCTTTTCAGGACCGTTGGATCATGTGTCCATCGCAGCCGCCCTCTTATCGTCGGCGAATAAATTGGGGTGATTTGATGGACGTCGGGTGGGAAATCGGTCGCGTAAGACGCATGCATCTGAGGAGGAAATGACCGGGACGGGGCTCCGGTGCCTCGCGGGCAAGGCAGTGCAACCGGAGGGGTTCAGGAGTCAATACGTGCCTTGGTACACACTGTGTACACATTGTGTGCACATTACGCATGTGTACACATGCGTACGCGTTGCAAGAAGCCCTGCTTTAATCGATAGCT
Organism: Pollicipes pollicipes; assembly: GCF_011947565.3. NCBI lineage: Eukaryota > Metazoa > Arthropoda > Thecostraca > Pollicipedomorpha > Pollicipedidae > Pollicipes > Pollicipes pollicipes. Next base: position 16,805,154 of record NW_023596297.1, read on the forward strand.
TTGGTACACTTCTGGCTACTTCGGGAGTAAATTTGTTATTGTTTGATGGGCGTTTCGTACGCTCGTGTTTGTCTCACGCCCTAAGGCACTGGGCTTCTGTTTCAGGCGGAGAGTCTCTGTCAATGAGCAAAATACACAGCCGCCCGCCAAGGCACGAAAAGCCGACTTCTGAATGAATCATGAAATGAATGGGGCTCGAAGATAGCCATAAACGGTGTGGAAAGACGCAATTAATCTAGTGTCTAAAATGGGGTAGCAAAATTCTGAGCGCTCGAGCGATATCAGAGAACGAACCACCTCCTTGCAGCGCTAAATAAAGTCAAGAGTTGTACTTTGTTATCAACCGAAAGGAAGGGCATACTCACCAAGTCCCGTGATTGCTTTCGCCCACATTTGAATCGGTACAGCTCATAACTGCATTATGACTCCAGAGTTCTTACCTTGAGCTATCGGCCTCCAGTTATACTAGCGGAGGTACTGGTCGAGTGATTCTATACAGCGAACGTTGGTTATATTCACACTACTCGGCGCTTCAAGCCTGGCTTGTGATCACGAGTTACAAGCCCAGCTTGAAAAGTTGAGTGCTGTCAAAAGAGCAAATGTTGGCCCTATGATTGTTGGTCCGTCGCTTAACCGGTACCCCCGGGTTATACTGAGGGTCGATAACCCAGCATATGAACTCCGAACTCAAGATGCCGCAAAATCAGAGGCTGAAGGTCTTTCTTGCTCATAATGAGCTTATGATTGCCGTAGCTAGCAAGTTTATTAAAGCAAAATTAAGCTCAAACACACAAGAGGGGTCAACACCTAACCTGACGGGAGCGGCAGCACGTTGGGAGAGAAGAGCGGATGTCTGCAAGCAGCACCTGACTTGCTACGCCAGGCTGCTTACAATAACTTCCACTGCTGCGTGTCATACGCTCGTTGACTCGCAGAGCTATCCACAGAACAGGCATTTACGGCAAAACAAACTTATCTGTCGTCGCACTTCAAGGCAACTATTGGCAACCTGCGGAGCTTCAGACACATCAATGGCCAGGTACAGTCAGTGGCATGAGGTTTCATGCAGCGCCAGAAGATGACACGCAGCATCTGACACTGCAACGTGTCCCGTTTCACCTTGTCGGTCGAGAGAGCCAATCAGCAGCGGCAGAGTGGCCATCACTCGGATGTTTCGCTCGCGACTCTGTTGCCCTGACATCTCTCAAGTAACAAGACGAACGGGGCGAACTTGAGTTAATTATAACTTCCAGCTGGCCCTCGCGACGCTGGAGACTGGCGGCGCCGTGATTCGAGCCCCGGGCTTCGTCGCAGCGTCCACGTACCGCAGGATTCGTCTGTATCGTAAGGGCACTCGCCGAGGTGCGGCAGATACATTCGGAATCGCTACGCTTTTGCGCAGTCGCTGAGTGGGCGATCCCCTTTCCCCACCTCACAGTGCGCAACAGAGCTGCAATTAACGCGCGCACGGCGCGGCTGAGACGGCGCACCGCGCGCGCAGACAGGCGATCACCGTCTGAAGTACAGCTAATATACCCGGCGAACGGCCGGGCCGCTGCGCTCCGATTTGTGGGGAGATCCCATTTTACAATAGGCCAGCTCGATCTCGTAATTTGCCGGTGGCACTTGAACAGGAGCGGGATGGAATCATCAGGCGAGATTGGGTTTTCGGAAAGGATTCGCGCTCTATCCGCCGCTTTTCCGGCCGCTCCGGAAGCGGCGAGGGAGACGGCTCTGGCGGCACGTGGGGGACGCTCCGTCACCGGTGCGTGGTGACGTCGGTAACCTGGCTGCACTGTGACGGCCCTTCGTCCCGCACGAGAGGCATTCGGCGACGGCGCTGCAGGATTGATCGAAACCGGCCCCGAGCCCGCGCTCTCAATCAGGCATGCCCTCGGGCTGATGAGCCAGATGATAACGAACTTGTCGGCAGCATCCTTCAGAAAGGCGCGGTTCCGAAACCGGCGCGGCTGTTGGCGCGGAGTCAGCTGACACGTCAGTCCGGCGCGTCGGGGCGAAAGAAGCGCGGCGGGCGCAATGTCGGACCCTGGGCCTGCGACACGAGTTCGAATCTTGGGCGTTGCCTAACACTTCACCGGCCAAATCTTTGACAAACCGTCGCAAAGCCTGCAATGTCAAATGTCTGGGTGGCCCCATAAATTCTGCACAAATGCAACAACTGTCGTAGCTAAGCTAATGCGAGCCGGCATTTCTGGAAGTTGAGGAGCAGACTCGGATGCCCTCCGGGCACGCGCTTTGATAACTGCTGGAAGTTGCAGTCCAACCACGCGGACGACCCAGTCCAGCGAATGTGTTTTCTTTCCGCAATCGCTAGAGAAATATTCCGTCTCCTCTCACGATCACTGGTGGCACACCAGTGGTAGTTGTCACCGCCGAAGTCGGTGCTAATCGACGCCCCCTGCCCCGCCCCGCCTTGTGCCGCACGGGTGACGCACCTTGCTGCCGCAGTTAGTGACGGCGTCGAGCAGTCGGGTGTAGGCCTCCAGCGGCTTGCAGTCGCAGACCTTCTTCTGGCGGCAGAGCAGGCTGATGGACTTGGCCATGCCGTCCAGGGCCAGCACGCGGCCGAAGGCGTCCTCCATGTCCGTCAGCATCTGCAGCGCCGCCTCGTAACGCCGGTAGGCCCGCTGGGGAAGGCAGGGGAGGTCGGATATTTGTCTTGGTGGTTCCCGAGGAAAATCCTTTGCGCGGCACGTGCAAGACAGACCACTTTTACGATGTAAGCAGAGAGGCTCACATTTACGTCATTGTATTAACCAGTATTGTCATATCCAGTGCCGATATCAGCTACAGTGACATGTGGAAATGGGATCCACCAATGTCACACGCAGAGAAAGCATTGATTTCATACGGCACGCGTCGCTGGTGAAGCCCGAGTCGCACCAGGCTTTTTGACATCACTCATTCCCTGACGTGTGCATGTGATGGCAAACGTGGGGCATAGCCGCTCAATTGATGGATCACCTCAGTGAGTTAATTTTAAGACATCTTGAATTACAACCAAGAGGAAACACATGCTGTGAGCAGGTGCCGAGCCAGCGGCCGCGAAGCCTGGGCGTTCGTTACCTGTCCGTCACTCTTCTGTCGGAGGATGTCTCCCATTGCGCACAAACCGCGGGCGTTTAGCGGCCGGTCTCCCGCCTCCAGTGCCATCCGCAGCGCGTCCTGCCGACGCAGCACCTCCGGTTAGGGCACGTGCCAACAGTCACCAGGGAAACGCGTTCGCCGCCCACTGTCACTCATCAGTCGGGCAACACCCCGAGAGCAGCCGCCATGAAACATTGTCCTGCTATTGGATTACAACATGAAAGCGGTATTCGAGCAACAGATGTATCCAATGATATCGTTAACCTTTTATATTTATCTTCACCGTTATTGGTCGATCGATGATCGTCATAGATGTATTGATAACTGCCTACGCCAGTACATCCATCCAGAACGATGCTGTCTCAATATCCATAGCTGGCCCGACAACGAACCAACATAGATCGTCAGGCGGATCGCGGAACGGAATCGACCGCCAGCCCGGCAGCGCCCCTGCGCCCAAAGAGGCCAGCAGCCGCATTCTAACGGTGTATTTTCGGTGCGTCGCGCAGAAGAGGCTGTCAGATAGTTTGATCATCTGAACAGCCGACGCACCAGCTACGCAAACAACAGAGTTCCACCGCCGGCTGCACCGCAGCCCAAAACAGCCTTCTGCTAAAGCTGAACAGTCTCCGAACGTTCCTCCGCCGGCCATCAAGGGGTGACGTCACGGTTGCGTAATGCCGCCCGCCCGGGGCGATCGGTATGGCCGCTCTCGCCGCGGTGTCAGACGTCCCGGCCGCGGTGTCAGACGTCCCGGTCGCGGTGTCAGACGTCCCGGTCGCGTGACGACTTTATGCGCTGCGGGGCGGCGCCTGCGCGACGGCGGCCGGCCGCCAGACGCGGCGGCCGCCCGCCGCTGCGCCGCGCCGCCAGAATCGTGGAGATAAGACGGCTTGCCATTGCTAAGTTATACGGCGCTCGTCGGCGTCGAGCGTAGTCCAGCGATTGCATATTGCATGACCCCCGGCTGGGGGTCGGCATATATCTGCCCGGAGGCAGAGCAATAGCCGCGGTTCAGGCAGCCATTCTCAGTCGCTGTGTGACCGGTCGGCGGGCTGGCAGCGGCTCCAGAGAGAGGTCATTGGTGGCTGACGTTAAGCCTACAGCCTGCATCTGGATTGTGGCGGGGTAACTTATATTGCTGAATCTGTCGCCGATCAGAGCACAGCGCTTGTGCGAGTGGCTGACCCATTGGCCTGTGTAACATTCAGTGCACACGTTGGCAGCTTCTGACACCAACCCGCGAATATGCCGCGTATTGCACCAGAGGTGGCACCATTCGGTGGACAGGCTGAGAGAACGTGTCTTGTTTGCTCACCCTGAAACGTTTGGAAGCCCTCGAGAACCAAACCAACGGACGTGGTCAGCGGCACTGATGCGGTCGGGAGGTACGGACATGTTCCAGACTGCCCAGAGAGAGGCGGCTCCTCTCCCATTGTCTGCGCCTGTGATGACTACAAGCAGGCCACTATCGCGACTGAGGGGATGGTCCTGTTCTGGGTGAGAGGGATCCCAATAACGCATGGATTGGCAAAAGATGAGGAGGCGTACTGGATGCCTTCATGGAACCATGTGAACGCCGGTACCGTACCGACATGGTACGATTTAACACACAGTTGGCGGTCTTTTCTCATACTTTTCCGAAAAAGTTTATTCGCCTGTGGTTCGAAGAATTACAGAAAGCTTTGGGTGGAACGAAACGCAACCAGCTTTGCTACCGTCAATGTTCCTAGAAAATAGGTACAAACATAATTAAAATTAAGTTCAAAATCAGCTAGCGTCGTTATCCCAGATGCACTGTATCAGAGGGCACCTTCAGACTGGGGAGGCCTCCTGATTGGGGAGGCCTCCTGACTGGGGAGGCCTTCAGACTGAGGAGGCCTTCTGCGCAGTGAAAAGCCACAGCGAGCGGGCCATGAGCGGAGTGCTGACCACCCTCCACTAAGTTGATGGTGCCGCCGCTGCTCGATCCCTATCAACCGTCCTCTTACAGCACAGCGCTGTGCTTTTCATCGCCGCTAAGAGCACCTCTCAGCCATTTTGCGGGTTAAAAGTAAGTAAACAATGAAAGTATGTTATGATATGACGCTGACGAGCTCCAGGGACCTGACTCAGTCATGGAAACCATTACAGCTCAGCACGCCGGCTGCCGCGCTACAAGTATGATGTGCCGATAGTAAACATATGTGCTGCAGCATAGCAAGCCGCATTATGACATTGGGATGCAGTTTACACGCCGTATTCAATATCATCTTAGCCTACGAAACCGCATTTCATCGAAATTTTGCTCTGCACGAGACGAATGTTATTTTCATTAATATCCTCCTACAATACACTTATTATTATTGATAATCTTCTTGCAGCACAGTTCTTGAGAAGTTCTACTTAAATGTACACCGTTGAATAAAACGCATTACATTCGTCTCTCCTTGAACACAGCAAAGGACCCCAGAAACGAAATAGCTTACCAAACAGCTAAACTAATTTATGCAGCTCTATTAAACAGCGTTGAAATGGAGTTACGCCTGGGTGAGAGATGTGATATCTGGGTGCCGTCGTAGCGCACCCAGGGCTGAGCCAGGCTGGTGGTGCTGAATAGATGCGCAGGATCACATATACGGGTTCCCAGCCGATACAGGTCGTGGTTCAACTGAGCCTGGGGCGGTCAAACACTGCCTGCCCCATACCGAAATTCAGGGAAGGAGACGGACTAGGAAATGCACCACTAATTTAAGAACATGACCGAAATAACGTATGAAATGATTAATCAAGGATGTGCTCCGCATATCGGGCTAATTACATGCGTACAAAAACTGTGCAGACTCTCATAAATTGTCATTTAACTGTTTTTAACATCCCTGCAGCTGTTGTCGAGCCACAAATTAGAGAATAAAACACTTGCGTCTCTGCATAGTTTGACGTCGGATATTGTTCAGCCCCCAAAAAGAAGCCCGACAGCGAAACTGCGCCTGACCAGCCAGCCCGCGTCTGATTTCCGGCGTGGCGATGGATTTACGCGGTTAGGCTGTGCCGCAACGCCCATCTGCCGCCGGCACAGCGGGCCATGTCGCGCACACGGTAAGGGGTCGCGTTTCGCCGAACTCAGCGTGTTCCGAAACCCTGACTCATCCTTACCCTCAGCCAACTTCTTAACATCCGGTCTTTAAGCCATGTGCTTTCTGACCCTTCTTTCATCAGCCCGTAACGGCGTAGTTGAGCCCTTACTGATCCCTTGCCGTCACGGCGCCGAACCATTTCTGCCATGAACAACTGCGCTGTCCCGAGTAAAGGCTGTAAAGGCAAGCTTTATCGCGCGCACGGGCGGCACCCCCACTCCCTCCACACAGTCTCCAAACAGCCGCATCCATCCCTTCCATCGACCATCCCTCCTCCTCCGGCACCGACCGCGCCCCGCGGCCTCGCTGCCCGTGCGGGCCGCGCCGGAACGCGGGGCGACCGTAGCCCACTGACCTGACAGCACTCGTACGCCTCCGACATCCTGCCGAGCTTGCGCAGCGGGGTGACGAGGTGCAGCAGCGCGAGACGCTGGTGTCGCATGTTCAGGTCGCAGATCTGGAAGCTCTTGGAGAGCTCGAACGCCTTGGCCACCAGCTGCAGGCCCTTGCCGTAATCCTTGAGGACGTTGAACACCTGCCCCATGCCGACGTAGATGAGCAGCTCAAGACCCACATCACGGATGCTGCGCGCCACCTTCAGCGCCAGCTCGTAGTGCTCGATGGCCTTGCTGAAGTTGGAGTAGGTGACATAGATATTGCCCAGGCAGAGGTGCACCTGGCCTGTAGTGCGCGACTGGTCACACTGACTGTAGAGCGAGTGGCGGCAGTACTGGAGGGCGCTGTCCAGCGCGCCCATCCGCTCGTTGCCGCGTGCCAGGTTCAGGTACGCCTCGGCTCGCAGCACGTTGTCCTCCATGCTGTTGGCGATGTCCAGCTGCTGGAAGGCCAGCTCCACCAGCTCCCTGGAGGCAGATGAGGGAGCGGTCAAGGTTCTCTGCGGCGGACAGCGGTCGGCTGGTGTCCATAACGGCATGGAGAAGTTGGACATTGTCCATGACAATGAGAGGGGGTTTGCCAGTGTCCGTGACGGCAATAAGGGGTCAGCAGTGTCCGTGACGGCAAGAAGGGGTCAGCACTGTCCATGACGGCAAGAAGGGGTCAGCAGTGTCCGTGGTGGCAGGAAGGGGTCAGCAGTGTCCGTGGTGGCAAGAAGGGGTTAGCAGTGTCCGTGGTGGCAAAAAGGGGTCAGCAGTGTCCATGACGGCAAGAAGGGGTCAGCAGTGTCCGTGGTGGCAAGAAGGGGTCGGTGTCCATGACGACAAGAAGGGGTCAGCTAGTGCCCGTGGTGGCAAGAAGGGGTCAGCAGTGTCCGTGGTGGCAAGAAGGGGGTCAGCAGTGTCCGTGGTGGCAAGAAGGGGTCAGCAGTGTCCATGACGGCAAGAAGGGAGTCAGCAGTGTCCGTGGTGGCAAGAAGGGGTCAGCAGTGTCCGTGGTGGCAAGAAAGGGATACGCCAGTATCCGTGACAGCAAGGCGAGGGTCGGCCAGTGTCTTAACTGGCGATCAGGAGAAGACCAGGGTCCGTGGTGGTGAGAGCGAGTCGGTCCGGATCAGTGACGTCGAACAATGGAAATCAGGATCAATGGCGACAACCAGTGGTCAGGTCAGGGTCAACGGGGGGGGGGGGGGGGGGCAGGGGTCAGCCAGGGTCCACGAGGGGGCAGTGGTCGGTCAGGTTCCAAGCAGTGGTCAGTCAGGGTCCACGGAGAAGCAGGGGTCGGCAGGGGTCATGGTCCCACGGGAGCGAGCGGGGTTTGGCCCCTGGGGTTCATGACGACGAGCAGGGGCAGGCCGAGGTCCATGGTGGTGAGGACGGACCGATCGAGGCCCATGACGGCGAAAAATGGAAGTCATGGAATGAAATTGGTCGACGTTAATTTTTACGACCCATGACGTACGACAAAAGATATTGAGTAAGCAACATCGAGAGTGATCATGCGAGTGCACTTCACGACTAACCATTCGGATGTTACGCCGGTCAAATTAGTGTTCATGCTGGTCATAGATCAGCCCTGTTAGACGTCGATACGGGGATCCGTTTCGCCGAATTGCTGCGCATAGTTCTCTTGTTCTGTATGACATCATGCAAATGCATGCACTTCAGTCAAGACCAGCCTCCTATATGAGACCTCAACATGGCTTAGGACGTATGCGCATGTCTACAGTCGCACCTATTTGCATTGGCTGTCTGTGCGGCGAGTGTAAGCAGAATGAGCCTAACGTCATATGGTCCCAACCATTAAGAGCCTCGCCCGCCTTTTGAAGCCTGGCAGATGTGGCCGAGCACGGCTCCCTGAGGAGCTGATAAGCGGCGGTCCAGCCGGCCCTCGCAGGGAGGCGGTCCCGCCGCCTCCCGAGGGGAGGCCGCCGTCGACTCCCAGGGGAGGCGGTCCAGCAGGCCCATACAGATCCAGCAGCTGGCGAGGGATGCTGGAGCCCTGTTCACGCTGACGGCACGAGCTTGTAGCTGATGAAAGACAGACTAATGTGTCGCCGTCACACACTCCAGCTCTGGTCTGGAAGGAAGAAAGCGCAGCTTTCTGGTGCTATGCAGCCTTGGCCGCGTTGCAACGCCTTTCGATTGGTTAACTCGACAATACTCTGGTCCTTCAATCATGCGTCGTTAGAGTTGATTGATGTACGAAGCATCTTAAGCATACAAAAGCTGCTGTCAGCTAGTGACAGATGAACCCGACACTGGCGGCTGTTTGAAAGGGAAAATTCGACATTTACTCGGGCACAACTTATCTCGTTTCTTGTGCATGCTCCAGAACCGTCTCGCTGCAGGTGGCAGCCGTGGCGGGCGGAGCGAAAGCTGCTTGTAATGCCAGTCCAGTTTTTGTACTACAAAAACATGACAAAATTTTGTATAATGCTATACTGGATGAAACTTATAAAGTGATGCCATCTAAATAAATGCGATGTAAAATAAACTTCAGATTCGGACAATGTTCCACATATGACCCATCTCGGCTGTGCTCTTCTGTCTGGCGGGGTCTCCACCCACGCGCGAACATCCCCAGTAACCCGGTCACGCGCCCACTAAGAGCTAGTTTCTCGCAGTGTGTAAAACACGCCCGACACTTTAATGACCAGGCCCGGCCAGACTGGCGATCGCGCCGAGCGGCCGGATGCGCCGGGCGCACGGAGCCGGCGCGGGCCCGTAGCTGCAGATTCGCGACCGGCGCGGGCCCGGCGCGTCCGTACGCGCCCGGACTCGGTGCACGGCGGCACGCATGGCTAGCACGCCGCCGAGCAGCCATCGGTAATCATTATAGACGGGGAGGGCCGGCCGGCCAGCAGCGGCGGGCGCCACTGACAGATGGCAGCGCGCTGCCGCGCGTCCGCCCGGTCGGCTGTGTCGATCCGCCGATGTCGGCGGCCGCGCGCAGCGTCGGCCCGGCACCGGGCCGCCGCCGCTCAGCCCGGCCACCAGAGGGCGTCCACTCGGGCTCGGCCGAGCGCTCTCAGAGACGGCGCGTCCAGGGGGAGGGGGAGGGGGACGCTCATCGCGTCCTGTGACGCGACCGGGCTCTCCACACCCCAAATTGGGCATTTTAGCTGAAGTGGCGCCTATTGACGGGCTTGGAGAGGCACCCGAGAGCCTGCGTCAGCACGATCAGACTCATGAAGACCGTACCCCAGGCGCCGGCCGGCGCGTTGCCCGCTGACCCAGCGGTGACTGGGCCAGGCGAACCAGCCGCCCATCCGCTGGTTCACCCCGGCCGTCGCCCGCCGCCTGTGGGCCCGCCTGTGGGCCCGCATGTGGGCCCGGCCGCGTCTCGGCTGGAGCGTGGCCGCGGGCTATGCGTCGTTAGCAGTCGCCAGACGGCATTATCGGATTTCTGCTCGCTGAACGGCAGTCCGTCGGACCACGCGCCGACAGCGTGAGAACGTCCGCGGCACAAAGTGGCTCTCTCGAAGAGCGGAGGGGGGAGGGGGCGTTCGATCGCCCCCCTGGCTGTGTGGGGCGCCACAGGGCTCTATCGGGCCGTGAGAGAAGGTCGTAGGATAGGGATCGTCGAGCATGGAGGGGGGGGGGGGGAGGGGGCAGGAGCACTTGCACCAGAATAAGCTTAATACCATTTTCTACCTGTAACTAATTTGAGCAGCCCTTAAGCCCCTGTGCTTTCCGCGGCGCCCCGTGGACAACGATGCCCTATGCAATATTCAGAAGTATATAATCCTGCATGACTTGACACTGCACTGACAGATGAACGGTTGCGAATCAAGTGCATTGCGTTGACACATAGGCTGCTATGCTTGACATAGCAACACACCGAAAGGATTCTTGAGGCCATTGCAGTGTTTGCGAACGGCTTTGAAGAGAAACGATTTGGGACCGCATATAGGGCAAAATGCTTATGAAGGGTACAACATATTGATCCTTTACAGCCAAAGCGCGCCTCAGAACAACATGGGGTCGGGGAACGACTTGGGATATCGTCTTGAGAGACAAATATTCACATCTGTGGTATAGAAGCTAGAGACCGATTAAAAATTAAAATGAAATGTTCTTGAATGTACCAGATAGGTCAATCTAAATCAAATCTAGAATATATTTGTCCCCATAAAGCGTGGTGTCCTTACGAAATGCGCAGCCGACCTGCAAATGCTCGAAAAGGGAGGCAAGCACCGGCAGGTTCAAACAGGTTGAGCTTGGTGCGCACCGACTGGAATGCAAGGTCTGAAGTTATTGATTAACATTGTAGGCTGACAGCCTCTATTGACAATTCAGCGTCTCCCGATAAAACCGGGCAAAGTTTACAAACAGACATCACGGCAAGTGCAAAGTAACGAACATTCAAACTTGTGCAGCAAAGTAAGTCCCTCAGCCACAACACCCAGACTTCCCAAGACAGCTCACCACGCTCCTTAAACACCTCCCTGGAGGAAATTTGCAAAGAATCAGAATGGGTATGGTTCCCAGACTCACGTCATCTCGTCATCAGGCCCAGTGAGATGACCTGGCATTGCATGTTCCCCTTGAAAGCCGTCCATCCTCGCCCACCCCACCACGAATTGAACCGTTCTGTGGTAGGCCGGACCACGCCGCCTCGCCACACCCAGTCTCTGGGAAGGAGAGAGCACGGCGTCCACGCGCCGCCGGCCGCCGCCTGCGCGGAGGGTCGGCGCCGAGCGGCGCCGCCGCGCCCTCCTCCTCCCCGCCGTCGGTATCCATCAGGGCTGGATCGCGTGCCTCTGCATCATCGCACCCGAGCTTCGAGAGGCGCAAGGAAACACCGCCGGAGCACGGCCGGGACGGCCGGCTGCCGCCGGCGCCGGCGCCGGCGACGGGGCGCAGAGCGCGCCCGTCGGCGAAAGAAACGAGGCCGGTCGCCGCCGAACGGACCGTGGAAGAGCGAGCGGTCCGGGTGACGAGGTCATCGAGCTCGGCCGGGAGAGCGCCAATCGGAGTGGACGTCGCCCGGCGAGCGGACCAGACAAACGAGAGGCGCAGCGAGGAGCGAAACGGAAGCGGTTAATCGTTCCCTGTCCGCGGCCCAGCAAGCCAGGGAGGCGATGGAGGACCATGGGTGAGAGGAGAGAGAGAGAAAGAGAAGAGAGAGAGAGAGAGAGAGAGAGAGAGCGGGGGGGGGGGACGAGAGGAGGGGGGGGGGGGGGGAGGGAAGGCGAGATAGGGATGCAGGGTGGTGGGGAAGGCGAGCAGACATATTGATATGCACAGCATTATAGCATGGAGCTCGCCACATTCGTTCCGGTCTTGGATATCCCAATTCCCGAAGCTTTTTCTGCCGTCAAAACACCCACGCTGGCCTGCTTTCACCGCAAAGCGTTGTACTAAACGGCCTAAGACTACACACGTGCATTCCATTAAGCGGCATGTATGGGAAAACGGATCCGGACGATCGCTGACTTTTTGAGACTGTGGAAAGTTAGCTTGCTGCTTGAGCAAGCTTGCTTATGATCCTGGCTGTACGATGCTAAAAAGGATGGACAGAAGGCATGGTCTGTTTTCTAAATGTAGTTAGGAACCTATGCTCTATTTCTTCGTGCTGTATGAGAGCACGCACCTTACAAGACTTAGCTTTACTAGGGGTGTTCTTTTTGTAAATGGACCACGACTTGAAACCTGCATGAAAGCTGAATAAAATAATGTTTCATGCAACTTAAGGATGTTAGATGTGATAGTCTTTGTGCGCCTAGCTCTGGAGGCGGGTACAGGGGGGGGGGGGGGGGGCGCTTAGCTCGACCGGTACGTGCGTGACTGGATGCGCCTATGCCCAATCTGTACGTGCGTGGCTGGGTGCCTCTCTGCCCAACCTGTACGTGCGTGGCTGGGTGCCACTCTGACCGACCTGTACGTGCCTGGCTGGGTGCGCCTCTGCCCGACCTGTACGTGCGTGGCTGGGTGCCCCTCTGACTGACCTGTACGTGCGTGGCTGGGTGCGCCTCTGCCAAACGTTGAGCTCGTGTGGCCTGGCCTCGGTTTGGCAAGGCGGCGTCACGTGACTGAACTGCAGTTGACTACTACCGGCTCCAGAGCACGGGATGGCTCAGAAACCGGCGCTCAAGTCCGGAGCGGGCGCCCGACCCGGTGGTGTATTTGAATGACGTCGCCGCAAATACACCCACAGTTTACCAGGAGGGTATTGCAAAACGACGCTATGGAAGGGGCATTGGCTATATTTACAATGCTCGACGTTTGGAAGCTATTCTCATGGTCATAAGTGGCCATGAAAGCACTTCTATTGGGAAGTGGTCCACCCCTCCGCCAACGCGCCGTCCCCGACATCCGTGGATGGGTGTCAAGGTCCTTATGAAGGCGGTTCTACGGGCCTCATTAGACTACGGAGCAATACCTACATTAGACTACAGAACAGTTTCTCATTATTCTACGGAGCAGTACCTACAAGACTCCCGCAACGTATTTGTCGTCCTTGAGTCCGCCGGAAGGAAAGGTGCAATGTGCTGTAGTCAGCAACACACAATTTAACCTCGTTTTTGGTGCACTACTGTCAAAATTATTCCAGATGATGGGGAGACTGCCTGTTGGCTAAGGGAGGAGTGGGCTGGGACAGGGGGAGAGGGGGAGGAAGTACGACACGGATGCGGCCCTTTGTGCGCGCCGTTGCGCTTTTTCTGAGACACTGATTCCCACAACCGTGACTCTCTAAGCGCGCTGGCATGGCGTGTTGGCACCACAAGCAGCCAAAAGGAGCTCGATTCGGATCCACGTGTAATTAAGGATGGGCTGTAGGTACGGAGTGCAAATCTGCGAGGTATATATGGCCACTTCGAATTATTTGAATGAAGTGAAACACTTCCGGACAAAGCTACCACGGTGTGTTTCAACGAGGCATCCTTGATAAGCCATCATAAAATACGAAAGCATGTTTGAAACGGAAACGGTGAACCAGTTGGCCATGGGAAGATCACGAAACTCACCATAAAACCGAAAATGGTTGAGTAGTGCAATGACCAACATCGACGTGGCGATCCAGGAACCCGGGCAATGGTGGAAGAAAAATACTAACTCCCGAAGATCAAAGCTACCCAGCCAATAAAGCAAAGGGAGTACATCAGTACTTACGGAACGTCAGAGCCCTCGCGTTGCCCGCCTACCTTGGTTCATTTCATTAACACACCATTACCAATGCAGTGACGCCGGCGACGGCGTAGCAGCGGCTGCCACCTCAGGAACGCACAAACTCCGTCCTGACCTTCGCCCCTAACCCCAGAGCGTGGGTGCAGCCGCATCACAATGCGCCGCACGCCTGCGTGCCTGGTGCCCGCCTCCTCATACACCGGGCACACGGCCGGATGTGCCGCCGCCCGGATGTCGCCGTGCCGCCGGCCGCTACTCGGTGTTCATTAGTGCCGCTATGCCGATGGCTGGCCGGCAGCCAGCTCGCTGGCGTCCGCAGGCGCCCTCAGCCTTATGCAACAGCCGGCAGGCAAACAAGCGGCGCGCGGGCCGGGCGCGCATTATCATGCTGGATGCGTCATCCCCGCATGAGGCCGCCTCTCTCGCGCGCATCAAAGCGCGCGCTGGCGCAAAGGGACGCGCTTCAAAGCCGGGCTTACGAGGTCGTCAAAATGTCCGGGCTGTGCTGGTGATGGGGCCGAGGTCAACGCGCCGTTCGGGATCACTCGGGCGACAACCCATCCGTTCAGCTCCTGCTGACAATTGTAATTGTGTGCATGGCCATGCAAAGTACATGCGGATGGAGTGGAGCGGGTCGACATTTAACGAAGTGGTATCAGATAACACTTACTGTCACTGCATCTGTTTCCAATATCCTTCGACTTCCGGCTTTCAGCCGGAGACAGAACTGCCCGATCATGCTGCTGACGTACCTGTATTTTCCCCAGTGCATGTAGGCCTGGCAAAGATATCCCAAGGTGATGAAGCGATCCTGCTCGCGTCGGATCTTCCGCAGAGCCTCCTTCCACTTGGCCACGGCCTCCTGGTGCCGTTGTTGGTTGAAGAGCTTGATGCCTTGCTCCACCTGGGGAGTGGGCAGCGTCCGTGTCAGTGGAACTTGCCATCAACACCAGAAACTGTCTACCAGTGAAAATAGAACTTATCATCCGCGCCGAAGATCGTCTACCGGGGACGGTGGGGCTTGTACACACCGGAGACGTCTACCGGGGACGGAGGAACTTATACACACCGGAGACGTCTACCGGGGACAGTGGAACTTTCCGCACAGAGCCGGGAACAGCCTGACAACGACATGTCACCTACCAAAGAGACCACCTGCTGGTGTCCGTGTTATATGTCATCCACGCCCGAGATACGTCGGTGACATTGGAGCGCGCTGCCAGCTCCGGGGGGCCGCCCGATGACGTCAGCAGAATTTGTCAGCGCAGCACGGGAAACCGTCTGCCGGTGTCGGTGGAACGGGAAGGGAGTGGAACGGCCAGAGTCGCGAGTTGGTCGGGTCCAGCAGGCTGTCGACATTGGGAGTTTGCCGGGGCCGACAGTCTGTTAAAATTGTGAGTTAGTCGGGACCGGCGACTGGCGCGGAGCTGTGACCTGGCCGAGCCCGACGACTGGCACCGAGCTGTGAGATGGCCGAGACCGGCGACTGGCGCCGAGCTGTGAGCTGGTCAAGACCGGCGACTGGTGCCTAAATGTGAGCTGGTCAAGACCAGCGACTGGCACCGAGCTGACAGCTGCCCGGGAACGGCGACTAGTGCCGAGCTGTGAGCTGACCGAGACCGGCAACTGGCGCCGAACTGTGAGCTAGTCAAGACCGGCGACTGACGCCGAGCTGTGAGCTTGCCGAAACCGGCGACTGGCGCCGATCTGTAAGCAAGTCAAGACCGGCGACTGGCGCCGAGCTGTGAGCAAGTCAAGACCTGCGACTGGCGCAGAACTGTGAGCTAGTCAAGACCAGCGACTGACGCCGAGCTGTGAGCTGGCCGGCAACGGCCGCCAGCCCTGGGGCACCTGCGGGCCCATCGACCGTAATAGACGGCACAGTTCTGGGCGGACGGCTCTAAATTTCATGAACGCCGCCCGTCGGCCGCGGCGCCGGCGCCGCGGCTGATTTCCCCAGTGATAAGTATGATGGCGACGCGTCGCTGCCGGCGGCGCGCACTAAATGCCAGACGAGCGGGCGGGCGGCTGGCTGGCATCGGCGGCGCTTTTGATGAGGCTCGGAGCGCCGCTGCTGAGCCCTGACCTGGCCGCTGCTGACCTCCGATCTGTGCCGCTGCTGACCCCCAATCTGTGCTAACTGCTAACTGCTAACCACTGCTAACCCCCGACCTGTGTCAACCTGACCCATGACTTGTGTTGCTGTTGACCCCTGACCTGTGCCGCTGCTGACCCCTGACCTGTGCCGATCCTGACCCCGGACTTGTGCCGCTGCTGGCCCCTGACCTGGCCGCTGCTGACCTCCGATCTGTGTCGCTGCTGACCCCCGATCTGTGCCGCTGCTAACCCCTGACCTGTGTCGATCCTGACCCCTGACTTGTGTTGCTGTTGACCCCTGACCTGTGCCGCTGCTGACCCCTGACCTGTACCGCTGCTAACCCCTGACCTGTACCGCTCGGCCGGAATGTGGACCGGGTAGCGCACTGACGGCCGCGGATGGGACCTGAGGTCCGCCAGTCGACAGGGGCGTGACCCCCGGCGACTCCAAAGACTCGCCAGTTCCTAGAAGACATCTACGATCCGCAGGTCTGGATGTCCCGAAAGGCCTGAGATCTACCTGTTCCTTAAAAAGGCCCGAGTTTTGTCAGTCTCTGGCAGCTACCTAATACGCAACAGTCTCTGACAGAAACCTCTGCCGTGACGGCCTTTGCCAGAACACCGACCTCTTCCTGTTCCTGACAGGGACCTGTCTTCTAAGCAGTTCTGACCGTTTTTAATCGAGATGTGGGGTTCCCTCCGTCTTTGACGAGATATGAGCTCTGTCCGCCTCCAACAGGTGTGAGCTTACCCAGTCTCTCTCAGCAGCTCGCACTCTCCCAGTCCACGACAAAGGCCTAATCCCAGCCAGTCCCTAGCGGAGGCCCCAGCTTCACCCGTGTCTGACGGAGACCTCAGCTTCGCCAGCGTCTGATGGAGACCTCAGCCCTGCCGCCCTCTAACAGAGATCCCACAGCTACGGAACCCACGGCCGACGATCTCCGCCTGACGGAGATTTCAGCCCTGCCGCCGTCCAGCAGAGATCCCACAACTGCGGAGCTGACGGGTGACGATCTCCGTCTGACAGAGACCTCAGCGCCGCCGCCCTCCAGCAGAGATTCCACAACTGCGGAGCTGACGGCTGACGATCTCCGTCTGACAGAGACCTAAGCCCCGCCGCCCTCCAGCAGAGATCCCACAACTGCATAGCTGACGGCTGACGATCTCCGTCTGACGGAGACCTCAGCCCCGCCGCCCTCCAGCAGAGATCCCACAACTGCGGAGCTGACGGCTGACGATCCCCGACGCTCGACGGCGGCGCCAAGCACCGCGAGCCTCTGTCGCCGTAGTAGCACATTGGAAGAGCAGTGAAGCGAGGCTGCAGCCCTCTGCCAACCACGAGCACGCCTAATGATGATTTCGTTTGCGTGCAGACGGGAAACGCGGCGAGATGAAGGCGATACAGACCGCCGACGGTCGGCCGCCCCAGCTTATCCCGGCTGTGGTCGGAGCACCGACGCGTCGGCAGTGTGGCAGGCTGCTCCATCCCGTCATTGGAGGTCTGGGGGATGCGCTGGTAATCTGGTGATGTTGTCACAGCGTGTGCTCGCGACGAGTAAGCTCGTAAATGCCTGAGTGTTGGCGATATCTTGCGAGAGAGCGATATGTATATATATATATATATATATATATATATATATATATATATATGTATATATATATATGTGTATATATATATATATCTGGCAAAGTTAATATTTTTTCTCAATATTTATGTATAGCGAGTGATATTTATCCGATAAATGTAATTTACCATAGTGATATCGGCCCATGAATCACGTGCGTCGTTGTCATGTTCGTCCGCCTGATCTGTTTTTTTTTAGCCAATGGCTGTAAATGGTTCTCCAAGTCCTGTCCATGAGTGCTTGTTCATCCCAAAAGACGCATATACAGTAAAACGCACGCATATTGTGTGGAGAGTAGACTTTCAAAGTTCGTGGCCGACAACGTGCATGATGCCCCTGATTTGTTACACATAAGCTTAGCGTTCGCATACAGGCATCCACTCCGCTGAAATGCTTATGATAAATGCTTTTGGCTCTTTCTCAGCATCCGATTATATTCACATGATTATCACGTATTAACTTCGCATGATCGCTCGAAAAGAAACAATCAGAGCTTTCCAACTAGCCAACGCTCTTCAGGGAAGCCGTGAAGGTTGCCAGCCTATCCTCGCGCTGATGAAGTTTGGCCGGCGGGAGCGAAGATCAAATATGAATCCCCCTATCGATCCGCCCAGGCCGGAAGTGGGCGCCGTCACGGCGAGTGAGACATTCAGAAGGGTTGGTCGGTACTCGCACCCGTCCATTGGTTCCGCCCAGGCAAGAGACCATGGTGGGCGCCGTCACGAGTGAGACATTCAGAAGGGTTGGTCGGTACTCGCACCCGTCCATTGGTTCCGCCCAGGCAAGAGACCATGGTGGGCGCCGTCACGAGTGAGACATTCAGAAGGGTTGGTCGGTACTCGCACCCTTCCATTGATTCCGCCCAGGCAATGTAGGAAAAAGACGGCATGTGTCTATCAAAGGGCACTAGTCCCTGCACCGAGGCCACAGCTATAGCACTTCAGTCGGGTGCGGAGACGACCTTCGGGAAAGCTATGCCGTCTCGCGTGCAGGAGAAAATATCCGGTGGAGTCATCCAGGGCATGCGATCGCAACGTTACATTGCATTGCAACAATGTAGAGGCAGCCTTTCCCCGGGGAGTAACTGTAGACCGCCAAACCGTGAAACTAATACGTTTTGGTCGAAACTGAGCTGGGCGGTGAAGAATGAATGTAAGGTTTAAAAACATTGCATTTAAGAAATGTGGAGCCCAGGAGGCAGGACCAATTTTCTGTTACTACGCGGGCATTGAAAACACATAGAATTTAGAAAGCGTTGTTAGAGTACGCCGCAAATCTTACAGCACAAAACGAGCGTACATAACTTGCAAATAAATGTTGCACTAAAGCATGGTAAGTTTGTTCGTTCGGTGCCACAATGGCATACCACGGCCTCACGGAAGGTACCAAGACGACAAGGCGAAGAGGGGTGCGTGAGAGGGGGGGGGGGGAGAGTTTGAGTGTTAGAGAGGGATGAATGAAAGGGAAGAGGGAGATGAGTTCTTCCGACAACTGTGAGAGTTAGCAGTAGGGGAAAGAAGGGAAAGTTTTATCATTTTTTACTATGACGCCCTCGCACCCTAGCCAAGCATAGTTCTTGTTGCATGTGAGGTTGTTTCAGTAATTGCATACCTGCGGCTACTTAAAGCAACATATTTTGATACACATTTGCTGCTTAGTATTTTGTATAACTCTAGCATTATATTTGCTACTCTTTTGTAAAACAGCAGTTATCAAGGCAATCGCCATTTTGGTCCCGTCTTTTAAGGGAAGAACTATAAAATAAATACAGGGCTACCGAGATATTATAGTAACCGGCTTGTAGTCAAATTTCTTGGTCTCGGATTGACACGATGCGCCGATGCCTACGATGGATCACTACGCACTTATCGTGCTCGTTACTTCTTGACACCAATCTGTCAGTGCCATCTACTAGTCTAAAAAGTTGCCATTGAAATATTGGGATGAACCGCGTTGTCTTCGTTTACGTGGCTTGTTATGAAAAGTAATGTCCCTTAAGGACATTCAGAGCTTTTATCCATAACATGTCTAACTTCGCTTTTTAAGTACCATTTTATGTCTGTTATCATTTACTGATTTCAATCTACCGCATACACCTATGTTAGAAATTGCAGAATTCAGTCTAGTACTAAATAGCAGTCTTGGGCAATCTGCACTTTCTTCAAAACCGGCCGATATAGAAATCCAGGATCTGCAGTTTTTCGATCACCTGAAGAGCTCTATTGCAACACTATATTTAAAAAAAATGGGAAAAATGTGCTCAGTACAGGGAAACTAAACTCAGCGGATTCGAAAGACAAGTTATTTACCTCTTAAGAAATAACTATTTTGCAAAGCAAAACAGCTGGCGTTTTGCCCCGCCCCTTCCTATTTTTAGTTCGAGGGCCCTTACGAGGGGGTCTATCGGTACCCAAAAGGAGTCACCGGCATGTCGGTAATTACGGGCCGTTCTCTCTCTGTCCCTACCTCTCTCTCGCTCTCCCCCTCTCTCTCTTTCTTTCTTTCTCTCATTCTCTCTCGCTCTCTCTTTAACTCTCTCCTTCTTCCTCTCTTTCTCTCGCTAGCGCATGGTAGTCTCGACAGCAACCGATGAGTCGCCGACAAGGCGAAACCTATTCAGGAGGCCCAAAACAGACTCATTCGGCATTGTAGAAAACCACGGAGCGAAACTCTCCTTTAAAGTAAGTGCCGGATTTGGCGGAATAAGCCGTTTTTAATTTTTTAGTAATTCAGAACAAATGATAAAACACATCGTTATATTTCCATTTTGATACAATTATTAACAATATTTTGAATAAGCCTCTTCGATATCATGCTTCTGCCTAGTGCCGCTCATCCCCCTCCCCATCCCTCTACGCCCACGGCGTTCACCGAAGTAACCAACCTTAAATATCGTCCATCGGCTCCAATCTCCTCTTGTCGCCTAGGAGCTCGTCTGGGATCAACGTCTTACAAAAGGGGGTATGGGTGACCAATGCATATCGCACACCAAACATCAATGATCGCGCTGCAAATTCTGGCGTGCATTTCCAGCGCGGGGAAGCTTTTGGAATGTTAAGTGATTGACCTCGTCCGTGCTAGATGGCCGGCACTTCACAGTGATCGACGAATTTGCTGGAGCCGACCAGAATGTTCCGTCTGCTGCAGTAGATCAGCGGAATTACGTTTGCGTATGAATTTGACCATGGAAAAGTTAGCCGCTGCAGTGGCTGCCAGCCTATGTCCGGGCCGCCGGACGGATCTCAGCGGACCGGACGCGTATAATACATGCATTGTCTCCTCACCACTGAACGGCGCCTGGCGCGACGTCCGATGGCTGTTGCGTCCCCGCTGGGGGGCCTAATGACACCCTGACCTATTACGCTCCCACCGCACCAAACCACTGATCGACCCGGCCACGCCTCACAAGACCGCTGACCGGGTCCATTGCGCGTCCCCGCCCCCCCCCCCCGCACCGCCCAGCCGGCCCTGCCTCGCTGCTGCGGTGCTCGCCCCACTGCCGGGCCGCTGCCGTGCGCCACTGACCCGTTTCCTGGCGATCTGCTGTCCGACCTTGCTGTGGCAGGCCATGATGCAGCGCCAGAAGCCGGCGCCGCTCAGCGGACTGTCCCGGTCAGTGGCCCACTCGTCGAGCGGCGGCGACATGCCCGGCTGGGGCAGCAGCGCCGAGAGCGACAGCTGCTGCGACGCCCCGCCTCTGCCGGAGGGCGGCGCAGGGGTCAGAAGGGGCGGCCGTCACACGGCAGCAGGCACACACGGCGGCAGTCACACACGGCGGGGGGCGGCAGCGCGGAGAGCGACAGCTGCTGCGACGCCCCGCCTCTGCCGGAGAGCGGCACAGGGGTCAGAAGGGGCCGCAGGCACACACGGCAGCAGGCACACACGGCGGCAGTCACACACGACGGGGGGCGGCAGCGCGGAGAGCGACAGCTGCTGCAACGCCCCACCTCTGCTGGAGGGCGTCACAGGGGTCAGAAGGGGCAGCCGTCACACACGGCAGCAGGCGCACACGGCGGGGGGCAGCAGCACGGAGAGCGACAGCTGCTGCGACGCCCCGCCTCTGCTGGAGGACGGCGCAGGGGTCAGACGGGACAACCGCCTCACATGGCGGCAGTCACACACGGCGGAGGCACGGATAGCGAGGGTCCCATACGGCAGAGTTCACGCACGACGAAGGTCACGCGCGACAGAGGGCACACGCGGAAGAGGTCGAGGCAGAGGTCACATGTGGCAAAGGTCGCTTGCGGCGGGGGCACGCACCGCAGCGGTCACATATGATAGGAGTCAGACATAGCAGGGGTCAGACGGGGTCGTGACGAGGTCAGCAGTCCCGCACGTGGCAGACAGTGCCAGGACCCATGGGGAGCGGAAGACAAGTGTTGGACACTCACGACAGGAGCTAAACTCAAAGGCTCAGGGTGTCGACACACGCAAGGTGATTGATGATGCGGTGCTCGTATCCAGCCCCAGCAGATCGTAGACTGGCTTAATATACGCGATCAGCCTGGAGGTGTTCCGGGTACAATTAAACTTGAAGTGATGTCTGAAACAGGCTGGTTGAGTATCACCAACGTAATAGATTTTGCGCACATTTTGATGAGTATGAATAAGTCCCAGTCAGGAATATCTCAGGGTGCGGATAGTGTGGTGGTTAACGCGCCCACGTTAAATACCACGCGTCCGGGAAACAGAGGTACGGGTTCGATTCCCCCGCGAAGCCCGCTCTTCCTGCCAGGATGAGAGGCGGGCGACGCCACATAGCCTCAGTAGCTGAGTGCGTCGTAAAGTTCAAACGGCCCCAGTCCGGATGATCTCCAGCATACCCCGATAGGCGAGAGAGAACTTCTCCGCCAACATTTCTAACGAAACGGTACACCGAGTACGAGTAGGACCACACAATGACGAACAACACGCAGTGGCAGCTAATGCTACAGTGCATCCGGCATAAGTCCCCAGCAATGTGCGTCGGCTGTGTGAAAAGAACAGCGTAGATTTGAGCCTTTAGGACGCGTAGGAAGGTCAGCCCGAATACAGCTACCAGCCGGCCAGGACTCACCAGGCGAGCGGCCCAATCTGACGCCACGGTGTAACTCGGGGCTTCTGTCGCGTCCATACATCACCGAGGGTGATTTTACTTGAAGGATGGGTTGAATGCAATATCCTTTTCAGCAAAGATTGGAACGAACGCCCCACGAAATATAGGAGGAACTATGGCGTGGTGTCGCGTACTATTTTGACGGATTTCTCCTCATATGTGTTCCATCATTTCGGCGGTGATACATAAGGTAAAAAGTGTCATAAAAACTGTCATCTCTCTTTGAAAATGGACGGTGCTAGATCGAGCTAAAGTCTGTGGCATAGGGTCTGTCGATATGCTTGAAGAGAAGCCGCTGGGAAAAATTCTCCACTCTGTCTGCGAAGGGATCAATGGATACTCTTGCAAGCGGTGTGTACTTTATGTGATTTTAAAAGTGATTATCTTTCAGAATTGTGGCAGCAGCTCACCGCATATTTTAACCGATCGTAAAGCACGTTTAGTGGACGTTGTTGCCATTTCAACTCAAATGATAGTTTTACCTCCGGCAATTCAGCTAGAGAAAATCCCGCAAGGATCTTTTTCGTGCTATACAATGCTGTACCACGCCTGCACTTGAGGCAAACCGACCCTAGCTGACCAATCATCAGCCGTCCGCAATGTGTATGGCTGGTTCCAACAGACTGCTTTCCACGGGACTCGAAGCTAAGACCTATGCTTGCAGGACTGCGACTTGCAGTCCTCCGTCCTATTCCCTCTGCCGCAGGCACAGCCGAGTGAGTTCCAGTGAAGCCATCAGCGAAGAACGTGATAAAGCCAGGGTCCGAGAAACCCGGCAATGTCGCGCTACCTACCACAGCAGGCAAGTATTTCGAAGCTCTAGCTGTCGAGAGTGCACCATTCCTACAGCCTGCACGAGCAGCAGCCGACTGCACGAGCGACGTTATCGCGAGCGCCCGTTCTCTCGACAACGTGATCACCAGCTGACAACGCAGTGCGCTGTGCTGGTGTGAGCGCATGGAGCCGGTCCGCAATAGCGACGCAAAGTGCATGGGGTTTAGCGCTGGCATTAAGGCCCGCCTAATACATTCCATAAAGTGATTTATGGGATGGGCCGCGTGCTTCTGCCGTACCCAGCGATGTCACGTCTAAAGCTGGATCCCTACCGCGCGGAGGCGCTTACAGTACAGCTTATTGGCGTGGTTTGGAAGGCTCTGTAGTTTTGGCGGGGAGGGGAGTCACAGAGATCTTCTCTCCAGGTTGCGCATTGAAAAATCAACGTACAGAACCCGCACAGAGCCAATGGGCTGGCGCCATAACTGTACAGCGTATGCACTGGAAAAGTTAACGGTGATCACCACTGTTTGACGCCGCAGCTCCCTTTTTCAAACCGGGCGTTATTTGCCGGCAAAATCCTCAAGTCTCACCAGCCGCTTAACGTCATCTTGAACATCAGTTAATAGCGCTGTTGCGATAGAGCTGTAGCCTCCAGTGCGGGTCACAGGAATGCTCCCGCAAGTAATATCAGCATGTAATACGCTTGTAATACGCATGTAATACCACCTCAGCATGTAATATGCGCTGCGCACCTTAATGACCGGTCACTGTGGTCCGTCTTATGTGATGCGGATGCACCGACCCGTGGGCCAAGCCGTTTGAGACGTCCGTATGGCGAACTGATTCAACGAAACCTTACACGATAGCCTGTTTTCGAGTTACACCATCGACAGCTTCTTCAAAGAGACACGGCAAGCAATTTTCAACGTCGTGAAACAGGATGAAAATATAAAATAGTAATTTGAAGATCCCCTGTTCGGATGCATAACAGATTTCGGTGCACTTCACCCCGCGCTCTGAAGAGCCGGTAGGTGTCAGGGGCTAGTTGCCACTTCCAAATGATTCGACGTCTTAACCCGGGCCGTTCAGCTCATCCTGAACCAGAACGTCCAGATATGGCTCAGAAGTCCAGATATGGCTCAGAAGCCCGGCACTCAATGCTGTTGAGTGCCGGAAACTTCCATCGGCTCGTAACCTGACAGCTGAAGCCGGATCAGGTCCGGGCTCCAAAACATGCACAGGGCAGCCGAAGATGAGACCATCGAAGAACGCGTGTCTTTGGACGCCTTTGTGCTCTCCAGTGCTCTTGGGGAGATTTGGGGATCACGTTGGTCTCAAGACAAATATCTGTAGGTGGCAAGGCACCAGCAAAGATGCATACCGTGTATCTAGATCGCGATATCACACGCAGCCACCTGAAGGTAACGAGCTGTGCGAGCTCTTAGCGAGACCGTTCGGGATGTGACGCCTGTCGGTAGACGGAGAGATGTCAGGCGAGAGGTTACGAGCGTTCGGTTATTCAGTGCTGTCAGAAATTATCGCGTGATTATTGCCATCTCATTCTTCCTGCAACCGACTTCACTGCAAATGATTTCACAGAGACTGCCTGCCTCCAGCCAGCTCAGGGAAAACACCGCCAGGAACGTAAAAATATTCCGATAATTGAGGGGCCAAATCCCTTGTGTTGCTCCTCTGTGCGCCACCGTGAGCTAGCTCGAGGTCAAGCTTTTAGCAAAAGTGGTCGCGACCCCCATCCCTGAACTCCTCGGTTCACCCCCCCCCCCCCATCCCTCTGACATCCCCGGTCCCTACACTTATGATCACTTACCACGAGACTACCAAAAGTTTGGCCTACGCCATTGACGAGCCTCTGCGTCGTACCTGCGTCAGCCTTCCGAAAGCATTTACCCTCGGTGGTCGCCGCCATCATGGCCTTGTTGAAGGGGTTGGGCCTACCAAAAAATCGTTTGTTACCTCAATACATAGGAGGCTGCCATTTACTCCTCTGATTCATGTGATGTCTTTATTTTTACTAGCAATTTTCTCTTTACAGTGTAATAGCTTTTGTAAAACCTTAATACGTTTACATGAGAGCCTGGTAACCTCTCGTGTCATTCTTAATATTTTGTCCTTGGCGGAACGTTTAAGTCCATTACGCCACAGCCTGGGACAAAACGCGAAAACAGTGATAGTCACGCTGTCCGTATTTTGTTGACCTTCAAAATGCCACTTTTTATAAGAACCACATTCAGCCCAACATAACCAAAAATAAATCAACATACTTTAATAGACCATATGCCTAACCCGTTCAAAGCAGTAGAGATATGAACGGCCGAAATCCGTGATCATGCGTTCAAATTGTTATCAGCGCATGCGTTCACAGATTGATCATTTTTTTCCTTATGAAGTTGAAAAGAAAAAAGTCATGAGAGGCAACTGATTCTGCAAACCGTACAACCTATATTTACGACTCCGACACCGCTTTTTCCAGCACTCCGACGCTTTTGCCCGAGCCGTGGTAAGCGAGCATGTTCACTGGTGCCCTCTTAGCAGACGGACCTCCCAGGTCAGCTAAGCGCGAGCTCGACTCCATCGCCCGCGACACAGTTTCGCTGGCCGGTGCAGCACAAGGCACAGAGGCGCGGTCTGGCTGTCACGCTGGCCGGTTGTCGGAGACAGGGAGGGTCAATATAGCGCACCTTCCGGCTCATCTACTCTCATCTCCATCGCTTGCACGTGATGTCGTCGATACTGGATGTCTTTTTTGGTATTTATTTAATTATTCAAGCCATAAAATGTTTCCAAGACCATACCAAAAGCCAATTGGGCTGTTTTTGATCTACTGCCAACCTAACGAGAAGCACAGATGGGCAAAATGGTATCAAGCACGAACAAAAAGGCATGCAAAGTCAGCAGCATAGCTAGCACATAAGATGCGGACCAAAGCGCACGCAAATCAGCCACAAACATAGAGGCTGGTTCGTCCCACGATCACTCAGGTCATAGCGATGAAACAAATTGGGAGACCGACAGCATCATCAAAGTCCGTATGGAGCAGACACCATAAGCCCTTCTCAATGCGTGTCGGAAGGCTAAGATGATTTTATTTCACTGCTAGTGCGGTAGGACATTATAAAGAAACGTCGCGCGAAGAAGGCCGCGCGACGACTGAAGTGCCTCTTCCCAGCCGCCGAGCGGCGGCAGCCTGGCCTTTACGGTAGAAATACGAGGGCAGACTCGGGTCAGTATGCCGACGACTTTGTGTAAGTGTCTGGGTCTGGAGATCAAACGAGCCGGGTTCATTCAAACAACCTTGGTCCCTATGCACGTCTGGCACGAGATCCACTTTGCTTCCGCGGGGATGACCCGCGTAGCGAAGTTCACAATTTTCTGCCGCATAGACATATTGTCGGTGAACCCGTTTCCATACACGTTCAAGCAATGCCAGATATGTGAGAATACCGGAGCAAACGCTGTCATGTGGAAAGAGTCAGGCAGCAGACAGTGGCAAAAATGGGGGGCACCGGTGAGAATGCCCAAGTACTGCCGTAGGTGGGTTACATGCAAATGCATGAAAGGAACCGGTCGAATCCGAGGTCATTACCTTCGCTACAGGGTTTGATAGCAGAGACTAGGAATTTTGCGAGGAAGGCATGAAGTTTGCAAAGGATTTGACAAGCACTGGGAGGCAAGTTTTCGAATAAGACTTGTCTCTCAGTGCCTCCCAGTGATCTCGTGCGCGGGATCAGTTTTTAACTCAGTCATGACAGCCCGTGACGCATATTTATGACCAGACCTCAGCGCATGCGCATCGGTTCTGTATTGCATGACAAGGTCGTCGGCGTATGCAGCTCATGCTCATCGACGGACGGCGTGAAGACAAATTGGGAAGAATGGTGAACCCTGAATAGGAACCCTGAAAACTCCCTGATTGACAGGGCGAGGGACTGGCAGCTGATGGTCATGCGACCGAGAAGAGAAGCGGACAAACTGACTGTAACCTGACCTATAACTGTGAAACTATTTCATGTCGATGCACTGTAGTTGCATCCATACGAGTAGTTTGCAGTGATAATGATATGATATAATATGATATGAATGATATGATATGACAAATGATAGCGTTACAGATGACTTTGCACTTTTTGCCACGGTCTATCAGGCACATCCCAGTGCCGTGACGAGATCGGAAACCGTACTCAATGGGAGCCAGGAGATGGGTGAGGTTGGACGGGGATGGGGTTGACGTTGAGCGGCATTCTCGACTACATCGGTCACGTCGAGCATGCGAGTATGAAAGCTTGACTCATTAATTCCTTGGTTTCTTTTCATTGGTAGCCTGCATAAATTCAGAACGTTTTCTGTCCATCACGCGCCTTCGGCTTCTGAATCTGCCTTTTTCGCTCAACCCTGTTTATTCGCAACCATGCGCACCACTGCCAATGTTGAGCACTTTCTTGGTGTATCCCGATGATTGCTCTGTGTCTTGGTTTGATCTGAACCTCCTGGCACGTTGAGTGTCGGTTATTTTCGGCATAATAGTCAACTCATGATACCGAGAGAAGAAAGGAACTTCAGGCCTTTCCTTCCCAGGTCGGATACTACGCTCTCCATGATCTTGGAAATGACCAGAAGGCTTAACTTTGTTCAGGGATTAAAGCGGTTTTCGGAATGATCAGACATACGCATTGAGTGATCCAATCCATGTTCCTTCGCTCTCGTGTGTCGTTCAATGTGAGGCAAACATTCATGGTGTTAAGTGCAACTTCACCGATGAGGTTGGAAGTAGCTTTGAGACCCGGGCTCAGAGCCCATCGATGCCACAAGCTGATGCGTTGCGCACGGCAAAAGCCATTCGTCGAAGGTACTCCAAACTGACCTGGCTAACTTGCCACCTGGGCACAGAAGGTGCTGAGGTGGAGACAGCGCCAGGGACAGATTGTTCCACTATCGCTAATTATCTCACACCTGGGTCGTTTCGTTCAATCACACACTTGCCATTACTGGACCGGGACTCTATATTTCGTGGCATATCGCCGCCGACACGACTCGTACCCTGATCTCACCGTTCAATGTTCGTACTTCCTGAACAGCCTTGGCATATTGCCCACCAGCCGGCAGAGGCCATGTGCTGGTGGCCACACTGATGGCTACCTTCATTGCACCTCTTATTCGTGCTTCTCCACTCCAATACACCAATATTTATGTGACGTTCGACTATATATATATATATATATATATATATATATATATATATATATATATATATATATATATATGTGTGTGTGTGTGTGTGTGTGTGTGTGTGTGTGTGTGTGTGTGTGTGTGTGTGTGTGGTGTCAATGGGCTATCAATGTTGGTTTGCACTGACGCCGAGAACCATTGTCTCAGCCGCGTACCGTACATGTCCGCTCGGCTATCCGCCGACACTGTCACCAGTTGGTGCCGCTGGGCGAGACGTGGGACGATCCATGGCAGTCAATGACATCCAAAATCAAACTAATTTAGGTCATCACCAGATTTCAGACTTATCTCTAATGGTTTCGGTCCGACAAACACTGAGCTCGATGCTGACGGAGAAAGTAAAGTCCCACGTCGCATCCGTGACTGCGTCCCAGCGCGGATGGTCATGTCCAACTTCAACATTCACCGTAGGAGACAAAACCAGAGGCAGCAATGCCCGGTCCAACTGGCTTTGACTGCCCATATTTTGATGTTGCATAACATATACATACATACAGAGAGAGATATATACATATATATATATATATATATATATACATATATAGGTATGTATGTATGTATGTATGTTATGCAACACCCAACCTCAAAGGGCAGTCAAAGCCTATTAGACCTGGCATTGTTGCCTCTGGTTTTGTCTTTTACCGTGAATGTTAAGTTGGACATGACCATCCGCGCTGGGACGCAGTCACGGATGCGACGTGGGACTTTACTTTCTCCGTCAGCATCGAGCTCAGTGTTTGTCGGACCGAAACCATTAGAGATAAGTCTGAAATCTGGTGATGACCTAAATTAGTTTGATTTTGGATGTCATTGACTGCCATGGATCGTCCCACGTCTCGCCCAGCGGCACCAACTGGTGACAGTGTCGGCGGATAGCCGAGCGGACATGTACGGTACGCGGCTGAGACAATGGTTCTCGGCGTCAGTGCAAACCAACATTGATAGCCATTGATACGCCAGGCACTGTACCTATCAGCGTTTGTGGCGTCTGTAGTCTGTTCGCAGTGCGTAGGTACTGTAAATGGGCTGGCACTCGGCCCCGAAACAAATCCTGTCTCCCATCACAAGTTCTGGTGGCTTCCCTTGTATCGTGGATGTTGACTACACCCCTGAACGGGCGTGGGCCCGAAGTTAGGAACAAGAGCTGATGAAGGTTAGACGAGGTGCGTGAGAAGTTGAAACTTCTTGACTTATTACGTGAGGTCGATAAGTTGCAAGGTCGTTTGTTATTGAGCTAAATATGACTGAAACCGAATCACAATAGGTTGGGAAACAAAGGTAGCACCAACGAGGCATAGATACATCGATCAAACCTATCCTGATTGTTGATAAATCAGGATCACTAATATTACACGGTCGGCACAACAGACATCCCACACGTCGGTCTACTTATGTTGTAAACAGCTGTGTCTGGTATAACGCCATGACCTGTTGAAATCGTGGTGTGTGACTTGATGAAAAGGTGCGCTCTCACCGACTTTGAAACAGTAGTCTCTTGTACGCACAAGATGGCGATGAGATTGGTTGGGCCATTTCCAGATCCGGAGAATAGGCAAGCATAGGGGATGACAACAGATGCGAACTGGTCAAATCAGCGATTGTAGTGACATTTTGCTCAAGGGTCTAATGTGTGCTGCACGATCCTCCCAAAGATGCTCCAAGTTCGAACATGCGGTACCATAAAACCCTATTCTCTGTTTAGATAACGATCATGCATGCTTGCTCACATGTTGTTTTCGTCACACGTGGACGCGAGTCAGCGGCCGCCAGCGTTGCGGCTCACGTTAAGAAGCAACGACGGTGACAAAACACGTGTTAAGTATTTCCATCATCATATGCACGGCATGTATCTAAATGAATATCCTTTCGCGACTGAACTTAGTTTTCCGTAGTCTTGTTGTAGTTCGGGCAACATTATCGGTGTATCTCATACTTATTACATTATGCTTCACACCACGTGGGTGCGAAATGAAAAGCACGCCCATTATCTTCAACTAACCAACGGCTTCGCTCTACTACAGGGTTCAAAAAATGAGGTAAAAACCATTTAGCATATACGCTCACCAGTCTATACGCTATACGCAGTCTGGACATTCTGCCGCAAGCCCAAGTGACCGTCAGGCTCCAGGTGGTTCCTCTCCTCCAGCCATGGGCTGACCTTTCTGCCGATCTCGTTTTCCGCCCCTTCCAGTGCAGTCCTCCCACGACCGAGAGACGCGCCTCTGCACTGTCGTGCCTTCAGCGTGAGCCACCGGGTTACGAGGCTCGGAACTGACGGCAGCTGGTCGTGTCTGCCCGCCCCCGCCTGCTCTTACGGCGCGCGCCGCGTTCACGCGCCGCACCAGCTGCCACCGGCGCGCTCAGCCGAAACCGTCGTACAATGGAACCGGGGCGGAGAGGCCCTCAAACTGCTCCCAACCTCGCACGTTGGAACCGGGGTGGAGGAGCCCTCAAACTGCTCCCAACCTCGCACGTTGCATCCGGGGTGGAGGAGCCCTCAAACTGCTCCCAACCTCGCACGTCGCAACCGGGGTGG
>NW_023596297.1:16841280-16863719 GCF_011947565.3 Pollicipes pollicipes
GCCACTCACGCCACCACGGGTCAGTGAAGCGCCATTTGTTCCGAGTTCGCCGTCAACCGTCATGGCCAATCAGACGCTACCGCCGCCCAGACCCGCGAAGCTCATCGCTGCCGGGCTGATGCGCCATTTGACGCCGGCGCCAGGACGACACGCGCCGAGGACACTATCTGACCGGACACAAACCGCCCGCGGCCACCTGGCGGGCAGAGATTGCCTCGGCAGCTGACGGGCAGCCCTCCCGGCCGACCGGCGGCGGCGGCGGCAGCGGCGGCGGCGCGTCAGCCGTCAGCGCGCTCCGGAGCCCCACCGGTCTGACGTCACCGGCAGAGTCATGCTCTATCCACGACCGTTACTGCGGCGCAGCGGGCTCGACGGAACTGGCTGGTAATGAGGATTTGACCGAACTGGGCGGTAATGAGATTTGGCCCAACTGGGCGGCAATGAGGATCTGGTGAGAGTAATAGGTATCGTACTGACTCGCGAACACGACACTCGCCCTGCGCAGCTCAGCGAACACGACACTCGCCCTGCGCAGCTCAGCGAACACGACACTCGCCCTGCGCAGCTCAGCGAACACGACACTCGCCCTGCGCAGCTCAGCGAACACGACACTCGCCCTGCGCAGCTCAGCGACCGTGCCGGCCGTTCGGCGGGACGCAAGACTGTGCCGACCGCTCTGCGGAACGCGAGACTGCCGACCGCTCAGTGGGACGCAAAACTATGCAGACCGCTTAGCGGGACCCAAGACTGCCGACCGCCCTGCGGAATGCAAGACTGCCGACCGCTCTGCGGGACGCAGTGTGGCTTCAGCAAGGTGGTCGTCTTCGGCCGAGCCACAGCCAGCGACAGCGCAGCGCTCAGCGTTAGAATATTTTGGTGTTTCCGGCTTTATTCCGCTCAAAGTGCTGAGTAGTGTGACGCCGTGCTACACGACCATTCGACGTTTACCAGATGTAAAACGGGTAAGTTTATTCGGTCGCACACGTTGCGGGCATCTAAATCGGGAGCGCTGGCGAGGAGCTAATTTGCCATGTAGGTGGGTCCCAATCACAAATCAGCTATTTTCGGCACCCAAAACTAACCTCGTTAGGCTACTCAACAACGATGCACGACGGGAAGCGAGGTAACGTACGCCTCTTCATAGCGCTCCACACGGCGAGCGGCTCGTTGGCCATTGTGAGCAGATCGCTCCGGCATGCTGTCACATCCGATTACCGGGGGTTCCATGTCGCCAGCGAGCCCAGTCTCGGCAGGCGTAGCTGTCATCAGTCTCGGCAGGCGCAACCGCTACCAGTCTCAGCAGGCGCAGTGTCACTAGGCTCAGCAGGTGCAGCTGTCATCAGTCTCATCGGGCGCAGCTGTCACCAGTCCCGGCACGCGCAGCTGTCACCAATCTCCGCAGGCGCAGCTGTCACCAATCTCAGCAGGCACAGCCGTCGTCAGTCTCGGTAGGCGCAGCCATCACCAGTCTCGGCAGGCATAGCTGTCACCAATCTCGGCAGGCGCAGCTGTCACCAGTCTCGGCGGGCGCAGCTGTCACCAGGCTCAGCAGGCGCAGCTGTCGTCAGCCCCGGCAGGCGCAGCCGTCACCAGTCTCGGCAAGCGCAGCTGTCACCAGTCTCAGCAGGTGCAGCTGTCACCAGTCTCGGCAGGCGCAGCTGTCACCAGTCTCGGCAGGCGCAGCTGTCACCAGTCCCAGCAGGTGCAGCTACCATCAGTCTCGGCAGGCGCAGCTGTCACCAGGCTCACCACGCACAGCTGTCACCAGTCTCGGCGGGCGCAGCTGTCACCAGGCTCAGCAAGCACAGCTGTCGTCAGTCTCGGTAGGCGCACTGTCACCAGTCTCGGCATGCACAGCTGTCACCACTCTCGGCAGGCGCAGCCGTCGGGCGCGGCTGCCTCAGAGCGGTGCCGGCCTCAGCTCCTCCAACTGCGCGACTGCGGTCTGGCACGGCACACCCCTCGCTCGGAGGGGGACTCGATCGTTGTGCTGGTGTAGCTGGACTTCCCTCCACTGGTGGTGGAGGGAAACTGCCCGTGGTTCCTGACCACTCCGGAGCCACTTCAAACCAGTTCGGAGCGCCGAAAATGGTGCAACTCCAATTTGTTCCGATGTTTAACTCCATAACGACATAAAGTATTATTGGATTACTTCTGGTACGAAACTTTTCAATAGGCAAGTTTCTGCACGCCCGCTAGTATTTGTTACAAAATAATTGCAAAAATTGATTTGTCATAGAATTGCAAACGCAACATTTGTTTTTCGGTCTTTTGTGCCCACGGGCTTCACCAAAAATCTAAGCGGGAATGAGATTAAGATGGACATGATTGTTGCTGTCAAATAACCATGGCCTCATGGGAGGCCAATAGCCCACGTCGCAAAGGCACGAGGCTAATTTCCTCAGCAGCCGAAAACCAGATCCTGACTGCGGGTCACGATCACCAAATGATTCAATTCTGACTCAAACAAGTCGCCTGAGTCATCCTATTTTTGCGCCGTGGCTGATGCGTGGGGCTGCTTCGGTAACGGAAAATCTTTTGAGATAATGGCGGGACGAGGTGAGCATGGTTTTTGACTGGTTTCTTACTATGCAATAATAGGTATTTATATTAAATTTTTCGGATGAGGTAGCTGTCACCAGTTCTTTGAAATACATCTCGGATTCGAATCGTGATTCGGTTCTTAAATTCTTGAGGTTGAAATTTACGTAAGTTGTCACGTGCATTTACGAGAACATCATTCTCTCACATACGACAGCGGCCTTGTTCCTAGGAAAAAAAACAAGAGCACGGAAATATAGATGCGTTCATATTTTGGCAACATGCTTTTATCTTCTACTATTCGTTTCAATAAAGGGATGTTGCCAAAATACCGCCACATCTTTATCTCTATTCTCCTGCTTTTTTTTTCTTCCGTGGCATAAGGCTATTACTACTGCCTTATCTATGATTTAAATCTATTCGAATCACGCGAATTTGAATCGGCCAGTCCGTATAGACTTCAACGCCCACATTTAGTTTCAACTGGTAAACCACTTTCAGTTACAACGCAGTCTCCTCTAAGAGGCTCCCAGACCTCTGCCGCACCGATGAATGCGCAGTAACGAAGGAAATGTTGTACATGGTGCCCGAAAACGTTGAAATTGCAGCTCGGTGAGCTTATTTCTGTTCCTGCTAAAACAAACCAGATATGTGACTTCCTTAGAGTTGCAGAGCATTGGTAAGATCTTTGGCAAGGAATGAAAATTCATGATCTTGCGGTGCGTGAGAAAGATGACTGCACAGCCTTTGAAGCTCTGGGGTTCTGGGAACATTTGAATGCACAATATCACGTACTCCATGCGACAGGGAGAGCTCGCCAGTCTTATTGGTTTTAGAATTTCAAGCTCACAAGAGACCTTTTGAAAATGTGGAGGCGCATGCATGCTGGGCTCTGATGTGAGACGTAAGTTAAGTGGCTTAGAATGGATGGTGCCATGCTGAACACGGAACTATTCGCGTGTGCTGCCCGTGAAAACTGCACGCTCGGAATGAAATATTTTAAATGTAGCAAACACTGTCCCATCCCACATTTCAGCTTAAAAGCTTTCTTATTTAATCCAATCCTGTTAGAAATAATAGCCAATGAAGTGCTTCTCTGTAGTTTTGACTCTTGAAAATAGATAGAAGATTACACGTGTAATGGCCAGAAATCCTGGGCTGCATGAACTCTGAAGCTGCTTCTTGAAAAGTTCGCTTCATATGGGCCCGACGCACCTTACCCTGCCACAAAGAGCCCAGAAGCCGACTTTACACGGAGACCTGCGTCGACCACAAGTACGTTCCCGTTTAAAAGAATGAAGAACAATATTCGCTTTTAAACCATTTTAGCGTAAAACATGACATGTGCAATACATGATTGGCTGTCACGAGGAAAAAATGCGATCGGGATATCGACAAATCATTATCACTAAAACAGTTAGGTGCTCTAGATATTTCAACCTCATAATGTCACGAAGGATTACTTTTTTGCGATGAATCAATTAGAGGACACATGGTGCAAACAAGGATTAGCAGAATAAAAACAGTGCGGCATAAGCAGCGTGACAGTGAGGCTTAACGATCATGAGAAGTGCGATTAAGAGAGCGCAAATTTGCCAACACGGACATTATGATCTCAAACCCACAAACAATAATTCGATGGCAGCCAAAAAGCCTCGATCCTCATTTCAAACAAAGTTTTTAAGATATTTGTCTTTATGCTCGACGCTTCACATCCTGATCCTCCCTGCTTCCTGAATCGCTTCCGGCTGAAGGCCAAGCAAAAAATCCCATCAAGCCAGCTGAAGTCATCCGGTTCAAAGGCCGGGACAGCGTCGAGAGTGAACATCCAGAGACTGCAGTCGGCGGCATATCACTGGGAGCTGCATAGTACCGCCCTTCGAGTCCCCAAGAGTCGACTGATCGCCGGCTGGTATCTGGTATGCACGGTGTGCTAATTCGATAAATTGTTTATTTTTTATCATTGTTTTGTGTGAAGGCGTGGTTGGGCAATTCCGCCGTCCCAGCATTGGGACGTTCAGAGCTCCCTCTCTCTCTCTCTCTCTCTCTCTCTCTCTCTCTCTCTCTCTCTCTCTCTCTCTCTCTCTCTCTCTCCTCTCTCTCTCTCTCTCTCTCCTCTCTCTCTCTCCTCTCTCTCTCTCTCTCTCTCTCCTCTCTCTCTCTCTCTCTCTCTCTCTCTCTCTCTCTCTCTCCCTCTCTCTCTCTCTCTCTCTCTCTCTCTCTCTCTCCCTCTCTCTCTCTCTCTCTCCTCCCTCTCTCTCCTCTCTCTCTCTCTCTCTACTATATATATATATATATATATATATATATATATATATATATATATATATATGTGTGTGTGTGTGTGTGTGTGTGTGTGCATGTGTATGTACTCATGAACTTACTGGATCTTAACGAGGAGAAAGAAGGCGCATCAAATGACCCATTTTGCCTCCATAGTGGAGCACAAACATAATATTGGACGACGGGGATGGGTAGGAGGAAGTCACGCAAAGAACTTAGTATCTCGATAATCAAAATGGTGGGTCTGTGTAGTTAGTGGTACGTGTCTGTACTCGCCGAGTGCCTGTGCTGGTGAGGGATTTTTGAGTTCAGGGTTGACGCGCACTCGGTTGGGGAGGTGGGGGGGGGGGGGGGGGGGTGGTCATGTGGGGCATGTCGACACGTGCGCCCGAAATCTGACCATTTGCAGCTTACGACGGCTTCAGAGCAAGAAAAGGCCTTGTGCCCTTAAGCAGATTGTACATCGGGTAGGCGTGAAATGCGATAACTTTACGCAGAAGGCCATTTTGCTTATTCTCAGCGGTTTTGATGAACAAACTTATCATCAAAAAGGATGGAGTAAAATTGCTGTTCAAAATCACGGATCAGTGAGTCCACTATCGAGTTTGAGTAGAAAGCACATACCGTCACCACACTCCCACCAATACATTTATATGTGCATGAAGCATGTGCTCCAACAAAAAAGAAGTTATTGCATACAAGTACAGAAAAGTGTGGCATAGTCTTCTCATTCATTTCACGTCTTTCCATTCATGTGGATTTTCTCGTTACGGTATAATAATTCTGGTAAGATATAGCTTCAGCACCGGCCCGGCGGGAAGGAAGTCCCTGCTAATCGTACTTTCCTTGTCACCGTTTCGGTCCACATCGCTACGGACGAAGAGGAAGAGCGAGAGCGACAATGCCTGACATGTTTGAAATTTGTTGAGACTGATGCAGTGCCATGAAAATTGTAATTTGTAAGTGATTTGCACCTTGTTCCATAGAAAATAAAAAACGCAGAGTTTTTGTTGTCCAAATGCCTTTAAACGTAAGTTGCATGATTGTTTAACGTGTGCAAAAGTGTTGTTCAGAACAAGACAGCAAGCGAAGACGCATAGCTGTATACAGCTGGGGACAAGAGGGATAATTCCCGCGTTAAATTTGAGCGGGCCACAACGTGTATACTAACATGCTGACGCAGAAGGCATATAAGTACGAGTAAAAACTGTCTGAAAAGATATACAGCGTCGGTTTTGTGCAGTCATGCGTAAACAGCAACTCGGTACCATGCATTCATATACGCTGGCTGCTGCTGCTGCTGCTGCTGCTTGAGCTGGCTGCTTTTATCATACCGATGACTGGTTGGCGTATAAGGATTAAGGATGCCGTTCAAAACATCGTTAACTATGATGAACGTGTGTGTGAGAGAGAGAGAGGTTGGTGCTGCCCAATATGCTGCCTGGAAGCATGCGTGATTAAGCGTCCTAAGCACAGAATATGCATTCCAACAGGGAACGGGGGATGCTTTTAATGAAGGAAGCGAGTCACAAGCATGCCACGATACATTCAATACAATTTAATAAACCACGATACAATTCAATAAGTGTTAACCGCAACAGATTGTCTTTGGAAAACGTCCTGCATAAATTCGACAATGCAAGTAAAGCTGTCCAACGCAGAGTGCCCAACACGAAACATGCTTTCTTATGAGAAAATAGTGTGATTGGGCTGTATAAACACTCTGAAAAGACCAGTGGTGCTTCATTCAAGCGTATTGGAGGCCCAGCAAGAATGGGCGAGTGAGTGAGTGGGTGGGTAAGTGAGTGAGTGAGTGGGAGGTAGGTTTGAGGAAGGTTCGTCAAATGCAGAGGAGGGGCTGCAAGGCCACGCTATGTGGATAGAAGTGCTTCAGAACTATTCAACTAGAAAAGGTCAGCATTCCCAAGTCCCATGGAAAGCCAAGAGCAAACTGTAAGCCGCTTATCAAGAAAACATGGAAAGGACACTCTAGCTGGGATGGGTATTCAAAAGCACTGGATGTTTCACGCCTGTTAATGACGAGTTGTATTTTATAAGGCATTGCCAGCGCGGTATAAGATTATGTTGACTTATAGAAGTTGGGTGGCATCAGTGTGGTGTTAGTGCGTCAGTGAACCGTTACGCGCATTATACGGGCTGCTGTCACGAATTGCTGTCATCCTGAAGCAGCGCAACGACCTAAATAGGAGATTCGTGGCGTTGGTTGTTGATAATAAGGTGAGACGTTTCGCAGCGCGGTGTGTGCGTGTTGCTGAAACGTCTAGCCATGACCAAATTTGAGCGCGCGAGGAGAAGACGATAAATATATCTAAAAGTTTCTCAGCCTTTCCCACCTCGCTTTTTCGGAGCATCAAACCGCCTTGAAGCGTGTATCGCGAGCCTGTCATCCGTGGGTCGGGCGAGCCCGACGGTGGAAGACGTGCATGGCTGGGCCTCGCAGGCAGCCGACCGCGCGCGCCAATGCGCCACGCGCACATCCTACGCGCCGGCACCCGTCGTCGGACCGAGGTGTGCGCGTAGGCACCCGTCCTCGATGGGCGTGGCCAGCACGCTAGTGTGCGGAGGCTTAAGTGTTAAGAAAGAACGTCGAAAGATGAGGGTAGAAGCCTGAACAGAGAGCCTTATCTACATGACGTTGGGAAGGCGTCCATTCCGTCCAGCGGACGTTTCATCGGGAAAGGAGATTAAAGCCAGTCGTCCCGAGGGCAGCTCCAGTTCAACATGAATGACGCCATGGTTACCGGGGAGTGGGCCCGGTAGGACGCGCTGAGTGCACAGTCAAACTCGTCTGGCAAGCCGCACCATTGGCTCCGAGCCTGTCACCACCGGCTGCTGCATGTTGTCGCCGGATCTGGACGCCGATGCTCGCCGCCATGCCGGAGCCGGGCCAGACTGGACGCCAGCTGCTGATGCCGTGGCGAGGGCCAGCTGCGGGTTTGTTTGTGCAGCTCGCGTGCTATTTCTGCCAGCCTTACCAAGTGTTCTTCATAAAGGGAGGCCATTGTCCCCAAACGCGCGTCGTGTATCAAAAGACGTTGGTTATTGTGTGGTGCGGAGCATGTCGCAAATGGTGGTTCCTTCTCACATATGACGGAACTTATTGCGACGGTGTACCGCACATATGATGGAACTTATCACGATGTTGTACCGCACATATGACGGAACTTATTGTGATGTTGTACCGCACATATGACAGAACTTATTGCCATGTTGTGCCGTACATATGACGGAACTTATTGCCATGTTGTACCGCACATATGACGGAACTCATTGCGATGCTGTACCGCACCGCAAGTTTGACATGGCTGGCGTGGCGGCCTCAATCAGCGGTCCTGCTGACGGCACCACTCAAAATGGGTACACTAAGGTACGGGCACCACGGGTGCAGGTACCACAGGTACGGCTACCGCGCTTACTTCACATTTTCCGGTCAGCATTGCTATGATTCCTGCTGCCCTACACAAAAAACCATTGAGTCCAGAAAATGCCGCAGCAAATTTCGGTAGGTCACAGCAAGAAGTGATCTCTTTTTTAGTCCGTGTGTCAACAACTCGCTACAGGAATGTGCAGTGCGCACATCAGAGCCATTCTCTAGCAACCGTGTGTTAAATCGCTGTTTGGAACTCAACAATTTGGATGGGTATGCTCATGTTATACAAGTGCCAGTAGGCGCATATTCATGGACTGGAAGCGTTATGAGCTACATGCTGGATTGCGCAGGGGTCAGCATGAAGCAGCGGCACTTTCGGAAATGAACTGAGTTTCACCGTGACGCGTCGCCCGTCGCTGATGATGGATCATAATTAACGACTGAAAACACGAGTGGCTCAGGAATTATTAAGGCAGGACCGTGGTATAAGGCTTCCAGGTTTCGACGTCGTTGGGCGACCTGAAGACCTGAATGTATACGACGTAGGGAGGACGTCCATTCAGCTCGGCGGGCGTTCCATCGAGGAAGGAGATTAAACTTCACATCTTGCTCATTTCGCCGTACGAAACGACGAACAAATGCCAGGTCTGGCGGCGCGTGGGAGAGCCCGCCACAGGCGTGGGCTGCCCGGCCAGAGCGCAGACAGCCCGGTCGACCTTCTGCGCCGGCCTGGCCCGGGCTTTCCGGCGGGCCGGCGCCGCCCAGGCTCGGGAATGCCGGCGCGCCGCCGCCCGGCCGCATCACAAACGGGCCCCCGGCGTCACCGGTCGGCCGGCGCGCCACTCCTCGCCGAGGCGCGCCATAATCGCCGTCGCCGCCCGATCGCGACAGATCAATGGCCGCTGCAGTGCCGCGCCGTCCGCCGCAGACGCGAGTGTCATTAGGCGCTGTCGGCAGCCACTGCCGGCCGCTGCAGCGCCTACGGGCCTGCCGCCGGCGCCGCTCGCTTTGCGGGATGGGTTGGGCGAAGACGGGAGGAAGGGGGATGACAGTGGACCGACGACGAGCCGCGCTATCTGTGTCAGTGGGGCATCAGATATGTGGCGTGAACGTGAAATATAGCATTTATGCCACCATGTCAACGATAATTGTCCTTGATCATACCGAGCGCTTTGCGGTATATGTCGGCAAGCCTCACTTTTTGTGGACAATGAAGCGCGTGTTGTTTGCGGAGCACGGTGAAGAAGCCTTTAAACAGAATCAGTCATATGCATACCTTCATTGGGGTGCCTCGTCACAAATGAAATCTCGCACCCAGATGCCCAAAGTAGTCTCGATCATGTTCATCAAAATACTGAAATGAGTTTCAAACTGAGCGCGCACATGACCGACCATAGAAGCCTACTTAGAAGTTAGTTCAAGCCCTGCGAGGACGCGAAGTAATGACGTCATTCCCCAGATGGTTCAATACGCCGGAGGTGTGCCTTAACTCGAAATGACTTTGCCATTTCGACATCTGAAACGACCATTCGACTTCTGTGAAAATAGCGCGCACATGGGGCGCATACTGCAAACACTGCACACTGATACGGACGATAGACGGATCACGCGGAGCGCAGGCATGTGGTTGGCTTGATGCAGAGGTGCCCAAACAGAGTGTGCTGACACACGGCGTCCGGAATAAATCGCGTTCAAACGCAGGCGACGCCACGAACGCTAATACATGTGGCTGTCATCAGGATCTATATTATCTTGGCATTTGGTTGAATTTCCGAAGGTTTTCACACGAGCCAGTCCATTCGTCACCGAAGCGTGACATGGCGTGAGAATTGAATCCATCGCAATCAAAATCCCATCAATATTGCAGACTATAAATCGCGCCACCAGTTGTGACTAGCATAACGTTAATTTTGATCTTGTAAAACAGCGTTTGAAACGTAATTTGAGCTCATTGGTTGCACATTTCGACGATCTCACATTGAGTGAATATGAAAACGAGCGTTTCCTTTTAATACCGCGTCCTGATGGTAGTTTAACCACGTTCCACTCTTGACAATCAGCGCTACTGGAAGTGCCTACGATTTTCACAATACATATATCGCCATGATGTTTTAGTATCTTCGTTTTCTCGAAACAAATTAGTACGTTGAAGGGTGTTTATTTTCAGCATAAACTCTCGGAATATCGTCAATGACCACTCAGTGAAGTTGCATTGCACCAAAGAAATTAACTATGGTTATGTGATTTTTACATCATCGAGTGGCTGCGATCAGTGGTGCGGTTTTAGCAGATTAGTTGAGTGAACATAGAAAATAGTATACGACCAACTGACATCCCACTAAATGATCTTAAACTGGATTTATCCAGGGATTTGACCTGTTTCGTATTCAAAGCTGAAATGACTCGCCGCACAGTTAAGAGCGCTCGGCGAGCGGTTAAAGATTTTGAGACGGAGGCTGCAACCACCCGAACGCACGTCAACCTTGTCCCTGGTTGGACGAACAGTAAACCGGTTGACCCGTCACTGTCGGTTCGAAGACCGCGTTCTCCAAACCGTCCGCCACCCGTAAAATCCCTGGCTGCTTAGGCTGTACCGGCACTTCCCATGCGTTGCGGCGCAGCGTCCAGCGCTAACCATCGATCTCTGACGTCCGGGCGCACCGCCGAACGCCGTTTGTCAGGGGTCATAGGCTGGCGTAACGACGTTCTCTGCCGGCGCATTGGGTCAGGAGGCATTGGCTCGGTTAGCGGCGACTGCCACCGACCACCTAACCGGACGCGTCAGGGCCCGGCCGAAGAAAAACAGCAATACGGCCTGAGATCAAAGGGAAAAATAGCAGAAGTAGATATGCATAATGCATGCACGTTGACAGAGAGAATGGAACGTTTCACCGAAAGTGGGGATGGTGCAAAAATATTGGCGCGTTGGAAAGCGCTAGGAGTGGTCAGAGGCTGATACGCCTAGGATATTTAGTACAACCATGTGAGTCCCCCACCCCCGAGGGCCATGTCTGTATGATTTGTGTCAGGTGCCTTAAGCAAACAATCAGTATGGTTTTACGGTAGGATAGAGACGAGAGCTTTGCATCACGGATGGATTAATTCTTGTTTGGACTATCATCTTCGCCTGGTGCATTAGTACGCGTGCGACTTTTCGGGCAATGAACTACCCGGCCGTGGTCAGGTCAAGTTGGTGAGTCATTTCGGGTCATCCCCGCCGGGTCATGACAACGACAGCATGATAATTGGCGCTCAGCCAGCATGCATGGCTACCCGAATTCTCTCCTTGGAATTGCTGGGACTCGAAGCAGGGTCTTTTGATTGCGAGTTCAGTGCTCCACCACTTGAGCTAACCTGAAAGGCTGACATTAGCCGGCTAGCCAGTTGGCCGGGCAGTTCTTCCCGGATGTCCCCACTCGGGCCCTTGGGATGCTGTATGACCTCTCTCTCTCTCTCTCTCCCCCCCCCCCCCTCCAACCTTTATCTAAAGGGGTGTCCCAACTCTTAGGAGGTTTCAAGAACATGCTTTTGCGAAACCTCAGGAATAATTACGTCTAATAATAGCACTGGGTAGTGCCTCTGCAGCACCTTCAGGACATAATAAGGCTATACGTGTCAATCATTTACGAGTCCAGATTACGTCGTCGACGCTTTCTAACAACTCTACACTTCTTCCCTGCTGTCGCACCCGCTGTCGTCACGACAACCATCGTGCGCACCTCTACTCGTGCTTGTAAAAGAAAGTTTTGCGATCGGCCCAACGGGCAAGGGCATTCTACCGGGAAGCGCGTTGTTTTAAGAAGACCAGAGCATCACGTGGATCATCTGGTACTCCCATTCCCAAAGCCAAATTGCGCTTCGATAAGAGTCTCTGTGGTGAACGCCGTAGGAGAGAAATCAAAGACATAAAATAATGTTTCGTCGAGTTCGCGGAATAATAGCCTCGTGTTTCAAGCTTTGAAACACTAGCATTTACTACGAAAACATTTTGACACATTAATGTGTCGGAAGCATTACAATGCGCACACATTAGAAAAGCAAGGCATAGGAAATGTGTTGCTTTCATAATGGTGAGCAGAGAGTGAAGTGAGATTTCCCTCGCAGGATCGGCTACTTCAATCGAAATTATGAGATTTTTGGAAATAATTCGATAAACATTGCATTGCTGATCAAATCGTACTCGTCTGATGTAACAATAGTTGAAAGGTACCAAAAGTTGGGATACCCCTTTAAGATGGTCTGGGATCCTTAAACTTTCTGCTCCGTCTGTTCAGTGCTTTGACATCAACATTCCAGCCCTAGGTCAGTCACCGACCAGTTCATCGCTAGGGTTTACAGTCATCTACTCAATGCAAACGTCGTGTTGACGTATGGGTCCGCCCGAACATCCAAGCCATTCCTTCATTCACGAATATTCTTGTTTGTTTGGCGTCTAATGCGCTGAAAGCGAGAATTAAGATACATCTGCCATTTGCATATTCGACTGCTCTCGGCGGAACGAACAGCCGGGCGCGGACTGCTGTCTGAATAGCCAGCAGCTAATTCATGTGGCTTCAGAGACGCATAAATCATCGTCGAACAGCCGCCGTGAGAGAGGCTCCACCCCTGCGGGCCTATCCGGCTCCTGACGCGCGCTGGGTCCGGGGCCGGCAGGACCGTGCTGCCATCCCGGTACGAACGTCCCGCACCGGACGAGCTGGGCGCCGCTGGGTCGGCCCGGTCAGAGCGCGACGGACGTTGAGCCCGAATGGGCCATGTGACGCGACACCGCTTGCGCCGCTGACCTCAGATGGACAGCCAGCAGAGTGGGGGAGTGGGGTCGACAGGCGCGTCCAACCCGCTGTCCAATGGGTCACGCCTCCGAGGCATTGAGGCGCTGACCAGAATTGGAGGACGTGCTCTGCAGAGGAGCGGCGGCCGCCGATCAGATGACGTGGCGCCGCAGACGCCGGGAACACCGCACCGCTCAGAGCTCAGAGCCTCTCAGAACTTCGCAGCCAGGGAAGCCCTGCAACGCCTGCTCATTTCTATCACCCGTAATAAAGAGCGTAGTAATTGCTGAAACGTGACGCCGGGTGTCGGCATGATATGTATTTGCTTGGAATAGCGATATGAAGTTTGGAAGCGCGTGGGCACTGTTTCTCGCGTGACAAAACTAGAATGCGTTTGCTCGAAATAGTGATGTGAAGCGCGCGGGTAATGTTTCTCGTGTGCCGGAGCTGGAATGGAATCGCTTCGAATGGCGATATAGATAGAAAGCTTGGAGGCGCCAGGATACCGTTTTCTCGGATGTCAATAACGAACGCTCCGGCACAAACTCCGGCCTTCATTGCTGGTGACTCCTCCCCCCCCCCCATCAGCGGGGTGGGGGGACTCGGCAGCCCTGCGGTCCCAGT
This sequence comes from Pollicipes pollicipes, assembly GCF_011947565.3. NCBI lineage: Eukaryota > Metazoa > Arthropoda > Thecostraca > Pollicipedomorpha > Pollicipedidae > Pollicipes > Pollicipes pollicipes. The sequence goes on from NW_023596297.1 coordinate 16,854,892, forward strand.
GCCCAGTAAAATACTTTCAACATACCAACACAGTCGGCAGTAAAGGCCTCGTTTCGGACAAAGGGCTCTGACTGATGCGTCGTCCCGGCGCCGCATCGGGCGACCTGACCGCTAGCGGCCCACCTCATCCGGGCCTAAATAGGGTGGCATCACTTGTAACGGCCCGGCTATTCTCCGTACAGAACAGAGGAAATGCGTTTTTCCCCTGCGTCTTAGGGCCACTTATAACGGAATGACACGGCCACAGCTTCTTCGCCAGGGCAGATTACGCAACTACAGCTTGCCAGACTGGCTGCGTCTCGCGATGAAGCAGAGCAGCGGCTGGAGCGAAGGCGGAGCTACTATTTTTTGCCTGCCGTGCAAAGCTCTGCGTGTTCGAAGCCTCTTTGCAGGACGACGCTAGTTGGCAAAGTTTTGGAGCTCCGGCCATGGCGTCACTAACTCGTCGGTAAGACCCAACGATCGGTTCCAGGGACCGAAGCATTGCCTGGAACCCCACTAGCGACAAGAATCCTTCCTAACCAGCCCCATGCAGCCCGACGAGCCCTAACTCACAGCGCCAGCTTGCAGCACTCTCATAAACCAGACGAGCGGGGTTCGAGTCCAGCAAAACGAGAGCCTCCCCAGGTCAGGTCCCCCGGGCCCAGCGGCCGCCAGCCGCCAGCCGCCAGCCGCCAGCCGCGCTCGTCGCCGCCGCGCCGTCTCCCGAGCTGGAGGTGCCCTGGGCGCGCGCCGCCGTCGGCCGCCATTACTGCGCGCCCAGGAATAGCCAGGCGGGCTGATGGCCGACTAATTGCAGAGAGCGCGGTGTGAGGGGCCGGCCCGCGGCGCGCACTTGTGTCAGCAGTTGCCGGTGACACCTGCCGTGCTCGGGCCGCCGCGAAGGGCGGCAGGGCTTGACGGTGCGGCCGGCGCGAGCGGGCCACGTCTGACGCGCCGCGCGGAGCGGCCCGCTCGCCGGCGTCGTTCAAGTTCAACTCCCGAATGTCTAGGGAATGCATCGCTAGGATGGGAGGAGCTTTTCAGAGCTTCCACAGATTTTAGAGCTTCGAAGCACAACGTCTCTGTGCATAGCTGGAGCCGGACGCCTAAAGCATTTAATGACGTAGTCAGGCGGAGATTTTTGAGCCATGCCCCCTTCCCCCTCTGGAGGGCAACGAGATTCCCGGAGGCTGAGAAGCCCTACATTCTGCCAGTTTAAAAGGTTGAAAGACTCATGAATCATAAAACGGACCCTAAAACAACACAATAGGATCCGGAGCCAATAAGGTCATCCGAATAAAAAAGCATGGCCCCCTTTTAGCGATGAATTGGGGCCCCCTTGGCTGACAGGTTCCCGTTATCCAGTTTGGTCCATCACTGGAGACAGGCTGGCATCGCCACAGGAATATACACACCACTCATTCTATAAACGTTGGATAACAAAGACAAACTTGGACAAAACAGGATTGCCCTTATACTGTATTAGCTCAAAACTTAAAATTTTGTGAAGCAATCTGGCCAAACGTGTTCCAAAGTGTTCTGTGAGGTCTATAAATTTACATTTCTAAGCTTAAGGTCTCCCAGAAATTCTCGGGGTGTTAAGCATACCATCACTAAGTTTGTCCACCTGAGTACGAAACATTTTGCAATCCGCCTGCTAATTTCAGGGTAATTTCCATCAAGTCAACCAACTTATGATCTTGACACAAACAAGAAAATACTGAACCTGTTCTTCGCCATCATGATTTTAGAGTTAATATGCTGACATTTATTCATCTTCAATATCCCAGGAGGTACTGGTTGTACGACGTTGTCAAACAGGCACTGTTTACATCGAGCTAAGCTTTCTGAGTATAGCCAATGCATCCTTGATAAACGTCGCTTAGCTCTTGCCTTCTGGCATAATCAAGGTGGGATATTTTCAGCTTGAGAACTCCCATCTAATTTTTTCGGGAAGCCAGGAGCTCATATCCTTTTTTGCTTACCTAACAATTTATTGAAACCGTACGTGATGCCTATAAACCTGCTTAGTACACCGAGATGACCACTGTGCATGAAGGTTCCATGAAAAACAGAGTCGTCCATAACCAATGCCAAAGAATAACATGGACTGATCTAAGGCGACCTCACAGTGAGTTGGAGGTAAGTCAGAAAATTCTCTGACTTAGTCAAACCAACTCATGACTAACGTATCTCACGAAAGATGACGTGAACAATGTCATTTGATCTTGTTTGACCATGTCAAACGGGTGAGTGGGGAGACAAAAATTGTTATTACCATGGAAACGCTGTGAATCATATTCGGACGACGGCGCGATTTTTGTGATCATTTTCACTCTAGTACATCGGATTTGAAATCGACAGAGGGTCACACGAAACTCCCCACGCTGCGCGAGGTGGCGAAACCGGCGAAGCTGGCGGGACTTGCTGTCGGGAGCCCCCTGCATGCCTCTTAACTAACCACAGTATTAGTTTAAACTCACTCTGAAAGGAACTGAAATGACCATATGGTGAGGGCAAGCGACTTCAGCTGTTTGTAAATGCAACGCAAAATTTGCAACATTCCTGTACTGATGCGTCAAATGTAGTGAGGAAGTGCTTTTCTTGGTGCAAGCATCTCTTTCAGGGGATTCGTTAAAAGTGATGCGGTACTTAGCACTTAGCCATGCGAAAATCGAAGTTCTTTCGTCAAGTAGTCACAATCCTAGGCTGAGAGAGTATGCTGACAGTTGGGCCAAACAACGCTTCTTATCCAACACCAACAATCCAAAGACTGGCTGCAGATATACGCGCTGCTTTCTGAATTTCTCCGTCGATCGCCAGAATACAGCGACTGACCAGATTCCGGACTTTTTGTTGTACAAACGCGCAGTTCTACGGATGCCTGCCATTGACAGCAGTTAAACTACCGCTCCTTGTCGTGTTCCAAATGAGCTGATGTCGGGAGTGGGAAAATGGCTGCCATATATATTCGTCATACTTTGCTCTTCCTGACGCTCACCGCGAACAACTACAACTCGTTCTCGGTGACAATCGAGCGTCGCTGTAATCTCGGTGATGGCGAGGGAAGAGCAGCCATTAGCGGTGGCAGCTGCAAACGAAACCGTAATTCATGTCCTGTTATTTATGAATGCTGCCAACAGCCACAGCCATTACATAGCAGCAACAGCCAATAACCAACACGTTTATCAAAATGAAGGATAGGGAAGCTTTCCAGGAGGGTTTTGCAAGGCTCATTACGTTGTTCTAGATTTGTAGCGTAATATTTGTGTTCTTTAGCGTTCAAGGCAACAAAGCTTTTCGCCCAGGCTGCTTCATGCCAACGCGATAAGTGAAAGAGCTATTAGCTAACTATTGCCTGCACATCACTAGCTTGAATGGGTCACTAAAAGGAAGAGAAAATAACCAACGAAACTGAATCAAAAGTAACTGATGGACATAAAGATATCACACTACAATATTAGGCGCGTTAATAACCCACAACAAGGCGCATTAATAGCCCATAGTTCGCTACCCTGTGTGTGTTCATTGCTTTGGGCTGGACACAGTTCGGTCAGGTTATCCCTTCCTACTCTTCAAAGGTGCTCACTGTAGGGCACGACACCGTTCCTGGCAAAACGAGCCAAAGGCTGCGTCATACTTCTCCAGGTCCTGTTTATTTTTCCTGAATATTTGCCTTCTGGTCATTCTATTGAAGCTATTCTCTTTGTCCCCCTTTAGATTAATGAGATAATTACAAATGCGAATACATTACACACCTTCATAAGCCTTAGAGAGGCCTCTTCCGTGCACGAAGATATGACGTCAGTCAGTCACGATATTAGTGACGCATGACTCCCACGCCTACTATTGCGAGAATAGCGTAATTTTACTTTCTTTGTTAGTTGGAGGGACTCACTTCGTCTATGACGCGTAAAGGTAGCGTCCCACCTTTCTTGTACTTTTCACGTTTTGTTACATCAGACGCATACGATTTGATACGTAATGCCAGTTTTATCGAAACCTTTCTGAATAGCTTGGAATTTCGGTTTGAAGTAGCCGACCCTGCGAGAGTAATCTTATTTGGTTCCCTGCTCAACAGTATGAGAGTAATATATCTTATTTACTTTGCCTTTTCCAACCTGTGTGTTCTGTAATGTTTGCATCACACTAATGTGTCAAAATATGTGCGTAATAAATGTTACAAAAGCTTGAAACACTTCGTTGGACAAAAATATATGCGAGCATAAAGCTATGATCTCAAGAATTCAACGAAACTTTGTTCTATGGCTTTGATTCCCTCCCTGTGGTGTTCACCATAGTTGATCTTTTCGCGGCGTGTGTTAGCTTTGATGATGGGAGCATCACATCATCCATGTTACGCACTGGATCAAACTTCAGACAACCAGCTTCTCGGTAACAGGCCCTTGCCGCTGGGGTGATCACAAACGTTCTTTTATTCCCACCAGTAGAGGTGGGAACGATCATTATAACATTCAGCAAGCCTTAAGCGCGCTGCCAGGCTTTTTTGTGCGATAGGGCTGTTTATGCGTGCATGCGTTTGTGTGTTTTTTATCCCTTAGCACATTCAGTTGGTTTTGACATGCTGGAATATCTCTCAGACTAATGACACATAATAACCACGCATGTATGTGGAGTGTCAGCCGATGTCAAATAGAAATACAAATACGAGAAGACGGTGGTCGTGACTGCAGGGAGGAAGCATAATAGCGTTAGGTAGTGCTGTTACAAAGCGTGGACAGCGCATTTGGACTCGAAAATAATGAATACTGATATCCTCATCATGTCTTGACGGTGTGTGACACGTCACGCTATGGTGCTACGGTTGTAATACCCAGTGCTATCTTTAGATGCAACTTTTCCCGAAGTTTCACTTGAAAATGTTTTCGAAATATGCCTGAAAGGTGGGAGACTCCCTTTAAATATCAAGCGCAGTTGCCTCTTGCTCCGCCTGATGAATTTGACAAAGCTGACCATCGCAGTGCTGGCTCCAGTGAGCAGAGACGTAGAGTTCATATACGTATACGGCCTGAGCGGCGGTTTGGCAGCTTGAGCATGCGTCTTGTCTGTGATATGCTGCCATCGTTGGGAAGCGTGAGACATGCAGACTGACATTGGGAAGTTTTTCATGCTCTCAATTTGCGTTTTAGCACTGCATGCCCCACAATTTCAGCATCGCGTTGACCATGGACGTGCACCTGCTGTTGTGTACTTAGTTTCCTAATAATCTGCATGGCCCAAACTGAGCCCCGTGCTTTTACATGGACACAAATCATGCACTTCTGGGCCAATTTCGCAGTGACGCAGCCACTGGTTTTGGCGGCACCTGAGTTTTGGTATATTTTTGTGTCATTTTCTAAAGGGAGCACCGAGCACGCCATTCCGAACACTTTCATCGAAGGTCACCGACTACAATGGTAGAATGATTTCCAGAAGACCAGAAGACCACGACGCAATCAGAATACCACACAATTAGGTTCAAGCTGTAAAGGAAGCAGCAGATCATTTGCAAATGATCATATTCATGACCTTGACATTTGTAATGCATACATGTCTTCCTCTCGAGACTGAGGCGACCGTAAATTTAGGCACCATTTGCGCAGGGTACGGCGCTTATGACGTAAAGCTAAAGAAAATAAAAAACGGCGGAGAAATCCGTAAGTATGGATGCAACAGAAGTGTGAACGTGCTCACCTACCAGTCATCCCAGCCTGCGCATTGCTATCCAGACGCTGGGGCTCTCTCCTCGCGTGTTATCGGCGATAATTCCGCTGCAATCCTCGTGAAACACGCAGTCATTTGCTGCAGGCGGTGAAATTACAAATGACACGACGGAGGGCGCGTAACCCAATCGAATGCACGAAGTATTGGCTGAGTGCTTTGACAAATGTAGTGATTGATGTCATGCTGTTTTTGTCCAGTGTCGCGAATTGTTCAAAACTACTGAGGTTTCCTACAGTAATTGGCAATCAGCCTGGTCCGTGCAGGGTGATCTGGAGATGGGCATGGCTATACATTATGGACAAATGATATAATGGATAAAAGAATATAAATTTCTGTGCTCCATAGGCAGACATTGGAACACCTTAGCTCCTAGCTCATGTGGTTTAACGTGATCGTTCATTGACCTTCGGTGAAAATTATAGACACACCATTAGATGAGTAAGCCGCCTGTACAATGTTGAGATGCTTGAGGTGAGTATGGTCTAATCAGCTTCTTTAACACTTGTCCGGATTCACCGTTTTTCATAACGTGGACTGAACATAGGATACGACCCATTGGCGTTTCCAAACTAATAAAAGCAGAACTTAGCAAGCCACACTGATGGGGTCTGCTTTAGCGACACCTAACGATTAGCACTCGTTTTTATGTTATGAGGTTAACATGTCATGTTATCACCACATTATGCCAGGTCAAAGGACAAATTTCCAGAAAATCGCACTTTTCAGCTTTACACAACACCACACATACGAAACCATGTCTTGAAGTGACACAGACCTTAAATAGTCGTGTTTCTTGCTCAATTTTTGATTCAATGGTGTCTATTTTTATGCGTCTTGGGCACACATGTCTGGTATGTGGCTCCGTCAGCGTACCAGAGACGGCCGCCGCACGCGTTCTGCGGCATAGTCGGTTGCTGCCAGCCGCCCTCGCCAGACGTGGGTCGCAGTGCGGTGCTCCTCAAAAACCGACGCTGCTCCGAAACCAGAAAAGCTATGAGTACATTTTTAGAGTCCAAATACGCAAATGGACGCTTCAAAAGGAACTGGAAATTCGGATGCCACTGCACAGCATTAAACAAACAAACACAAAAGCAAACTGTCTGTAAATAAGCTGTCTCATTTTAGTCCACATTGAGGCGTAGTTTTATGAACGAAAGACTTGGATGCTTGCCTCCACTCACTTAACAGTTTCAGAGCTAGTGCATTCCTGGTCATGGTTGGCGCGCTAATGACATTTACACGGCTTTATAAGCCTACTTCCGCCTACTTCACAGCTTACTGAGGCCAGCGATAATTAGCCATGGTTCAGAGGATAGCTAGCAATATATCAATGTTTTAAATGTTGATGATGCTTTTGCAAATGCGGCAAGAAAAGATTCTTCAGAGATGAAGTCAACTATTGCGATTGCGGTTTGCGGTTCCACAATCATCGATTGCCTTCAGATCACTGTCTGATTTCGCTATTCTCGCAACGGAAGATATGATTTTTCAATTCGAACGCGGATGATGCAATATATATATGTAATATCTCAGGATGCAATGCCGTGACATTTCATTTGCATTGCACTTTTTGTTTAAGTCCACAACAGCTGCCTGGCTGCATTTTTACTCCCGGAAATTGCACCCAATCAATAAATGTTGTGTCATCCAACATTCTCCACCCAAGATTGCAATTAGGCCCTGCGGCGTTTTGACCTGCCACAGGGCCACAGGCGACGACGAGACATATCCAACATCGAATCCTGAGGGAGCAATTTACAATTCCACTCCAATCTACTGAACACCGGGCCTAGATTGGAATAACTTAGTTTTTCCCCGTCTTGGGGTCAGTGGTGCCGTTGTACGCCTGGCAGACACGCCAGTGGGCAGCGAGCCGGTGCACTGATGCATTGCCACAGTGTCCAAAAGTGACATTACGTAATTCGTTCATGGACATATTATAGTTGTAAAAGCCACATCTGCCCCATGGTGTCGTCAGGCGAGAACACACAGCCCACGCCTGTACCAGCCCTCACACCCAGACATGTCACTAAGTGGATGACTTGGTTTGTCCATCCTCTTCTCAAGATGGCTCCAGAACCAAAAAACACAATGTTAACGCCACCGCCAATGCCAACGCCATTCTCCTGACGAGAATGCTAACGCCCGCCTACCGACTACGACCCAGCACGGCCGAGCACGCCCCGTTTTGGCGCGTGACATGGCGTGGGTACGATGGTCCGCGCCAACCTCCAAACCGAGAGCTTATTAATCGCCGACTCTGTTACGGCAGAGCCGCCTGCACCCGTCATTGACCTGTTTAGAGGATTCCCGGAAGAGGTCGGTTGGCGGGAACCGTATTGACTTTTATAAGCCGAGCTCAGCACACGGCTAGAGCCGCCCCATTCTGGTGAGCGCCCGGTGAGAGCGGGTGAGAGCCAAGCCCGGCGGCCAAGAGGGCGGTGGTGGGGGGGGGGGGGGGGGGCAGGGGGCTGATGGCAGTGCCACGGAGGCGAGAACTCCCCCGCAGTGTGATAGATGGGCTACTTCTTCTCAAGCACTCCACAAAACCGTCCAGCGCTTTGAGCCCCAAGTGCACGTGGCGGGCGCAGCGGCTACTCACAGCGAGCGAAACGAGTGGTACGGGTGGTGCGGCGCGCGGCGCAGCGGCTACTCACAGTGAGCGAACCGAGTGGTGCGAGTGGTGCGACCTCAGCGAGAAGTGCGACGGCTGCTCCTGGCTCGGGTACGACTCGGACGAGTTGAGCGACGATATGGAGGTGTGCGCAGCGGCAGGTGCGAGGTGGAGGCCGAGCGCGAGGTGGCCGGCGGTTCCGACTCGCCCGACTCCATGCGCGTGAGCACGGACTGCGAGCCGCCGCGCGAGCCGCGCGAGCGCGGTGCGGCGCAGCCGGCGCCGGCGCGCCCCCAGCGGCCGTGGGAGCCGGCGCGGTTGCACGGCCGGCCCCGGCGGCAGGCGGCCGAGCTGGACGGCGCTTGCCGACCGGCGCCGGCGACGGGGCGCCGGCCGGTACGACCCCATCGGCACCGTCATCGACGACACGAACGTCTGCGGCTGCGGCGAGCGGCGAGTCGGTGGAGGGAGAGCCCATGCGCTGAGCCCGCGAGCCGAAGCCGTTGGT
>NW_023596297.1:16864719-16893034 GCF_011947565.3 Pollicipes pollicipes
TAGTAAATAATGGCTCGGCTGTGCACAGCAGGCCCTTTGTAAAACAGGAAGTCCAGTTTTGAGGTAGAGAGACCTTTTCCTGGGTAGGAAATATTCTCATTAGTATGAAGGCCCCTGTTTGAGATTTTGAATTGTTGAACTTAATTCACATAGATCACGTGATCAACAATACACATAGTACCAGTTGTATTAGGGGACACGTGCCACCAGTGCTACACTTAGATACGACACTGCCCAGGAGGCAGCCCTGTAAGGAGGCCTCATCCTGTTCAGGTGTAAGGAGGCCTCATCTTGTCGTAGCACCGCCCCCGGTTATGGGCGCAACTCCTTACGGAAGCGTTTTGTGAAGACGCGCTGTCCGTCATGCGAGCTGCCCTTTTCCGACTGCAGTGCGTCGAAGCCGGGATGAGAAGACGAACGTGCTGAGTACCTCGCACGTCATTGAGGCGTTCTTGATTAGTAAGAAACGTACGGGCCGGTGATTGAGGCTCGCCTGTGATGTGAATTTCGTGGAAAAAGTGAGAATGTTACGAGTGAAGGTGGACGTGGCATGAGAGTACAGCCAGGCCAGGCCTTCGCGCACGCTAGAAATGTGTTGCATTTTCCACAAATGATCCGTGCGACAAAGTGCGTACGTAATATTGGGGCTTCACCATGCGTTGCAAGCCTCTCACCTTGGCGGAAAGGGCCGACACCACGAGACAATCGAATGCATAGCCGTGTTTTCCCAAACGCACACAAGCTATGAATTATTTTGAACTGCGGCCAGGCGTTTGGCAGAACCTTTGCCGTACACCGAAAAGAATAACGGACGCAAGAAAATCATAGTAGAAGTAATGGTGGTGGGCAGTGAGCTAAGGGGCAAGACATTGTGGAGAGGGGAGACAGCAGGCACATAGAAAGGAACACCGGCGGGAGAAGGGGGGGGGGGGGAGGGGGCACGGCACCCCACTTTCCGGGATCGCCTTCACATTTGACATTAACTCCTCAACTTTTATAAACATTCCTTCGCCTATGAGCAGGGACATGACCCCAACTCAACACGTGAGTGGAACGATAGGTAGTCGGTCATCAAGCGGCACTAGGTTAAAATGTTGTCATCGTTGAGTTTCTGGAAAGCGATTTTCCCAGAGACGAGAACCTGATTATCGTTGGCCTATTGCACTAGAAAAGCACCGGCACAATGCAGGATAATGTCTTTGGTAACAGTGTTGAGAAGAAGGGGTTCTAGGGAAAGCCCTCAAAGGCTCGCTGACTGATCGGCTGTGGGGGGAAGATTTGTGAAGCAAAGAGGCAAGCATTTGCTGTGGTCAGAAAGATACGTTTCATACCAGGCGGTGTCGTGGCAATGAAAGTGCAGTTTCGGGAGCAATTTAGAAGGATTCATCATTAATTTCCCCTGAAGAAAAGCTTAAAAGACGTCATAATGCATTTGTTTTCATTAAGCTCCTGCCCCTACAATTAATGAAATCCTGGCAGCGTCCCTGGGCTAAAACGACAGTTCCCACGCGATGCCTAAAATTACGATGCACGATAAACACGTCCAAAGGAAAACTATATTATCAGCAGGCACATTGATCAACTGAGACAGGAAGTAGCAGCGAGAAAGCCGAGAAGTTTATTGGGTGCTGGATTGGGCTAGACGTCTGCCAATGCGTTTTTGGCAGACGCCCAGTCCGACCGATAATGACAGCAAAGTCGGAGAAATTTACAATAAAGTGCCGATACAAAATTTCTTCGTCATCCGAATCACCGTTTATAGCGTCAACACTAACTTTCATGCGCTTCCACCACAAGACACGCCGCAATGACTCAAAAGGAGACATCAAGCTGGAAGACATTGGTGCGGTTATTGTTTTCGCAACGATTTTGTCTCAACGGACATTGCAACATTGCTGTGACCACTCGGAGCAAACTTCCGGTCGACGCGCATCGAGGCTGCATGACCTGCATTGACCAGCAGCCTGGCGACAGCGGTCATTTTAAGCCACGTTCCACGGACAACGGTCACACTGCAGTGAAAAAGATGAAGATGATGGGAAAGTTCGATCATCTTTTTCCGTACTGATTGAATGTATATACTCCAAACTGGCCAGGACACGCAAAACGGTACCCTACGATCATGTAAAAAAGTGCATCGAGAAGAATCGTGAATTCTAAGATGCACGTAGCTGCAGGCTTCTTGTCAGCCACTGCGGTAAGCGCAGGTAAGGCTGCGTACTGTCATGGCATGTGCAGCACTCTTGCACGATAATAGTGGTAAGACGTAAATCAAGACATAAATTGACATCTGAAGCCTGACAGTACAGGTATCTTGTCTGAAACGTTCACGTGAATGAACTAAATTTTAAGCAGCAGAGAAATCGACGTGACAGGCAGTATGGAATATCTATATCGATTGAGCGTATCGCCTTATTATGAGGCGGCATTGGCCGGAGCCCCGTTGGCGCACGTGTAGGATCATCAGCTCATAAGATTACCCCCGACACGTGCGACTCTGTTAGGGGCATCACCCAGAAGCCGGCTCTTCGGGGAAGGGTAACTGATGACCCAGGAGCTAGTATGGGCAAACTGTGACTCTAAAAGAGCAAACCGACGACATGGCGGTTATTTACTTTATATGAAGGGGATCGTCGCTGCCGCCAAAATGACCCCATGGGACTAGTGCTTTACGACTGCATTGGTACCTCATTGGTGGTGTTTGTGCATCCGACCGCTGTCGGCATGCACACAACCGTATGATGGAGACGGGCCCAAATCATCATCATCATCATGATGGAGACGGTATGGCCAAATGGGCGTCACCTTCAGTGTACGTTATCTCAACACGTTCATGCCGCGACCAGCAAACTGCTATTGTTAACAGCCCCTGTTCAGCACTAGCTGTCACGGGAGAAAGGAAAGCTCTGCAAGCACCCTGACTCGGACTTCAATCACGCCTGGTCAGCAAGCGACAACAGGCTGCTGAGGTACCGGAGGTCCGCTGGGGTTGGGGTCCCGTTATGTCGGAGGTCGTTCGAACAAGATATTTACCTGGCTCTCTCTAACCCACGCCGCCAGCAAACTGTAGGTTTGCTGTTGATGAAGCACATTATTTTGGTTTGGGAGTTAGGGGTAATGATTCGGGAGCTGGAGGGTAACTATTCTCACTGGCGCAAGACAGCGCTGCCAACGAGCGCCCTTGGATGGCAGCGATGATGTGCGGAAAACCTGAAACTAACGTTTCACGTTTAGCACATAGATGTCGCTCAAACACAGACTTCCTCGTGGGCTCGCTTTCGCCGTGCTCAGACATTCGGTGCGGGTCGGGTAGTAAACAACGTCGCTGCCACGGATGCAGAATGCGAATGCCGTGCTGTTCAAATTGCTCGGTCGTTGTCTTGGTGATTTGGTGCGTTTTTTGTAATGCATCGGCTCGATTCAGCAAATATGAATTCCCTTGCATATTTAGTACCTACATTGGCATTTCCTTCCCTCCTAGATGAGATGTCATCTGTCAGTGCTAAGTCGCGCTACGATCCCCAGGGTCTTGGCCTGAATACAAAAGTGGGTATTAGTCGCAGCCGCACGGAATGGAACACAGAAAGTGTTAACTGGAACCTTCTCTTACCGGATCCCGGATCGCGGGTAGGTGTGCGCTGCGGTGTTATCTGCCATGCACACAGGCCTGCCACGCACGCAGACGTAGAAGCTAGGGGTTCGTGGGTGCCATGGTATCTCCAATTTCCAAATATTAAGCCTACGGCAACGCATGTAAGGAATTGAATTTAACATTGCTTGTGTGTTTTGGGGCTTTTAAGAAAACAATATATCCCTGAAAAAATATCATAACGTCCGTTTTTCCACAGACTTCATTATGCCCCTTTTCCCCTAAATCTGTGTTGCTAGTGGTTGAAACAGGACTAATGTGAATGGATTAAAAATTACCGCCAATGTCCCTATTTTTTCTTGCTATAATGACCTCCGGTTCTAAATCGCTCCACATGTTTTGCATTGGTGCGGCAACAGATTCTGCGAATTGAATACGGCCAAAGCAACTGATGATGTGTTAACTTCCGAGAAAGTCGTGGGGCAGATGCCCAAGCCCCGTTGGCAATAGGGTGTCGAGGAACAATGCGCAGTGGTCGAATCATGCATACATTGACTTTAACTGCCGAGAACACGGCATGGCCACTCTTCAAGGGAGTGGGCTGTCACCTGCGCCGCAATGAAAACCAGAGCCGGTAGAGAATATTCATTCAATCGTGATTAGTGATGTCAGACGTGATAAATGTATTTTTAATCAAATGCCCCGGGGGGGTTACGAAACTACCAATTTACCGGGTATGATCGGCGACGAAATGGGCACTTTTGCGAACTTTTTGGTGGCAAATAGCAAAAATGGAAACAACGCACAGCAGACCAACACCCAGTTAGACGGAACACAAAGCTTAGTATTCGTCTGTACTCGATAACGCTTGCAGCGCCGAGCTTCGCTTGGTAGAGCACGTGTCGAAACATTGATGTTTGGCTGTATGAACAAGTCGTTTAGCCGAGGCCTTGAGCACAAAATGCTACCAGACGTTAATAAATTATAACAGGATAGTTTTTGTACGCAGGCGACAATTATACTGTAGCCTACACCCTAACATTGTACATATTAATGGATGTGTGCACTGACATAATATATATATATATATATATATACTATAATATATTATATATATATATATATATATATGATATATATGGACATATAGATAAGGTGCCACACTAGCGTCTGGTACATCAGTTAACATTGCATGGCATTGAGGGAAAGATTCTTGGCTGGGTAAGGGCTTGGCTGCTAGGTAGGGGAAGCAAAGAGTGGTACTCAATGCTACAAAATCTCACTGGGAGCTAGCAGAGAGCTGGGGATCCCAGAGGTCAGTTTGGGTTATTATGTCTTTAATATTTTTGTGAATAATATTGAGATAAGACTACGAAATAAGGCGCAAAAATTTGCTGACGATATTGCGCTGGTAGGGCTGTCGAACAATACTAGCCAGATGAACCAAATTCAACTTCACTTGAATGGACTAGCGAACTGGGCTTCTCTATGGCAGACGCCATTTCATTATGACAAATGTAATGTGATGCGCCTGGATAGTTCCAACAGTGACGGCGTTAGCTATAAAATGGGAGGCCGGGACTTAGAATCAGTTCAAAGAAGTAAAGGACTTAGAGGTTACAATTTCTCGGGATTTAAAGGGCGAAAAACAATGGGAGGTTGCTAGGAATAGGTTACTTTGGATGACTTATGAGCAGGAACGTCCCATTACAAGAGTAGTAATGTTGTCAAAAAGTTGTACTTAGCTTACGTCAGACCACACCTAGAGTTTGGTGTACGGACTTGGTCCCCACGCTTCCAAAATATATAGATAGGCTGGAAAGAGTACAGCGGAAAACAACTGGGATGATAGATGGAATTGGCGACTTAGAACATAAGGATAATCTTAGGGCCTTTGATTTCTATTCACTGAAATATCGCAGGCTTGGGGATTTGATAAAGTTATACAAAATTATGAAGGGGATTGCCAAGCTAGATCTACATGGAGCACTGAAAATTAGACCGAGACATAGAGGAAACCAGTTTCAGTTAGGAAAAGGTGGGGGTAGGACTATGAAGAAACAGATGTCATTTAGTCAGGGAGTAGTGAACCATTTGAATGAGCTCACAAACCAAGTTGTGGGAACTCCTTCTTAGTAATATTCAAAAAAAGTTTGGACATGTTCTCTCGGACTAAATATGATATTCATAGCTAAATTCATGTACGTCAGGTGATTAGTTTTGAAGATGTGTACGGGACCTGGGGAAGGCCAGCCTCGATGGGGCCTTGTAGCTCTTTGTTGGCCGGATATCATCATGTCTTTATGTATTTGTGGCTCTACTTCCTTTAAATTCAAGGATAAATATGAGAGAACGCCACGAAAAGGGCCAAAGCACGAGCACCAACAGTATTTGGCTCAGTACAAATACAAAGCCGCCACGGGCCATCTCTCGGGAGATTGAAGAACTATAGCTGAATGCTCTCATGCAAACATTTTATGATGCAATTAGACCAGGATGCATTGAGGAGCACATTTACGAAACATACAAAATTGATGATTTGTTTGTTCAGAACATTCTTTTCCACTTCAAAGTTTACTCTCCGTTATAAATTGGCCTATCTTATCATCTCTGAAACTTTATTCACTATCTGCAAACGTGGAATATTCTCTTCAACGGGCTTTCAGAATGACACTTCTGTAAGTGCCGTTAGGCGTATCCTAACTCTTTGAACAGAGTAACGTTTTCTGTGGCTACATTGTGATCCTTGTGCGGCGGTCGGATAGACAAAAGGATCCCTAAATATGTTATTTCTACAATCGTTCAGACGCCTTTTAGAGGGTTTATTCTCTTAAAAGCTTCCTTGGGAGTAATTTCTCTCATGTGACTGGAGTGTCCGCACTGGCAAATTATTGGAACGAAGGTAAATGTAGTCTTGGAATGTCTTGGCGAGCAAAACAATAGCTCAGTATCCAAAATTTGTGAACCGCACGACACATGCAACTTTGCAAACTTGATTTTACGACTTATTCGCATGTAACAAACAACAACAAAAAACGAGCGCCGTCAGTTGTGGTCCGCTTCCACAGCACATGCTCATGCCGCGGGCTAGTTATGACCAAATTCTCACCTAGCGAGATAAAAAGCATATTACCAAAATTGACAGATATGGGAAGCGAAAGGAAAATTACACAGGCTCTAATCTATCGCTACTCGCCAGAATTTCTCAGTTCCCTTGATTCTGTAAATGTAAATGGCTGTAAATTCTGTAAATGGCTGCACGTGATACTCCTGTAAAAGAACAATATTTGTGCACTTCCGTATAACTGTAAGCCACACTAGAAATGCAACGAAAGTCGGCAGAGATAAGAGCCGACAGGGATAACAGCTGAGCCGAGAAAACTTGAAGGACAAAAAGCGGATAGAGATAAAATTCGGCGGGGATGAAAGTCGTTGAAGATGACACACCGAAAAACTTTAACCATTTGGAAGGAAAAACACCATGTGAGCCGTGAACCACGGCTTGGCGTTGATGAGATAATAGTGGAAATCATGAAACAAGGGCTTGCCTTCTGTAGAAAGTCAACAGGATCCAGGATCTAGGTTCTGGTGTTTGTAAAGGAACCAGTGGGAGCTAGGAGTCCATGTTTTAAATTGAGAAAGAACTAGTGAGCATTAGCACGTGATTGCACAGCAGCAGGGCCAATAATAAAAAACGGAAGTCGCAACGGGCACCATCCTCTGTGCACCGCCTCCTAACGTGGGTACTCGCGTTGCTCGCGACTTTGATGGGCATATGTTGTGGAAGTGTGGAAACTCCCAGGTGGAAGTGGAAGCTTCCAGGGTTCCCATAGCATAGTGGCCGCCCGACAAGTTTAGCATGCGTTACGTATAACTCTGTTGTGAAGGCTCGAAGGCTGGCTTCCTGTGAGCAGCGTGTGCCGGGTGAGCACAGATGGGTCCAAATTAGAGGTCCAGGGCTGAGAGGTAACCAAGCGCATGGAACCCGCTGATGCATCCAAGTGCAGTCGGAAACGTCCCATTCAGTGTCAGGTATCAACTAACCCAGTCCCTCCTGTCCGTTGATTCCTTTGACATCTGATCCTTTACTGTGATCTCAATCGACGTCTATCCATTTTTGTCCGTCAACTTGTGTTTTCTTACCTTCTTCTACCTTTTACCTTCTATCTATGTCGAATTGTATGCTCTTCAGCTTTTTTACTTTTTAAGTTTAAGCCATCTCGACTTTTATCTCCTTCGACTTTTTATCCATTGACTTGTTAGACTCGATTCTGACCTCATTTGCTTTTTTGTGCCTTGACTGTCGAATTCAACATTCATCCTTTTCGACCATTTCCGTTTGACCTTTTCCCTCATTTTTCCATCGTTAATGTTCGCTAGACTTCTTGTCCGAGAACCGGGCTTATCGGTGAGTGCAGACCTACCGCCATGTGTGAGGTGCTTTTAGCTTAAGTGGTGCGTGCCATCATGACATTGTTGATCAATGTGGCTATAACATTAGTTGGAAGAGGAGGATATCTCCAAGCTCTTCACCTTCTCAGCATTCTGGTTTAAAGAGGCCCAACGGATAGCTCTGTGTTTCTGTAGCGGTTTACCTGCACGTGGTGAGACCTGGTTCGAAATACGGATTGGCAGGCTTGTGCATTGCCTCCTCTCGGGAATAGATGGCAACATGTGGCTTCTACGTCGAGTCACGTTTGTCATGATGGGGTTTGCCGTGTGTTGCACACAGGAAAGGGTGTTTAATTACTTGGCGTACTGGAACCTTACATGATCTGAGGAGCTTGACGGTTTTGTTTGCTCATTGCGATGCAGTGTATGGAATGCAAGCTCCAGATGACACCAACTGCTCCCAGATTTTGTTCTGTTGTGGGAATGTTCAGTAATGACCATTTTATTGGGACTTTGATTGACCTTTGACCTGTCATTGGCCTCATTTATGCATCATTCAGCGTCATACCTATCAGTGGTGCTGCCTGCAAGACTTAAATTATTTTTCTGTGTTCCGCCCATCTGCTCATCTTCGACTTTAAGTTGCGGGGAGGTGCTATACTATAATGCTTCATCTTTACCGGATCTCGTGAGCCATTAGCTGCGTGTGTGAAAAGTGCACTTAATCCTCGCCCTGATACGCAACCCCTGCCAATATTTTTTGAAGGTACCTCTTTGGTATGTTAGGAAATCGTGCCCAATTTCTTATCACCCTATGGGGCATCCATTGCGCGCACTTTGACACCAAAAAACGTGCTGCTGAACTGCCTGTTTTTGGGGCGGCGTCGGCTTTTGAGGAATATTCACGGCGATCTACGGTCTGAGCGGGCGGGCGGGTGGCAACCAGCGATGCCGCGCAACGCGCGCGGCGGACCGGCATCGTTACATTAACGGAGCTGTGTACCATAAACACATTCTTGGAACACATACAAATATACGCCATTGTACTCAAAAGCGAAAAACACGCCTGTTTAAGTTCCGTGGCTCACAAGGCATAGCGGCGTAGGCATCACGTTGCAAGCCTAAAAAGGTGTGGCATTCTGAAAAATTCGGCCTTAGACCTGTCCTTATAGGGCCAGTTACTCGTACTAATATAAAAACTAGTACTAATCGCGAGATCTCGTTGAGATCAATCCACTGGTGTTTCCGCTATGTTTTATGTTTATTAGTTTGGAAACTCCAAGGGAGGAGTCGGATCACCACCCGCATGCTTTCAGCCCTAGTTAAGAAAAAACGGCAGTTGAGGGTGAGGGTTATGTCAGAAGAGCACCCGGTTGCAATTGAAAGATGCCTATTCCTCACTTATTCTTGTCATCGTAACAGCTTACAAGACATTGCAGTGCAAATTGTTCCATATTTGCTTCTCTGGAAAGGGACCGAAAATTGCACCAGTGACATTTCATCGGTTTTCAGTTTACCTATCCCGAATTGAATTACTCGCGGCTGCTATTTCAGACCTTTCTACCAGGAGGTAGGAAGAACTGGAGACATCCGTACGAAGCATGCATGCTACACCACCTAGCACCCATACACATAGCCAAAGGCCACTTGGTTTTCGCCGTTGAGCAGTGACGTCTCGTTTTTGCCACGGGACGGTTAAGCAGCTGCTGACTCGCTAGCCGGGAACTACCGGGAAAGCTGCCGGGAACGCCGCAAAACTGGCCTTTGATTTGCCTCCTTTGAAGTCGGGGCGTCCGTGCAGCAGTGCCTTGACACCGCCTTGCAGCGGACGGTACGACATTAGGTCAGTGTCCGGTCGCGTTACCCTGTCAACACCACACGACCGCCGCTACTTGGCCATTCGTTTGATGTATTATATATTTATATATATATATATATATATATATATATATACATATATGCATATATATATATATATACATATATATATATATATATATATATATACATATATATATATATATCAGTCAATACTCCATATATATATATATATATATATATATATATTTGTATGTATGTGTGTGTGTGTGTGTGTGTGTGTGTGTGTGTGTGTGTGTGTGTGTGTGTGTGTGTGTGTGTGTGTGTGTGTGTGTGTGTGTGTGCGTGTGTGGGTGGGTGGGTGTGGGTGTGGGTGTGGGTGTGGGGTGTGGGCGTGTGTGTGAGTGTGGGTGAGTGGGTGTGTGGGTGGGTGTGGATGTGGGTGTGGGTGTGTGAACATGCTGACATTTCAAGCGGGTAATCCCTGCTACTGCGCAGGCATGCACCATCTCTCGCCATGTACTCCATGCACCATCTCTCGCCATGTACTCCATGCACCATCTCTCGCCATGCACCATCTCTCGCCATGCACCATCTCTCGCCATGCACCATCTCTCGCCATGTACTCCGTGCGCAAATGTGATGGCTGCTCGCGCGAGGTGTAGTTCAGAATTTCATTGAAGCGTAATATGTATAAAGGACATCTGTCAACACTGTAATGAAGGTGTGAACTGATGAAAACGTGTGTTTACATTTCTGCGAGCGAGTGCTTCATCCGAAACACCGGGCGTTCATCAGGGATAGGCAGGTATATTTGTTCTGACCGAGACCGCAGGGCTACAGGCAGACAAGGCTTCCAGGCTATGGCTTTCCCATTTCTGCACCACTTTTACCGACACGTCCGTTCAGTGATCTTGTGCTCATAAAAAGCTTGCGTTCTCCTTTCAATGTAATAAGAATGCACGCAGTAGGAGTAGATAAATCAAGAATTCGTGTGATTGCTTTCCACCTTTTAGCCATTGCCTCCTGGCCTAAAAAGACTGCTAGTTTGCATTGTATGCACTTAAAATGCTAAAACCCAGAGGTTTATGAAGCTTATGGGGCTTTCTTATTGCTATCAAACAGGTAAAACAAGGACTCCATCACACCTTTCATGCCAGTAGTTCCCGCCCTTCTCTCTCGGCCTGTACTAATCCCTAGCCATAAAGCAAGGTCACAGGTGTTCAGCGCTTGCTCAGCCTGCACTCGCAGATTCAAAAAGATTCTCTGCCTCTACACCAACGCCGTTGTAAGCTGAGCCTCATGACACCCTCTTCGCCTTTGATATGGGCTCCATCTGTCCTACCGAGCGCTCTTCTTTTTGCGCCACCGGCAGCATCGGCTGTTTGTCTACTGAGTTCGGCCATTCGTCGCTCACAAGTTTGTGCTGATTTCGACGCTTGACTACTGAGTCAATACTCCAGTCAATCGCCGAGTTCTTATCGCGGCGCTGTTCGTGATTTGCAGCTTTGGCAGCCACTGCACTGTGCGTGGCGGGCATGCCACGCACAACAACAACAACTCCTCTCGCATAATATCCAGCTAATGGGGAATATTAATAAAGAACGAAGTTATCAAAATCGTTTTGAACATGAAAAAACCCGACGCTCGGCGTTGCGGTCTCCGTAAGCCGAGCGACGTCGGCCCCACGGCTACCGGCGGCCAAAGGGTGGACAAAAATGATGACGCATCGACAAGATATACCCTTGAACGCTTTGAAGCATCCATTCGTGCATTGAGAAGGCAGTCATGGAGGATATCGCACCTGTACGATTTTAAAGTCCATCACAGGAACGGATATTTATGTACAGCACCGCAAATTGGTGCCGGAATCTGGTGGAGGAACTGGAAGACTAAAGGTGGAATTTCTATGTTCCGTGTTGCTGTAGCCAATAACCTGTTCAGAGAACAGCCTCATGTCTTAGACTTTAGAACACGCGCTATGTCTAATTTTTCAGCGGCACAAATCGATTTTGAAAGAGTTTTGGAAACATTTTTCACGACGGTTGTTCTCGCGCGCGCGCGGCGCTCGCCGCCCGGTGTTATGTGCAGCGAATAACGCCGTTCGGTTTTACGAACGCTGTAACCACAGCCATACCTGTTTTTACTCCTGAGGTTCTGAGCGCGCAGGCTCAAAACTTCTTTACGTGAAGTGCTTCATTGCTCGCTTCTGCAAATGATGGACGTCCTCCAGCAAACAGGTGTTGGCTGTTTGTTGTTTTTACCCCGATTCGATCGTTTATATTGAACATTGAGGAGGCTCCGTACCTTTTCCGGACAGCGAGGTAGAACGTTTTCCATTGGTAGAACACTACGGGGCGCGTTATCGTTTCCCATCAGCGGCTGAAAGGCCCATACGCTCTAGCGCGGGCAAGTACCGGCTGCCATTCTGGAGACACGGGGTGGGTACCCAGGTCGATCCAGGGGCCCTTAAAAGGATACATCATACATTGGCTCTCTCCCTAACGCGGAAAGCATCATTTGGCGAGGGGCCTCACTCTGGCCCAAGCAGTTGGCCTCAGATCGACGACGAGGCCCTCATTAGGGTAACAAGATCCTTAAAGTCGCAGGTGGTCCAAAAATTGACACAGAGACTCCAGATCAGCTTAATGAGCTATAGTTGGAATGGCGTGTAGGGCCTCCGTTTCGATCAGGACCCCCGACTGACTCGACTCTTCAGTTTTCAGCGTGGGCTCTGCAAGTTCTCATGCTTTCTTTCGCTGCCAGAGGGCCCCGACCAATCTAAGAGACCTTCTGGCATTCGGGGTTCAGTCCCATTCTATGTCCATCACATGTTCCCCTGGCCGACCTAGGACCCCTTGCGACACAGGCCACTAGTGACACAGGCCCCTAGCAAGTCATCGTGGGCCCCTGACCAACACAGGGGCCCCTCATTGCTTTAGAGACCTCGACCAATGCAAACCGCAGGCACCGGCATTGTTCCTGCTCGGAAAGTGAGACCCTAGGGTTCAAGCCCACACGGAGCCAACTGTTGGGCGTTGGTAGGCTCTGGCCGAAATAGAGACCATCATTGTCCCAGGGCCTCGATAGGCTCAAGATGCTCTCTGACGGGCATTTAAGATTATGGGCCGGGATCCTTAATATAACATACAGCCCTTCCCTGGCAGGAAGTCCTTCGGCCCTCCAAAAGAGACCCTTGATTGTCGGCGCCGAAGAGCCCTCCGGGTTCCTCTTCGGGCCCCACAAACACTGTCCCTGGCCCAATTTGAGGCCTTTGCCAATACAGGACCCTCTGAATGGCACTGTGGGCCCCTGGCCGACAACGGGAGCCGTTATTGACCAGTGGGCTTGACTATTGTAAATCGCTGCCCCGGCCCTGTCTTTGCTTGGGAAATGGGCCATCAGTTCTGACCGACACGAAGCCAACTGTGCGGTCCTGGTGGTGCCGGGACGGTACAGCGCCCTTCGTCAATGATAACAAAATTTATCTCCCACCTTGGGGAGCTTCCAGTAACCCTGACACTTATGTCTCATCGGCCATGTCTTATTACACAACTGGCAACATATGCAAAAAACCTAACCACACGAACCAGCCTACGGTTATTTCAGACTAGGAAATTTTGGAGGCTATAACACATCCTCTGTATGCTACCAATTATTCAGATAATCCACAGATTTCCATTCTGTATTTTATCATATACTAGCTGCCACCGTGGGTACCTAATATTTTCCAATGTCAATGAGCACAGAATAACTATATAATCTGCACAACATAAGTGAGCGACGCAAGCTCTCCAGAAATTACTCGAGCTCCACCATAAGTTTTAAAGGCTTAAACCCCTCCCCCTAGTTCCTACTATGCATGACTTACAGAACTGATCATGGGCCTATGTTTCGCTTCAAATCTAGATGAGTCTCCAGCTCTCCGCTCATCACTGGCTCTATCCCCGGCCTCGTCTCTATCCTCGCCTCGGCTCTATCCCCGGCCTCGGCTCTATCCCCGGCCGTCTCCATCTGTGAGCAGAAACTTCGCGAACCTTTCAACAACTCATTACAATGTCCTATCTTGAAGGAATAACTATGTTGTAATGATTGCTGTGTGAAAGGATGTGTTATTCTAAATCAGTTGCATTGTGTTTCATATATGTTGGTTTTTAAGTGCTTTACAAATTTGAAATGATATAGACAGTGGTCAGCTGATATCCTTGTTAGGGAGGAACCTATATGTGACTCTCCAGTCTCCTGCACCCATTCAGTTGCCAGTTGGCAAAGTTTTGAACATCTTGTCCGATGTGCATAAAAGATAGCACTATTCGTGCAATCTTGCATTCAGAATACAGATGGCTGATTTGGATGACTGATTACTGATTGGTTTGGCCAACTAGGCCACGTAGGATAAGTCAGGTTAGTTTGGCCATAATTTAGCAAGTATAACAACAAAAGCACATTTTAAGATGCGCGTTCAATTGCGATTGATGCACACTTAGTCCTAAATGATAACGTACATAATATAACTTATGTACGTGGAAAAGCCTTGGTGGATATCACAAGCCCGTCCTCGTTTCAGATCATCCAATTATCGGGCTGTAACAGGGACGGAGCCAGGTAGAGGGCCAAGGAGCTGTGTCCCCTTTCCACCTCCTTACCGGCGAGGAGACTAACCGTAGCCAAAGCGTGGTTTTTGCAGGAACTTGGTCCAAATTTTGGGGGAAACTGGGCATTAGCTCATGCTCCCCCCCCCCCCCCTCCTCAAAAAAGGAAGATTTGGCTGCGTGACTTTTTTGAGCTGTCTGACAAACAGAAGGCTCTCTGACACACGGGTAATACTGATGTATCTCTCAGCCCTCGGACAGAAAGGCAGGTTTAACACAGTGTTGGTACGCGGCAACCCTTCCGAAAGGCTATTTTGGTGACAATTAAGTGTACACGACTCCACACCACATTATCAAAAAGCAGAAGCAGGCGCCAACCATAGAATTGGGATGTAGCAATACGGATGCCAACTTATAACACATTATAGCAGAATGCTCATCTCCGCTCGATCTCGGCCGCCGCGGATGCGAGACGCAGCAGAAAAAAGCGTCCGCACGAGAGGAAAGTTTAACGACATCCTCGTGTTCATGCAAGGCAAAGCCTTGCCAGAACCTCGGAATACAAGCCGTGCGTTTGTCGGAAGCGCTTCGTTGGTTGTTACTGATAATTATGCAATGTGTTACAATGGCATGTGCCTTACGTGGCAAAGAAGCAGGTAATTTGAACAAGGAATAGCCTCTGTACTTTTTCGGGCACGCCCAACATTGCTGCTACGTGGCTGCGAGCCTGGTGTGTTGTTGAAACTTTTCTAGCAAACAACCAGCATATTCTTCTTCTCTGCAGCAACGGTTGGTGATTTCTCGATTGTTCTTCTGTTACTTCAACCGCATGAAACTTGTTAATCTAGTTTGCAGGAAAGCCGGACAAGCTGAGAGATATATCTGTCGGCATGTGCGATGAGCCAGTAGAGGTGTGCGTGTACTGCGTTCAATAAGGCTATCGTGACGAGCACTACCAGAACGATTCAATGCCAATGTCAGATCGTTCTGTGTCGGATAAGGCTATCGTAATGAGCAATACCCGAACGATTCAATGCCAATGTCAGATCGCTCTGTGTCGGATAAGGCTATCGTGACGAGCGATACCCGTACGATTCAATGCCAATGTCAGATCGTTCTGTGTCGGATCAGGCTCGACAGAGCTCGCTGGTCTTCCATCGACCTGTCACCGGCGTCTACGCAGTGTCGTTTTTCCAGCGCGACACCCCTGCTGAGCCGAATCAGCCATCGTTTCGCCTGGGTAAGCCATCAGCTCATCGGGCGGCCAGCTGGGCGCCAGCGGCCAGCTGCCGGAGGCAGACCGCACCCTGGTTCGTACAAAAACAAAAACGAACAACAAAACAAAACAAACGACAAAAACGGCTGACTTGTCATACCGACACAGTGCCGAAGTCTGGCGTGTACGGTCCCGGTTTCAAAAGGCAAACTTGTCATTTGACATACAGATGACTGTTCGACCGTGACAGGTCAAACTTGTCATACCAAGACAATGCTGAAAACCGACCCTTCGTTGGCACCATCAACGAACGGCAGACCTGGCGCGCTGGTCCATGCGCTAGGTCTGCTTCCAGCACCAGCGTGTGTGTCTCGTATGGGAGGTGTTCATACTGTTCAAGGTACAGAATGTCTAAAGGTCCAGAGTACAGAATGTCCAAGGTACAGAATGTCCAAAAGTTCATAATGTCCAGAGTACAGAATGTCCAAGATGATAAATAGCTTCCAAAATGGCGCAGAGTGGAAGGGGCCCGTTCATAATGCCCAATGTACAGAATGTCCAAAGTACAGACTGTCCAATGTACGCATTGTCTCAGGTACCGAATGTCCAAGAACCAGGGCTTCCAAAATAGTTCTTAGAGCGGCCGCCAGGGTGTGAATAATCGCCCTTATTGGTAGGCAGCGTTGCTCCGCCCAGCGCCGGCCGCTCGCCTTCAGTCGACGCCAGTACGAACACTTCAAACATGCGGCCGGCGGGTCGCATAGCAACGGATTCATTTCCCACGCCGGTGTAGAGATGGTGTCAGATGCTGCTGGTCGGCGAGGCCGTGCTCGACTTGTAAGTGATCGTTGAATACGAGACGAGTACCGTGGAGTGGGGCGTTGGACACGCGTGGAGCTGCTGTGAAAGCGTCGCAGCGCTGCCCTTAGCCGGCGTGGAGCTTGTTCTGTGTCTGACCGGGGGCGTGTTCGCTGTTTGGTCATAGCTATCTGCAACTAGAATCTCTTGTTGCAACTCTTGTTTGTTGTAAGTGATCGCTGTCACGTTTTCACCACAATTAGACTGCAGCGTCCAACAGAGTAAACCTTGCAAGAAAGGGAAAAGTATGGGTATCAATAATTTATGCTTCTTATCGGGTTAATAACCTGGTACTGATCAGTTATCACTGGGATCTAGCTCAAAGGTGTAACATATCACATAGCACGCTACATTACAAATTATAGGATATGGTTCAACGAAAAGCTGTTTGTGGTCAAGATACTGCACATGATACCATTTAGAACAATTAGCTGGTGCATCAAGAAATTGGTGGAGATTTTCCATTGATGCAGATTCCCCGCATCAATTTAATGGATCTGGCAGGGGCGGCGCCAGGCAATATACGTCAAGGAAAAGCTTTTCCAGGGGGCTTCCTGAACAACATGGGGTCTCCTTTCAGGGGGGGGGGGGAGCCTGGCCAGGCCTGGTCATTTAGAAGCGTGCACCGAGACATGTGACATGTGAGTCTTCATTGAACTGGACCATGCATTAATTTTCATGTAAATCAATGTCAACAACAAAAATCCAGAATAGGGGAGTGCGTAAATGTTAAACCGTGTTAAAGTCTAGGTTCAGTGCGTATACGTGACACCGGTCGAGTCGTGAACTAGCAACCCTGAATGGGGGGGCCAAACGCATAAAAATACATCCAAGTTGTCGAAACATGGCTGTTGTCCTCCACGGCTGTCCATTCACTCTCCCAAGCCGGTAACTCATAAAGTAACGAAGCAGTCACGCCGCTGACGAAGCAGCAACGGTGAGCTTGTCTCCCGAGCTGGGAAAGATGAGGGTCAGAAAAACTGTGTTCTTAAGGCTTAATGCCTGGAAGATCTATACGTGGAATACTTACACTCGGATTGCCCACGCTCAGCAGTCTTTGGAAGAACCTTCTGCTCCCCCAGATGAGACACTAAAAGGAAATGGGGTAAATAGAAAATGTGGAGCGCTGAGGGCGAATAACGGGGGGGACTCAAACCTAACCACACCGTCACATGTGGACTGGGCAGCACGCACTAACTGACTGAGCTACGGCGGCGTTTCTGCGACTAAAAGTCCCACCAGTTCAAGAGGAGGCACTGATTAACAAGTCATGAGATCCCGCCAGGGTCAGAGGAAGCTGTACTTAGTTTCATGTATCTAGCAAGTTAGTTTGTAAAGTAGGCGAAATCTGAGGACAACTTCGGATTTTTAGATATGCTCGTCCTGCGAGGGAAGTCGGTGACACTGCCTCTGTTCATCGCATGAGGACAAACCCAAAAATCCATCACTCGTCAAAAGAAAAAGGCAACGCTTGCACGTGCGGCAACCGTTAATGCTTACAACAGTACTGTAACACGCACACACACACGTGCGCGCGTGCGCACACACACGCGCGCACGCACGCACGCACGCACGCACAGTTGTTTTCCTCACAATTATGAAATCTATGTCAAAAACACAGGTACGTCAGTACACCGGGAGACACTTTGTTATGCCAAGATGCTACGCCAATATTTCTAAAATATTATGATAATTCACCAGTTCCAGGTAGCACACGTGGTCGCCTGTGAATAAGTTAACGCAAAACGCGCAACTCATAAGGCCTGTAAATGATCACAACTGTTGAAAATCCGCGCAGATTCTGACAAAAAGTATTAAAGTAATCAAGCACGCAAGCTTCCATATCCCAATGTTAGGCACGCGGCACTATGATAAGGCCTGCACGAGACATCGATGGCAGGCCGGAAGGTTTCGATGGACTGCATCACAGATCAGAAAGCAATTCGTTACAGGAAATCAGTGTCCAAATCAATCGGCGGACAACTATTGCTAAACGTACTTTACCTGAACAACAGCGCTAACGATCAATATTTCACCATGGTGCTTGCGAGAGTTTCCTCTGTCAAAGTTTACCGACGCGCAGCGATCCTTATATCCTTGGTCCACGTTGTCTTATGCCGTTGCTGAAATGTGCACTTAAAAGTTAAAGTATGTTATAACGTGTGCCATTGGTGTATGTATGTGGACTACTTCTTCCCTTAATTGTAAGCGTACGCTCTCCGTAGACTTGTGTCCCCAGGTGTTCAGTAAACAAGCTTAAGTTCCATGCGTTGTTCTTCTCACATGCAATTTCACTGGAAAAAAATCACAAGACATTTTGTGTACCTCCTGTGCGTACAAAACCATACACCATGTATTGTATATTTTGCTCTATGCTGTGCATTTTACTCTTGGTCCATTGAGACTATGGGTGTAGGAACGGGGGGTCAGGGGACCATGCCCTCCCCCCCCCCACTCTTCATGGTGGGGGGTGAACAATGTTAACTGCACCCCACCCCAGCCCAACCCCCCAACTTTTCAGATTAAGTTTGCATTTGGCTTACTTTTGCACTACATTTAATATGCATGCCGATTTACCTAGTTCACCAGACATCGCCCTTAAGATGTGTCATCTTTTTCGTTTGCTCATTGGCCATCACTTAGTGGTGCAGTCGCAACGCCGGTGCCGCACGGGCTGGAGACTGCAACGCCGGGCGTCGGGACTGTTGTTGCTGTGACTTGGGAGCGCGCATGTTCAAGACCATATTACGTAGCTTTCTTATCAGTAATCAGTTATGACAGGATCTTGGGCATATTAAGACGAACATGGGTTAGCCATGTTAATACAAATTAGGAACCCCATTTCATCTACAATCTACGATCAGGAAGAGCTCAATATCTCTGAAGAACACAGAAAAACACGGAACTTGAGTCTTTGTGACAATTATTGGACTATCTGCGGTGATCACGAATGTTGTTGCGTCACTGAGTGTTCCTGCGCTGAACCGGGGTTAACTGCGCGGGTCAGAATGCCTCACGTGTCAGGGATGGGAACAATGTGACATGAGGGCCTCCGGATCGACCAGGAGATCCCGGCCCATGTCGCCAGAATGATAGTCAGAAGACACTTTGCGATGGGACGGAATGGCTCTTCAGCCCTTGACCGGAAACGGTAATGTACCCGTGATGTTCTACTCAAGAGGTCCATTATCCGGAAGGAAATAGAAAGGTATCATTATTGTTGAGTATGGTGGGGTCTCATTGTTGTTGAATAGGATGGGTCAAAATAAGCTTAAAAAACGAGCGAGTTCATGCCATGTTTACCTGAAAACGTTCATTTGTCAGAATGTACTAGTGAAGCAAAATACATCAAAAGGCTTGAACATACCCGCCCGCAACCTCGAGAGCAAGGATAAGGATGGTCTGGGCTGCAGCTTCCGTAAGACCGAAAAGTTTCGGCCACTGCAAGTGCCACCAGACGGCGGACGCCGTGTTAATCCGTCTCCTGTGTTGATAAATACTTGCAAAAACACGAAAAACAGTGATTCTACCTTCACTCTTCCAGCTCAACCACCAGATTCACGGTGCTATAAGGGCTAATCCGTTCTTTTCACCAGTCAAAAAATTGTACACGTAACATATGCGCTCAGACTGCCTTCTTAATGTAAGATATGATGTCATGAAGCTTTCAAGAATACTTTTTTCAGGAGCGTCGTCACTTTCGTCCACCCGTTGGCCACAGCTTAGCATTAACTGCTAGGCCGACACCGCGCAGCCTACGGAGACTGCAACGCCAGGGGAAGAGGCTTGCGTTTCTAATATTTTGGAGTGTGCATGCTCAAAATTACGTCACATAACTTGTATTGGTGGTCGATTACAGTGTTTAAAGGTTATCATTTCAGAGGCGTCATCATTTTCGTCCACCGGTGGGCGACGGCTAAAAGTTAGCTACTGGGTATTTCGCTCCGCGAAAAATGGAGACTGCAACGCCTGGTGTCGGGGTTTTTGTTGCTAAGATTTGCGAGCGCGCATGTTAAAAAGGCATGTGACATAAATTGTATCACTAATAGATTCCAACTGAATGGCGAAAATTTTCAGACAAACATGGCTTGGCCATGTTAACACACATTGTTGGCCACTCGATCTGCAATCAAATTTTAAGCTTCAAATCTTGATCAAACACATCGATCTGCAGTCTACCTTCGCGATGTCCTCAAAGTCTGTAGAACTGAGATGAAAATTCTGACAAGGCGTCTGAATTATATCGGGTTAGAAAGAGTCAACTAAACCATTGTAAATTAGGAGCGGCGGTGATTTATTTCATGCAGTCGTTCAACGCCTGATTTCTGCAGTTTATTGACCACAAAATACCAACAGAGTTGAGCTCACGGTAGCTCCTGGTTTCTGTTCGGGTTACAAGGCAAAAATAACAATAAAACGAAGAAAACCGTGTCCCCTGTTAACCAGTAAGCTATATCCGGGAGTTTTTTGGGGGGAGGGGGCATCACCATAGGATGGGCTTTTGTCAACCCTGTGTTCCTCCTTGGCAAGGCTCTGGCTACGCCCCTGGCTACACACAAAAACAGATCAAATCGCGCACGTTGCATGATGGACAATGAAATGTCCGTTGGGCTAATTCATACCTAAGGCAGACAGCTTCCCGGAGGCTATTTTTCTGCGATGGTGTGGTGTAAGGGAAGGTTTTTCGGAAAAAGGTACTGCTGCAGGTGTCCAACACATGTTTCATACACCATGTGGTAGCAACGCTGATCCAAAAATGTGCAACACATTAGCCATATGATCAGCTCGTAGTCAGTCATGAGGGAGACATCCGGGCCAGGGCACTGACCACCGACGGCGGACAGGAGCAGGGCCCGATAAGGAATATATGACAGATGGGCCTTATTATGTGGCTTGGTTCTTAAAAGCACTGTGAGTCATCGATCATCTTTCAAAATTCTCCCCAGCCTGTGTTCAGGCCGTATTTCGGCATTTACACTGTGGAGGCAAATGCCTCCGCAATGACCCAAAATGCCTACCCGCTCGTGCAATTTCGCTTCCCCAGGAGGGACAATGTTAAAATGAACGAATCATCTTGGGAAGCTGGATAGTCTTATTTGCCAAATGACAAATGAGTCGAATAGGCAAGATTGTGCATCAGTAGGAAACAGCTCTAGACGCATATCTAGCATAGCAGCCATGACATTTGAATAAAGAGCGATAACAACTTCCACCCCTGCCCCCCTCTCGCCAGTCATCGAGCTCGCTTTCCAGAAAAAAGTTCCTGAAGTACACACTGAGCTTGGTCCTCCTTTTTGAAACGTTCCTACGCCTTTGATTGAGGCATATATGACAACTTTGATGAAGTTGTATGACAGTCATTTTCGATCGATTTCGGCAAAGAAGCCTGGCATAAGCTAGTTTCATGAATCAAAACGTGCAGGTGTTATCGGCGTGTTGCATGTGCGATTATGGTTTTATATGGCATGTAACTGGAAAAAAATGAATCTAGACAAAGCATAGATAATAAAGCCTGGCAGGATGATAGGATACCATCACTACGCGCGAAAACACTTAACGTGACAAAGAATGTAACAACTTGTAGGAATGCTCCGTTTACGGAATGAATAGGGTCGGTGTAGTGAGCGCAATCGAGGAAAACTTGATAGCATACCATCCCTCGGTATTGCACCAACTGAGTGCTTCCTGACCGTTTCCAAGAACCTCCTCACAGATCTGACAATAGCCTGGTGTTCTTCGCAAACTCAGTGCACACCTTGAACGTATAGCTATAGATAATAGCCGTGCACCACCCCTGGCTCTAGTATTCGTTTTCAGTCATCTGTCTTTCGAAGTGAGGCTTAAATCAATATTTTACATCAGGTATATTGACGAAATTTGTTACATCGGAGCCTAGTAGACTGACTGGTTAGATTTCTTTACTAAATTAGAAACGCTACCCCCTGTCTGTGATACCGGCACAGAGCGCGCAATAAAGTTAATTGCTTCCTCGATACCTTAGTTGTAGTACCGCTATATGGGACCTAAACCACAGCAATACGCTTCAAGCCCATGGCATCCCGATTATATTACATTTCGCGTCGGCACGTCCATGACTAAACAACAAGCAGCCATGAAATTTCAAACATCAAGAGCGTTGCGCGTTTCTTCTGGCCTTCAGCCGTGTGAGCATAATGTGTTTAAAATTGAATTGAATGGAAAGTGCCCGTCGTTTTCCATGACAATATATACTGGTAAACGCGAGTGTCCGGTGCTGCTTGTATTGCGCCTCCTCGATGTAATTTCCCTTCACGTCCAAAAAGAAGCTGTAAAAAGGTTAATCAAACGTATTCTGCATATGTGGAGCACGTCTTTATAGATGACGTAATGTGAAAACAGGGAAATTCCGCGCTGCCACTGCACAGCAGAATGATAAATGACAAGGACAGATCCAGTATTTCGGGAAGGGGGGAGCACGCAACATTGTGGTGCCCCCTAAAGTTTTGAGACCTTTCCAAAAAAAAATTGCCATTAAATTTTAAGCTAAAATGTATACGTACATCACATTCCGAGATTCTAAGCCAAAGTAGCGCTAGCTTTTAGCCTTAATTTATTTTGGCTTTTTAGCCCTAGTTTTCTAAGGGCTGCGCAGTGTAATATGGCTTTCAGTACTTATATTATTTGTTATATGCATTTCTGTACATTCATATATATATATATATATATATATATATATATATATATATATATATATGTGTGTGTGTGTGTGTGTGTGTGTGTGTGTGTGTGTATGCGTGTGTGTGTGTGTGTGTGTGTGTGTGTGTGTGTGTGTGTGTGTGTGTGTGTGTGTGTGTGTGTGTGTGTGTGTGGTGTGTGTGTGTGTGTGTGTGTGTGTGTGTGTGTGTGTGTGTGGTGTGTGTGTGTGTGTGTGTGTGTGTGTGTGTGTGTGGTGTGTGTGTGTGTGTGTGTGTGTATAATAGTAAATGCGGGAGCCCACGCAAACAATATGCACGACCTTAGGATAGCATGACTAGCAGTTTTCATCTCAATTTCTTCTAGTTGACCGCTCCAGGAAACCCTAGTGTTCCGTTGGGGGTTAAAGTTAGTCTTGTATGCACCAAAGGATTGAAAATAAAAGGAAAAATGGGGTAAGACATCAAGTCTCCAGGAACTTAAGAACAGGGACAGTTCAGGTGGAACAATCGAAACGCAATGTTTCAGACCGGTTCAGTAGACACATCAATGGCGCACGTATAGCGAAGGTATGGACATCGTTACGAGGAAAAAATGACAGGTAAACACGTTAAGCATACCTAATGTCGAATTAGGTAAGTACATCGCGTGCGTAGTTTGATAAATGCGGCGTTGCACAATAAAGAGTGGATGTAAAGAAGACATTTTAACGGCAGGAGATAAGTATTCACTTTGTTTGAGGCAAGTAAGCATGCGTCATCTTGGGACGCCACATGAGCAGCGCTTTTCATGTGAAGTACATCTAGAAATGGCGTTTTAGTCATTGCCTTGAACACCTTGACCTAATTCTTGGCGCTGGTCATTTATGACTTCAAATTTAACCGTCTGTGTTTCGACCAGCTCTCCACACATGCTGGATATCGGGTGTTTCTATGATACCATATTGAAGAATATTCACCCTCACTCAACGACATTCACTACTGACCACGGAACATTTTTGATGTTAGCTTGCTGTTGCTGAATGCCCATCCCATAGTAACCACTATGGTGCTGTATGATGCCGGAAACGATTATTATCAGGAACTTATTTGTTTTCTAAACTTGTTTGAGCTTATCAACCCGAACTTATGATGTCTGCATGACACTGGCATTCGAGCAATCAAGATCGGCTTCCAGAATTGCCCACTGCTGATGTCGATTTCGACCATTACATTTTCGGGGATTGCGCGGGTATAACTCCACTCCATATTCCGCTCACTTTCAATGTTTTTGGCAGCCCAAAATGCAGGCAAACCTTACCGGGCTCAACTTTGACAATCAGCGACTAACACTCGGCGCGGTTCCCCCAGCCGGCTCCATTGCGTCGCGGAGCAGACATGGATTTGTTACTAAGCTAGTGATCCGGCAGGCCAGCCTCACGTGCGTAGTGTTCGTAATGGTGTCGACTGTACGCGCGCGGCCGGTGCTGGGCGGGGCAACGTTGCCTGCCAAAAAGGGCGATTATTCACACCCTGCGGCCGCTCTAGGAACTAGTTTGGAAGCTTTCGCCTTTGGTCATTCTGTAACTTGGACAATATGTACATTGGACATTATGTACTTTGGACATGCTGGACATTGGGCATTATGATACAGACCCCTTCCACTCTGCACCATGTTGGAAGTTACTTCTCATTTTGGACATTGTGTGCTTTGGGCACTATGAACGTTGGACATTCTGTATCTTGGACATTCTGTACTTTAGACATTCTGTACCTTTGACCATTCTTTACTTTATATCTGACAATATGATGCGGACCCGTCTCGTATAAAGTGGATACACGGAGACAATGATGGCGTCTGTCCTGTGGGGTCCCAGCATAAAACGGCAGACTCCCAGTGATGACGTTGATGATGTCAGCACCGAGTGACATTTATGATGTCGGAAACGCTTGTGAGCTAATTGGATGACGTTTATGGTCCTGCAGCATGAAGCGGCGTACTTGTTGCACCGGCACGACCCTGGCATTTGGTCCCAGCATAAAGTCACACACCTGTACACCGACGTAGCGCCGTCCCAGAATAAGCCGGTACAAAATGAGGGTCATTATAAAGGCATGTGTAGTGTGCGTCTACGCATGCGTGAGGTGTGTTGTCATCATCAACTCATATGTTGACGCATTTTACACTGAATAATGTTTGAAGCGACATCGCCCTTGTCACAACGAAGCAGCGCCGCCGTTTGCCAGTGCGTCTGTCTGCTCCAGTTTGATGTCGCGCGGTTACGTCACGTGCTTCGACCCGGGGCGCGCCAGTGCTGAGCAGAGGGTGACTTGATGCAGACACAATTTCCCAGAATGCAGAGGATGTATGGCCTGTGACGTGTATATCGTGAACGTCGGCTTTCCCAGACAGTGTCTGGGCAGTGAATCGTTCTGTCGTCTTTGCGATCCAGGACGCGCGCCAGGCCCGCCATAACGGCAAATAACCTGAAGTTGTGTCGCTATAGCAGCTCGGCCTCGCCTGGCCCGGGCACTTACACTGACACCATTTAGCCTTGTGCCTGGTGAGCGAACCATCATGCAGTTGTGACCATGACGGAGTGCAAGTCTTTAAAAATGATTGCATGCAGTGTTTAGGCTGTTTGCATGCATGTCATTTGAATCAAGTGTCGTTGGTTGCAAAACGCAGCGTCAACACGATTGTACGTCCCCGATTCGGTCAACGTTGCAGCTGAAATTGGTAAATCTGCAAAAGCTGCGTAGCAGGAATAGACGCCGCCGGTCTTAGATCCCGACGAATGGGCCTCACCGCGGCGCGAGACCAGAACTGGCTGGGGGAGGACCAACTGTCGCACCGGCGTCAGTGCGGGTCGATGCGTGCAGCCGGTCATGCGCGCTCTGGCCCAAATCAGGGGTCGACACGTCTGCGGTCGCTTCTTAGGATTGTGTCACTTTGCAGTCATCAGGGCATATGAATGCATGAAGCCAGCTGCACGTTGGACGGAACGGTTGTCTGTGGCCGAGGGATCTTAACACCGTGCCGCCCTCACGTGTGTCAGTTATCGGCAGGGATGCCGATGACGCTGCCTTGTTCCGAAATCGGTCCCGAACACAACACGGTGTTGTCTAAACTGAGACAGCACCGTGCCAACACCGCGCCAAATTTTTCATAGCTGTAAACAATTCATTAGCGCATCGTTTAGTATAAAAAGTTTAGATGTACCTTGTAAGGCCGCTGACCTATGGCAGGCCGAAGTCGGGCCATGGTTTCAGCGAAGGCAGTTTCAAGGGAATCGTTGGATCTGATCCAACAACGGAGTGTTAGACAAAGCCATACATCTCTGAGATATCTTCTTAGGCAACATAACAACTGAATTAGCAAATTTGATTGATATAGGCCCAGGCATGAAGGTCGGACCAGGGTTAAAACCAACCTGTTTTATTTCTCTACGGCTTACTGTATGGGGTAGGTTTTGGCGAATTCATTTCACGGTCTTACTTTCCATTTCAAATTTATTGATAACAAGAACCGCATTAGACACTTTGCATGGACTTTTCAGAGGTTAGAGTCATTGGCCTAGAATGAACCGGGTCGACAGTTTGTTTTTAGGAACATACCTCCTAGCGTAATCTTTGTCGCTTATTCAAATACAAAACCCAAAGCAGTCTTGTATTATTTTGATCGCCGTGACCTTCAAAAGGTCAAAAAGGTCACTGGCCCTAAATGAGCATGGGACGTTTTGCTTAGAACAGTTATCTAGGTTCTAAACGCCCTTTGGAGGACAGTCTGGTATATTATCTTATTTGACCTTATTTGACCCGAAAACCATGACCTAGGAACCTCAAATTTTGGCTTGATTGAGTTTGCGCACAGGCTACCTCATCCTGTAAATTTGGATTTTCTATCTCTCTTAGTTTCTAGGACC
This sequence comes from Pollicipes pollicipes, assembly GCF_011947565.3. Lineage (NCBI taxonomy): Eukaryota > Metazoa > Arthropoda > Thecostraca > Pollicipedomorpha > Pollicipedidae > Pollicipes > Pollicipes pollicipes. The sequence continues at coordinate 16,891,761 of NW_023596297.1, forward strand.
TCAGGGGGTTCAAATTGACCTCCATCCGAGCGAATGGTATCCAGCAGGTCACCCGGGCGCAAATTAAAACAGTCGCTCTGATAGGTTAAGTTTAAGCATATGCTTTCACGTCAAGACCCATATGAATGGCACAAAGAGTACATCGTGGTGTATGAAATTAAACGTCATCAGATTCACAAACACGATAAAGAGGCGGTTATACGTGTCACATTCGTTCATCTAGACTCTCTTCTACTGACAACAGAGGTCATTGGCCTTGGATGAGCTCAAATTACCGTGAATGTCCTCACGTGGCCTATTATGACCTCATTATGTATTGAAATGATATCACACCATGTTCTCAGTGAAGTGGTTAAATTCTGGGTTCAAAATTGCTTAGTTAAACTACCTGTTTTGAGTTCGGCACGTGTTTTGTAGAGGGGACCCATGGAGGTAGGTCGTGATCTAGGCCAAAGTCATGTGTGTGTGGCCATATGACGGTTGTGACTGCATGTGGGTAAGTAAACTCTCCCCCACATTCAAGCGTCAGAACTACACAAAGATGCATACAAATTTGCATTACTCGCGAAAAATAACACAAATTGAGCTAATCCTAAGGCACTGACCTCACCTGTTTCGAAACCTGGAATAAACAAATTGCAGTTGCTATCATGTTCTATTACTATAACAGGCTTGAACAATGACACTAACTCACAAAAAAAACTATGCGTGGTGAATTTTTTTTAAGATGATGAACTCTTTCATCTGACCAAAGTCCTTGACCTTAGCAGATTTGAAAAGAAAACCTAAAACTTCCATGAAGGATGCCAAATCGATAGGTAAACAAAGGTCGACTCCCACATCCGGCCGGGCGCGGGCTAAGTATGTTGCACTTCGAATGAATTTTCGGTCACAGACATCGCTCATCAAATATGAAATGGCCACCTGATGCCAGCCAGTGTTGACAGTTTTTTCCCAGCACACATGTGCTCAAACCGCATACATTTCCTGCACTTTGACCGATAAAATGGCAATAAATCACGGGATATAAAATGCATAGCGCTGCACTGATTAAGGCAACGCTATCCTCTAGGGTTAGATATTTATATTTGGTAGGGGTTTCAAATACGTATATGGATTGAATCACATATTTTGCCAGGGGGGTGATCTTTTTTGCAAAATCTTTAAACCAAGAGGACTCTCATAACGTCAAATCTTTCTGCACATCAGAATTATCAATCTGTTTATAGTGTGTTAACAATTGAATATCATAGTAGATCATTAGTGAAGATCCA
>NW_023596297.1:16894034-17047362 GCF_011947565.3 Pollicipes pollicipes
TGTGTTTATGCTTGTGCACTTCCCCTTGCCTTGGTTTGATATGATGACAGAGTTTGACTTCTTTATCTCACCCCAGATCTGTTTCGTGTGATCAGTGGGCCCATTGCAACATCACTGCTCGCTGGCTGATTCAAAACATGAACGCTGACCTGGCCCAGATGATCAGCAGTGGGCATTTAAAAGTCAGTACTGAAACCTTTCGGAGTGCCATGCTGCTCATTCTTCGCTAACACTGCAGCGTTAAAAGCTCCCATACTGGCGAAGTAGCAAATGGTCTGGGCTGACCATCATCTTTGTCCATCGCCCCAGCAAAAACTGTTATTGCTGGTACTGCTTCAGCGTGTGTACGCGTGATTATCAAACCCCGACTCCCAAACTGCAAGTTGGACCAGACCACAGCCGTTATGGTCTTCCCTGGCGTTCCTATAGTGCATTCTCAGGACCTGACAACTCACAAGGCGTGCGTGCTGAGGTCCTGGCCATTGCTGCACTGCACACATAGTCCAGGCTCTGCCTCATCCAGCCTTTTTCCTTCCCGTCGCGAAGAGCCGTCTCAACCGACAGCGGGTCGGTGCGCGCGCACAAATAGTCTGAGGCGCGCGTCATTCCAAACCATGCCCCCTTGTTCCCGCACCGACCGGCGCTTGGCACGTGCAGGCTCATCAGACACTCAAACTCGCGGCGAAAGTTACGTCCGTCGGCTTGTAGGGACGATTAGGTGGGCCATCACCATCCATCGACGATCACAGCGCCATCTTCTGGGAGGCGGGTTTGTTACAGCTGGCAGCGCTGCCGGCGCTGCCGCTCTTAAACCACGGTACACTTCGTTGACGACTGCGGGCACATTAGCTCGGAGACTGCCAGGACCGTAGCGTGCGTGGTGGGTGCTTAGGGCGTATCCTACAGGCAGCGCCAGTGGCATAATAGGTCAAAGCGCAGCTGAGCCGTCCAAATCTAAACGTCCTTGCGCCGCCGTAAGTGGGGAGAGCGGACAGCTTACGCACCGCGTCTCTGACGCTGAATATTCAGCCGGAGGTGCAGAGGGAATCTAGTGCACCGCTCTACCGGCGCTGCAGGGCTGGCTGACGACCCGAGCCCGGTAGTGTTATCGTATTGGGTGTTGTGACGGGCCGCGACGGCGCGGAATTTATGCTCGATATCACTCCACAAGTGGCTCGTCTGGCCGGTTTTATGGTTCATTAGTCCCCAAAAAACCACAACAGTGCTCGGCGGAGCGTGAGCGATGGGCGCACGCCTCGCCAGCGCGCGACCACTTCGGTAATGTGCCATGCAGGAATGCCGCCGCCAGTCCTGGCGCCGCCAACCATGTTTTACTGCCCGTCTGCCTCCGGCGGCCGTAAATCTCCAAGCTGTAACGGTGAATGGCAACATCCGACTTCGTGCGTTGTCGTTATTTACGGTCTTCATCAAAGTCAACACCACGAATGCCGTGGCCCGCATTAAGCATGACGTTTGTGGATTGTAGAAAGGGACCAAATGCGAGGCCAGCGTTACGATGACATTGTATTTTTGCTCTCTCATTGGCGTCTTTGCGTGGTAACACGTTTGCATAACCAGGCTCACCTTAAAGCAACTTCAAAAAGACGATGACAACAAAAATAGAGGTATCCCTTTATTCCACAAGCAAAGCATAAGGCCTTTTATTATGTATTTATTCTTTATTATACTATTTTTATTATTACATGTATGTTTTTCATTATTACATTTATTTTTTTCATTACTATTATTTATTATATAAGCACGGCATAAGGCATTTATTTGACTAATTTCCGAACGTACGGCTGCCTGTGTGTTGGTCTGTTGGTCTGTCCGCAAGCAATTTCGCCACTTCAGTCAAACTCAGCACATCCGCAGAGTATGTGCTCAGCACATGCGGCTGCGCGGATTGACGCCGTGGAATGGCTGCACACGACGGGTTCAACCTTCGAGAGGATGAACGACGTTCCAATTCAATTCCAATTCAATTCAAACCCAATGCGTGTCCGTCCAAACACGATGTCGGCCGCAGCGCGTGCAAGAATGGATCATGTTTTTGGCACTTAGCAAGGAGACACTTTTCGTTCCCAACTAATGGGAAAAAATTGTGCAAAGACCATGTGGACACATCCGTAGCAAATATGTCGGAGAGCTTGAGCGACCGGGACTATATCGCCACCACAAACAAGAAATTGTCAATTGACACAAACATTAAAATATAAAAAACGCATCAATGACACACTGCCTCAACGGTACATCATGTGGAGGCGGTGCCACACCGGCGCCAACATCGGTACCGGCTGTTTGCACTGCGAAGCACGCGCAAACCACAAATACATGGTACCTACTCGATGTGATGAGTGCTTGGAACAACGCTGCACGGGCGAGGTGTCGGAGTGATCCCTAGGTTTGAACTATGTCACACACACACACACACACACACACACACACACACCCACACACACACACACACACACACACACACACACACACACACACACACACACACACACACACCACACACACACACACACACCACACACACACACACACACACACACACACACACCACACACACCACACACACACACACACACACACAACACACACACACACACACACACACATATATATATATATATATATACATATATATATATATATGTATATATATATATATATAAATATGTGTATATATATATATAATATAATGTACAAATGTATATATGTATATATATATATATACGTGCTACAAATATGAAAAAATGCAAATATCTTGCAAATATCTTACAAATAACGATATGGCAAATGATAACAGACATCCCTTCATATTGCTGAGACACGGTTCAGCGTTACGTTACGGGTGGTGACCCTACCGACGCCAACGGTGTCGTGCCTCCACGCAGCGAAACAAGCAGGCGCCGCTCATCGGACACTAAATCACAGCTGGTTTAACCGCGTTATACATATCAGTTAATATGGTGCTGACCTGTTCAGGTGTTCTAGGCTCGATGCGGGCGAGAAAATTGTGGTGGATTTGTCTTGGAAGATTGTGGTGTAGAATAACTGTACTCCATATTCTAAAAATTTAGCTCGTATGCATTGAAATGGTCGACTGTGCCGAACAGTGCAATGCGATGACTTTTTTTAAAATGTTTTGGCGGGGATGTTTTAAGTTCGTAGAATCAATGAATATCTGGTGAAGTGAAGCAATCATCTCGCTTTGGGTGTTGGCTAAAACTAAGTTCGTGATGACATAGGTGCTCCATCACTAGATAGGAGTTGAAGCAGTTTAAATACTTTGCTGCTGAAGACGGACTTCTACCCAGTAAGTAAAGGAAGCTAGGAGTATTCGATTTTCATTAATGCGCACAATGCCTGTTATTTTATTGATTTAAAACACGCTTAACATTTCGTTCAATCTCAGAAGAATGGACGTGGTTTCGGTCGTGGCCACAAGCCGTGGCAATGATATCAGTTTGCTTCTATCATCTTCGTTATTCTTCATCTTACGAATCAAGTGACGCAATATATTTCATGCATGAAGGTTTTCGGAATAGGTGACTTGCAGTCCAGCTCCGGTGTTCTCAGCTGCGTTTTGATTGGATATCTACCGCGCGCAGCTGATCGTGGTCACGCTCGCGGTAATGTCTTCGGAGAACCAAACACATACGTACGAAACTGTCCGGTGCTTCACTCCTGCGTGATCAGTGGGGAGCCTTATCGCAGAAACATGCGGGAATAAACAAGAAATGTCTTGAATGCTTCGTGCGCTGTTCAAAATCTTCCGCCGTCGTCATGAACAGTTCACGTCATCTTTACAAAACTATGCGTCATTTCACAGACGACGATAGCAGAGTCCACCCGATCAGGCCCTGCCCGTCTCTTGCTTCGGCGTCGGCTCCGACACGGCTGGCGACGCCCCCCCCCCCCCCCCCGCGACAGCAGCTGGCCGCCGCACGCCCCCCCCCCCCCCCCGCTGTGCGTCGGCGGTCTGTCCGGCAGGGTCAACACGAGCCTGATAGTGACCGGTCACGGTTACGGCTGTCCGCAGCTGTCCCGGCGGCTGGCGCCTCTGGGGAGGGGGCCCACTTTAGGACGGGAGGGGTTATCCACTCAGGGGCCGGCCGTGGGGTAGGGTCTGGATGATTACGATCTGGTACGGGTACGGCAGTGCGTTGACTTACAGACACGTTACACTCACGCCACAGGTTGCTCTCTGCTGTGAAGCTAGGGTCGATCAAGGTGTCAAATAATGCAGAATGTAGTCGATCATACACATAGCTAAGTATCAATACCCTTATTTCCTGTAGAAAAATAAGGAAAAAGGAGACACAGATGTGATGACATCTCGGCAACATTCCTTTATGCAAATGAATAGCAGAAATAAATTAAGAATTTCCTGCGGCTGATCTTACTCGGTTTTTTAATAGTTTTTTCCTTCTTTGAAACAGCAAGCCACAGCTTTTAAAGGCCGCCAACACTCAGGGGATTAAACAAGGAACAATTTCCAGCCCTCACTACGATACAGTGCATATTTAACTGAGAGTTATACAACGTGAACAATACCTGTACGTGGAAACGAATTCAAGTAAACAGGTATCACACATCACGCTTCGATCAAGCATGTAAGCGAGTTCGAGTAAACGGGCATTACATCAATAAAAAATCGTTTACAGGTATAGATGATACCAGTCAGTAGTTGACTTGGTGAGACGTTGTCTTAGGTGAAAGACACAGTTGATACAGAGCGTGCAAGCTTGTGCCACTGCGTTGTACAATGCTTAAGACAGGCTAATTGGCAAGTACTGAAGTTATTACGCATACGCCAAATCTGATTTTTTTAAGTACCAACACTTTTGCTGAGTGGTGGTGAATTGATTATAGAGAAGGACGAAGTATATTGAAATGCAGACACACAGGCAAAAGAACATCTCCGAGCGTTTCGGTGTCAAAACAAATTTTTGAGTCCATTCTTTTGATGCGTCGTCATAGCGTTCACGCTTAGCATTCTCGGAAAATGAGAGTGCCATGGCATCCAGAGATCTCCTCCCCATGCCTACGTAAATGCAAACACATGCGCTCATGCCAAATGAAAATTTAAGTTTGTGGCTATCGTGAACCGTTATCGGGAACTGCTATCTGCTATCGATCTCAACTCAATCCGAGTGTAATACGTGCAGTGCCATAAACGTAATGTGCTGTACATTGAAGCGCTTATGAAAACAGCATTGAAGTGCCTGGAAAAACTAGACGTTCGAAGATTGGGTACTTAGTGCTTGGAAAAACGACCCTGCAGTGGCGGTGGTGTAATCAAGATTTTGCCCAGGAGAGGACCTAGGCGGGTAACGGTTGGCTCCTGTTTGTCGCTTAGACGTCCTGTTTTGTACTTGTGGCACCTTTTATGTTTTGGATCTTGATTTAATGCCTCGGGTTCACGCTTTGTGTTTTGATAGCTTTTCGGGCGTCTCAAGTTGCCAAAAATATTGGGGCCTTCGATCTCAGGATGCTCCTGTCATCTTCAGGCAGAGAGGCATGCCCCCCCCCCCCCCCCCCCACATAGCTCAAGCACCCTCTTGGGACAGCAAAGGCCATGGTTTCTTGGAAATTTATCACATAGGGCCAGAAAACTCATGCAAAGTAATAATACGTTGTGAAAAGTGGTGTTTCATTGGCAAGCATTTTTAATACGTATCTGTTTGCGTATCTGAACGACAAAACACCCACAAACACTGGGTAGCATGAAGTTTCGCCAAATCTCCAGCCGCGCGCTGTAAATCCCTTAGTGATGTTATTGCTTTCTGTGTCCACACTTTCCTCGGTCAAGTGGATTAACATCAAGCCGATTGGTTACAAACTGTCACCAATCCACCCGCAGTGCAAAAATCGAACACGGTTTCACGGCGGCGCGACGGTCGACCCCTGCGACTGAGAACTCTGCCACGCACCACCAGCCTATCTGTCGCCTGACCCAGCCGCCGCGGCAGTGCCGATGGCACCGACCGTCCCCCACCCGCACTGGCATGACCCCGATCGGCACCCGCCGCCGCTCACGGGCGCACCGTCCGCCGTCGGGGGCGTTTTTCAGCCGGCGGCGGCGGCGGCGGCGGCGGCGGTGGCGGCCGGACGCCGCGGCGAAGCCCAGATTTACGTGTTTTGAGAACGTGAGAGGGTGCTGGGCCGGGCCGCGCCGTCCGGATCAGACGACATCCGGGCCGCTGGGTCGGCGCCGGCGGCGGCCTCTGCCGGCTGGGGCGCTGTTGGTGCAGGTGCGCGGTGGCGGCGGGCCTCAGAGGCGCGGCACGCGTGGAAGTGTGGGATGGACGGGGGGCGCAGAGGGATTCGCCGAGTTTCTTGCTTGGTGCGAATCGGTGTGATGGTTTTGGGCAGACACGGGCTTGAAGGGAGCGAGCCCAGGCCATACGTTTATCTAAATTTTATCCGGCCTCCCGTGCAACGAGCAGAGGAAGTACGCAGGTGAAGTGGCGGAATATCTTTCCATGAAAGCACATGGAAAAACAAGTTTTCTGAGTACCATTTGAGAGTGTACGCATCTTAACGTCGACTCTTCAAGCATGACACTTCTAGTTGAGCTGAAGTGCGGTTAAGATAACATTTTAAGATTAAAAGCATTGCGGATGGTCCTTTTTGGCAGTCTCGCGAAAAACATGCTAACTTCTACCCAGTACAGGCGAAGTACGACGGGCTCCCACGTATAACACAATTGCGGCATGATATCAGTCCACCGCCTTTCTTCCAAGTTCTGCCTTTGATACGCCACATGCGACTAAAGCACCCATCAATGTTCGCGGGGGAGTGCTCGAACCCAGGTGACGAAACATGCCACAACAAACCATAGCTCATCTCGGACGTGTCGGCGAGCCTCGCCCCCGCTGCTCTGGCGTCACCCGCGGAGACCCTGCAGAAGGCCACCGGAAGTCAGGCCCCATTTCGGCGCCGGGAGGGGGCCGGTGGCGCGTGCTCCCAGTGGGCCGTCCCGCTCCCCTTCCCGCCCCCTCCCTCCCCCGTGGAGTCGGGAAACCGAGACCTAACGGTGATACTCCAGAGTGGGCCGCCGAAGGATTTGTAGTCGCTTTGGTTGACGTGGTTTGTGGTGACCTTCCATTTTCCAATCAGTAAGGTGCTGAAAGCAAGGCAAATAGTTATGATAGGCGGCGTTTGATGATAAGAAAACAAGATGGCACGAGGCAGAGTAATGTCTGGGCGCAGACGGGGGGAGGGGGAGGGGAGAATTAAAGGCAGTTTTTCGTCCCAAAGCTCAAGCAACTGCTGTCTGACAGAAAAGCAGATGTCATCCAGGATCAGTCGGATAACGGATTCTCCCTCGCCCAGCGGTCTGAATGTCATGTCTTTCACCACATAACAGCCACCAGTAATGCTGTGAACCTGCATGATAGCACCAAACGCAGTATTCATCGCGAAGGATCACGGTCAACCGTTTGCGCTCGTAGAGTTTTGGCACTTCGGGCCTCATGACATCTTGCAATCTTGCCTGCCAGAAGCAGGCATGCTGTCGGAACGGTCATAAGTCGATAACACAGTCTGCCGTGCTGTGTGTTTCGCTTGCAAGTGTGCGCTGTGTGATATGCATATATATATATATATATATATATATATATATATATATATATATATATATATATATATATATATATATATATATATCTAGCATCTAGGTATATATGCTTCTCTCATCTCTCACGCCTTCCGTCACGTTTCTCGTCCTTCAATTTTCTCTGCCTTGGGTACGCTGTCACTGCCTAGCTAACATAAGTTGTTTTTTTCGCCGGACTCCCATGGTTTGGTTAACGCGCCCCTCCAGCTCTGATTATCTGATAACCCAATGTTGAGCAGTGAATATGTAAAATGCTGCGGTTGGTGATAAATGCGAAAAGTGGTATGCATGCATGTTAAAATCGCCTTAAACCAGTTCAAGTAATTCTTTTCAAAGAAAACATTATGACTTGCCAATGCACAGATCACTTATCAGTTAAGGTATGCATAACATGGCAAGCGCATTGTGGGAGTTTGATTGTGCCCGGTTCGTTCCTAAAAAGTCGTGCTGAAAGCCATATACGTCACATGTGCTTTTGTGCGCGTTGATTAATCATACATTTATAAACTGTCGTCTATTTTTTCAACGTTAACATTTAGCACACAGGCTTAAATTGAATGTAGCGATAGATCCAAACATCACGTGACAAGCGTATAGCTCTTTTGATCAGTAGACACTGGAAAACACGACAGCAAATATTGATTGAGCTCGCCCAGGGTGATAACCAAATCCATCCAACACAACAGGAAAAACAGAGGCGTTCTTACATTGCGTAAGTACGGGAGACTTTGATAATCTTTTTCAGTGTGTGAGCTGGGGCGAAGAAAACAGGAATTCCGCTATCATACCGAGCCCGATTATAAAACGGAGATTCCTATTTTTAAGCAGTGCATGAAAGCATGAATTTGCATGAATTTAGAGCAATAAATAAAATCTGAAAAATGATCACATTGAGAGCTTGGGTGTATGATCTATCCCACACAGATATTTACACCGTTGCGTCAGGCTCGAAGTTTCCATCCCCTCGAGGGAATTTCGTCTTCAGTGAACAATTTGTCTGGCCCGAGAACTGTCTTCACAAGGGAGGGACGAGCCCGCGCCTCTTGCACTCGCACCAAGCGGAAACCTCAGCTGACTTGTTAGCCTTGAGCTGCCCGTCTCCCCCAGCGCGGGCCCACCCGAGACGCCCTCCGCTCCGCCGCCCCCCTCTCTCGCGCCCCTGAGCCGTGCACAGGCGCTCCTGTGTCGCCCGGGGCGATCGTGCGTGACGTCACCATTTGTCAGCCCCGGATGGACGCCAGGTCAAAGGTCGCCACTGTCGGCCTGCCAGGACTGCGCTCAAATTGGGCGATGCGGTCTGAGTGATGACCCCTGACCCCGCCCGCCGACGCGAGCGGAGCGGCTCGTGTGTACCGAGCAAGGGGGGCGTGTAGGCAGGGGTTGGTATGCGCGGCGTGTGGAGACTATGGGGGCCCGTGGAGAGAAGGCGGGCTGTAACTGGGCGCTCTCCAAATCCCGGTCCTTGTCAGGACCCTCAGGTCGCACCTTGACAGCATATTTGAGAGCTTTGATCTGATGGGGTGTCGTGCATCTACGCCGCAGAGTGTGACAGTGTCGCCGTGGAGAAATTCCTAGTGCCCTCCGTCCGTCTCAGTCTGCTGTCCCGCAAGATGTCAGCATGGCACGCATAGAAGAGATTGGGCTTCCTGGAAACTTTTTTGGTTGAATTACGTGGATAGTTGAAATAAAATGCTCTGATTCACTTGTTACTGTCTTCTTGCCAGCCGTTTTCTGTTAACGCTCTAATAATTTAACAAAGTTTTAGCCGCAGCACATGTGACCATAAATGCATCGGTACATGTATAGCATATCAACCATATCTGCACAAGATCTCAAATTCATGATGGCGAAAAAGAATGAGTTTTATGCCTTTCCTGCTAACATGGTCTCAGTTTTCAGACAGAGGACGTCATCTCATTGCCTTTGAATTTCTTTTGGAACCACGTAATTTGGGTTGTGTGTTTTTGATTTGGGGTTTACATCGCTCTAACTCATATAAACAATGCCCCATCAGATCCTATGACTTACCCAATACCCCTCTGGGTGCGTCCGTATAGAGCTAAAAATTTTCCATGATGCGCGAACTGTCGCAAATGCCCCCGTGCCTCGGGCGCAGGGCTTGTAAGCACGCCTCTTCCATTCCGCATTTTTGGGGTGGATCATTGGCAGAGAATATAAAGCAAGCAAGATGCTTATGCATATATGAGGCGAGTAGCTCCTTGCGCTGCAGAACAAGCTCGGACGTGAAGAAGCTCCTGCCGATTCGCCGCAGTAGTGGTCCTGAGGACGGTCGTGAAGCGCCGGCCCCCTGCGGAGCCTCAGCTGAGAGAGAGAGCCCAGATAAGGGGCCCTGCAATGAGCCAGTCTGGTCACGGTTGGGCGGGCAGAGGCCGAGCTACTCCACGCACGGTGCGCGTGAGATGTGCACAAAGATGTGCGGTCATTTGCACCGAAACGTTGGCTTTGATTAAACAGTCATTGTAGAATGGTTTATCAGTGGCACTTACGGAGGCATGAGGCGAATAACGCCGTTCGAAGCGGGCCTCCTTTAGACCTACGCCGCTGCGGTCACTTTCTCATGCAGCCAGCCGGATCAGCTGCTCCGTGTACCGGCACAGATTGACATTCAGCTGCAGCCCCCCCCCCCCCCCCTCCCGGAACAGCAAAAGTACCTCATTTTTGCGCAGGACATTCTGGTGGGTAAGACTGGACGCCGGGTATCAGGGTAATGCTACCTGTTTGCGGTTCCATTTCATTTTTCACTTCGTGTTAACCATTTCAGACTCTGCTGGCTGCGGCACGTCGTAATTTAGGTTTTGGTCGCGTTCTCCACAATTTGATTTCTCTCGGACCAGACGTGAAGTGTTGAAACAGGACCCGCTCCTCGCTGGCTCTGTAGCGCGAAAGTGTCGCCTTCGATTCCGGAAGAAGCATGAGCGGCCAGAATCTGCATACATAGCCATAATGTATTTTACATCGTGTTGTCATCCGCTTTGGATGGCTGAAGCCAAAGGGCTGTTCCAAGCCAGAGTCGAACAAAGCTGGAAACGTGCACAACTAAACACAGCCACACCGACACTCGCACCTCAAGCACCCACTCAAACGCACCCATACCTTACGTACCCACTCAAATACACCCACACCCACACCCACACACCCACACACATACGTCGTACCCCTATCAAGCACTCTCACACACTCACACCCATACCTCACGCACCCACTGAAACACGTCCACACGTCACGCTCATGCTCATACACACCAATAACCCCACTCACTCCTCATGCACTCACTCAAACACACCCACACCTCACGTACCCATACGAATACATCCACGCCGTCACATCACGCAGGGTCTATGAAAAGGCGGAGGCATTAAAAAAAACTATCTAAATAAAACAAAAGCCACAGTCAGGAGTAAAAGGTATGGTTCACGTCACCAAGCATCGTTTCAGGACGCTGTGGCGTTGTCATGGCCACGGGTGACGCAGCAGGAGGGGGGGGGGGGGTGCGGAGGGGTTGGTTGCCCCTCTCTCACCCACTTTTCCGGCAGGCAGAAGTAGCTTGAGCATATTTTGCCCCTCAAAGTTTTGGAATATTTGCTTTGCCCAAACTGAAGGGCTAACTTTTCATATGTTACCAAAATCAGATCAAAGAGGCCTCCACAACTAAGCTATGGGGTACTAAATGGGGTCCAGGAGACCCCTCTGCACCAACAGGCCCGTTTGCTGGATCAGGAAGCCCTGTTTTGTACAAAGAAGGCCCCTTCGCCAGCTCGGGAGGCCCCTGGTATGAGCTAGGAGTCCCCTGTTTTGGATAAGGGGCAACCTCTACTTCAGGTGGCGCCTTTTCTGGACCGGGTGGCTCTCTAGCGCCAGGAGACCACTGTTCCGTATCGGGTGTCCTGTTTTGGAACAATAGGCCCGTTGGCGGATTTTGAGGCCTGCTTTGGAATCGGAATGATTCTGTTCTGGGTTAGTAAATAATGGCTCGGCTGTGCACAGCGAGGCCCTTTGTAAAACAGGAAGTCCAGTTTTGAGGTAGAGAGACCTTTTCCTGGGTAGGAAATATTCTCATTAGTATGAAGGCCCCTGTTTGAGATTTTGAATTGTTGAACTTGATTCACATGAATCACGTGATCAACAATACACATAGTACCAGTTGTATTAGGGGACACGTGCCACCAGTGCTACACTTAGATACGACACTGCCCAGGAGGCACCCCTGTAAGGAGGCCTCATCCTGTTCAGGTGTAAGGAGGCCTCATCTTGTCGTAGCACCGCCCCCGGTTATGGGCGCAACTCCTCACGGAAGCGTTTTGTGAAGACGCGCCGTCCGTCATGCGAGCTGCCCTTTTCCGACTGCAGTGCGTCGAAGCCGGGATGAGAAGACGAACGTGCTGAGTACCTCGCACGTCATTGAGGCGTTCTTGATTAGTAAGAAACGTACGGGCCGGTGACTGAGGCTCGCCTGTGATGTGAATTTCGTGGAAAAAGTGAGTATGTTACGAGTGAAGGTGGACGTGGCATGAGAGTACAGCCAGGCCAGGCCTTCGCGCACGCTAGAAATGTGTTGCATTTTCCACAAATGATCCGTGCGACAAAGTGCGTACGTAATATTGGGGCTTCACCATGCGTTGCAAGCCTCTCACCGTGGCGGAAAGGGCCGACACCATGAGACAATCGAATGCATAGCCGTGTTTTCCCAAACGCACACAAGCTATTAACTATTTTGAACTGCGGCCAGGCGTTTGGCAGAACCTTTGCCGTACACCGAAAAGAATAACGGACGCAAGAAAATCATAGTAGAAGTAATGGTGGTGGGCAGTGAGCTAAGGGGCAAGACATTGTGGAGAGGGGAGACAGCAGGCACATAGAGGAAGGAACACCGGCGGGAGAAGGGGGGGGGGGGGGAGGGGGCACGGCACCCCACTTTCCGGGATCGACTTCACATTTGACATTAACTCCTCAACTTGTATAAACATTCCTTCGCCTATGAGCAGGGGCATGACCCCAACTCAACACGTGAGTGGAACGATAGGTAGTCAGTCATCAAGCGGCACTAGGTTAAAATGTTGTCATCGTTGAGTTTCTGGAAAGCGATTTTCCCAGAGACGAGAACCTGATTATCGTTGGCCTATTGCACTAGAAAGGCACCGGCACGATGCAGGATAATGTCTTTGGTAACAGTGTTGAGAAGAAGGGGTTCTAGGGAAAGCCCTCAAAGGCTCGCTGACTGGTCGGCAGTGGGGGGAAGATTTGTGAAGCAAAGAGGCAAGCATTTGCTGTGGTCAGAAAGATACGTTTCATACCAGGCGGTGTCGTGGCAATGAAAGTGCAGTTTCGGAAGCAATTTAGAAGGATTCATCATTAATTTCTCCTGAAGAAAAGCTTAAAAGACGTCATAATGCATTTGTTTTCATTAAGCTCCTGCACCTACATTTAATGAAATCCTGGCAGCGTCCCTGGGCTAAAACGACAGTTCCCACGCGATGCCTAAAATTACGATGCACGGTAAACATGTCCAAAGGAAAACTATATTATCAGCAGGCACATTGATCAACTGAGACAGGAAGTAGCAGCAAGAAAGCCGAGAAGTTTATTGGGTGCTGGATTGGGCTAGACGTCTGCCAATGCGTTTTTGGCAGACGCCCAGTCCGACCGATAATGACAGCAAAGTCGGAGAAATTTACAATAAAGTGCCGATACAAAATTTCTTCGTCATCCGAATCACCGTTTATAGCGTCAACACTAACTTTCATGTGCTTCCACCACAAGACACGCCGCAATGACTCAAAAGGAGACATCAAGCTGGAAGACATTGGTGCGGTTATTGTTTTCGCAACGATTTTGTCTCAACGGATATTGCAACATTACTGTGACCACTCGGAGCAAACTTCCGGTCGACGCGCATCGAGGCTGCATGACCTGCATTGACCAGCAGCCTGGCGACAGCGGTCATTTTAAGCCACGTTCCACGGACAACGGTCACACTGTAGTGAAAAAGATGAAGATGATGGGAAAGTTCGATCATCTTTTTCCGTACTGATTGAATGTATGTACTCCAAACTGGCCAGAACACGCAAAACGGTACCCTACGATCATGTAAAAAAGTGCATCGAGAAGAATCGTGAATTCTAAGATGCATGTAGCTGCAGGCTTCTTGTCAGCCACTGCGGTAAGCGCAGGTAAGGCTGCGTACTGTCATGGCATGTGCAGCACTCTTGCACGATAATAGTGGTAAGACGTAAATCAAGACATAAATTGACATCTGAAGCCTGACAGTACAGGTATCTTGTCTGAAACGTTCACGTGAATGAACTAAATTTTAAGCAGCAGAGAAATCGACGTGACAGGCAGCATGGAAAATCGATATCGATTGAGCATATCGCCTTATTATGAGGCGGCATTGGCCGGAGCCCTGTTGGTGCACGTATAGGGTCATTAGCTCATGAGATTACCCCCGACATCTGCGACTCGGTTAGGGGTATCACAAGAAGCTGGCTCTTCGGGGAAGGGTAACTGATGACCCAGGAGCTAGTATGGGCAAACTGTGACTCTAAAAGAACAAACCGACGACATGGCGGTTATTAACTTTATATGAAGGGGATCGTCGTTGTCGACAAAATGACCCCATCGGACTAGTGCTTTACGACTGCATTGGAACCTCATTGGTGGTGTTTGTGCATCCGACCGCTGTTGGCATGCACACAACCGTATGATGGAGACGGGCCCAAATCATCATCATCATCATGATGGAGACGGTATGGCCAAATCGGCGTCACCTTCAGCGTACGTTATCTCGACACGTTCATGCCGCGACCAGCAAACTGCTATTGTTAACAGCCCCTGTTCAGCACTAGCTGTCACGGGAGAAAGGAAAGCTCTGCAAGCACCCTGACTCGGACTTCAATCACGCCTGGTCAGCAAGCGACAACAGGCTGCTGAGGTACCGGAGGTCCGCTGGGGTTGGGGTCCCGTTATGTCGGAGGTCGTTCGAACAAGATATTTACCTGGCTCTCTCTAACCCACGCCGCCAGCAAACTGTAGGTTTGCTGTTGATGAAGCACATTATTTTGGTTTGGGAGTTAGGGGTAATGATTCGGGAGCTGGAGGGTAACTATTCTCGCTGGCGCAAGACAGCGCTGCCAACGAGCGCCCTTGGATGGCAGCGATGATGTGCGGAAAGACCTGAAACTAACGTTTCACGTTTAGCACATAGATGTCGCTCAAACACAGACTTCCTCGTGGGCTCGCTTTCGCCGTGCTCAGACATTCGGTGCGGGTCGGGTAGTAAACAACGTCGCTGCCACGGATGCAGAATGCGAATGCCGTGCTGTTCAAATTGCTCGGTCGTTGTCTTGGTGATTTGGTGCGTTTTTTGTAATGCATCGGCTCGATTCAGCAAATATGAATTCCCTTGCATATTTAGTACCTACATTGGCATTTCCTTCCCTCCTAGATGAGATGTCATCTGTCAGTGCTAAGTCGCGCTACGATCCCCAGGGTCTTGGCCTGAATACAAAAGTGGGTATTAGTCGCAGCCGCACGGAATGGAACACAGAAAGTGTTAACTGGAACCTTCTCTTACCGGATCCCGGATCGCGGGTAGGTGTGCGCTGCGGTGTTATCTGCCATGCACACAGGCCTGCCACGCACGCAGACGTAGAAGCTAGGGGTTCGTGGGTGCCATGGTATCTCCAATTTCCAAATATTAAGCCTACGGCAACGCATGTAAGGAATTGAATTTAACATTGCTTGTGGTGTTTTGGGGCTTTTAAGAAAACAATATATCCCTGAAAAAATATCATAACGTCCGTTTTTCCACAGACTTCATTATGCCCCTTTTCCCCTAAATCTGTGTTGCTAGTGGTTGAAACAGGACTAATGTGAATGGATTAAAAATTACCGCCAATGTCCCTATTTTTTCTTGCTATAATGACCTCCGGTTCTAAATATCGCTCCACATGTTTTGCATTGGTGCGGCAACAGATTCTGCGAATTGAATACGGCCAAAGCAACTGATGATGTGTTAACTTCCGAGAAAAGTCGTGGGGCAGATGCCCAAGCCCCGTTGGCAATAGGGTGTCGAGGAACAATGCGCAGTGGTCGAATCATGCATACATTGACTTATTAACTGCCGAGAACACGGCATGGCCACTCTTCAAGGGAGTGGGCTGTCACCTGCGCCGCAATGAAAACCAGAGCCGGTAGAATATTCATTCAATCGTGATTAGTGATGTCAGACGTGATAAATGTATTTTTTAATCAAATGCCCCGGGGGTTACGAACTACCAATTTACCGGGTATGATCGGCGACGAAATGGGCACTTTTGCGAACTTTTTGGTGGCAAATAGCAAAAATGGAAACAACGCACAGCAGACCAACCCAGTTAGACGGAACACAAAGCTTAGTATTCGTCTGTACTCGATAACGCCTGCAGCGCGAGCTTCGCTTGTAGAGCACGTGTCGAAACATTGATGTTTGGCTGTATGAACAAGTTTAGCCGAGGCAGTTGAGCCACAAAATGCTACCAGACGTAATAAATTATACCAGGATAGTTTTGTACGCAGGCGACAATTATACTGTAGCCTACACCCTAATATTGTACATATTAATAGATGTGTGCATTGACATAATATATATATATATATATATATATATATATATATATATATATATATATATGAATATATAGATAAGGTGCCACACTAGCGTCTGGTACATCAGTTAACATTGCATGGCACTGAGGGAAAGATTCTTGGCTGGGTAAGGGCTTGGCTGCTAGGTAGGAAGCAAAGAGTGGTACTCAATGCTACAAAATCTCACTGGGAGCTAGCAGAGAGCTGGGGATCCCAGAGGTCAGTTTTGGGTTATTATGTCTTTAATATTTTTGTGAATAATATTGAGATAAGACTACGAAATAAGGCGCAAAAATTTGCTGACGATATTGCGCTGGTAGGGCTGTCGAACAATACTAGCCAGATGAACCAAATTCAACTTCACTTGAATGGACTAGCGAACTGGGCTTCTCTATGGCAGACGCCATTTCATTATGACAAATGTAATGTGATGCGCCTGGATAGTTCCAACAGTGACGGCGTTAGCTATAAAATGGGAGGCCGGGACTTAGATCAGTTCAAAGAAGTAAAGGACTTAGAGGTTACAATTTCTCGGGATTTAAAGGGCGAAAAACAATGGGAGGTTGCTAGGAATAGGTTACTTTGGATGACTTATGAGCAGGAACGTCCATTACAAGAGTAGTAATGTTGTCAAAAAGTTGTACTTAGCTTACGTCAGACCACACCTAGAGTTTGGTGTACGGACTTGGTCCCCACGCTTCCAAAAATATATAGATAGGCTGGAAAGAGTACAGCGGAAAACAACTGGGATGATAGATGGAATTGGCGACTTAGAACATAAGGATAATCTTAGGGCCTTTGATTTCTATTCACTGAAATATCGCAGGCTTGGGGATTTGATAAAGTTATGCAAAATTATGAAGGGGATTGCCAAGCTAGATCTACATGGAGCACTGAAAATTAGACCGAGACATAGAGGAAACCAGTTTCAGTTAGGAAAAGGTGGGGGTAGGACTATGAAGAAACAGATGTCATTTAGTCAGGGAGTAGTGAACCATTTGAATGAGCTCACAAACCAAGTTGTGGGAATTCCTTCTTAGTAATATTCAAAAAAAGTTTGGACATGTTCTCTCGGACTAAATATGATATTCATAGCTAAATTCATGTACGTCAGGTGATTAGTTTTGAAGATGTGTACGGGACCTGGGGAAGGCCAGCCTCGATGGGGCCTTGTAGCTCTTTGTTGGCCGGATATCATCATGTCTTTATGTATTTGTGGCTCTACTTCCTTTAAATTCAAGGATAAATATGAGAGAACGCCACGAAAAGGGCCAAAGCACGAGCACCAACAGCATTTGGCTCAGTACAAATACAAAGCCGCCACGGGCCATCTCTCGGGAGATTGAAGAACTATAGTTGAATGCTCTCATGCAAACATTTTATGGTGCAATTAGACCAGGATGCATTGAGGAGCACATTTACGAAACATACAAAATTGATGATTTGTTTGTTCAGAACATTCTTTTCCACTTCAAAGTTTACTCTCCGTTATAAATTGGCCTATCTTATCATCTCTGAAACTTTATTCACTATCTGCAAACGTGGAATATTCTCTTCAACGGGCTTTCAGAATGACACTTCTGTAAGTGCCGTTAGGCGTATCCTAACTCTTTGAACAGAGTAACGTTTTCTGTGGCCACATTGTGATCCTTGTGCGGCGGTCGGATAGACAAAAGGATCCCTAAATATGTTATTTCTACAATCGTTCAGACGCCTTTTAGAGGGTTTATTCTCTTAAAAGCTTCCTTGGGAGTAATTTCTCTCATGTGACTGGAGTGTCCGCACTGGCAAATTATTGGAACGAAGTAAATGTAGTCTTGGAATGTCTTGGCGAGCAAAACAATAGCTCAGTATCCAAAATTTGTGAACCGCACGACACATGCAACTTTGCAAACTTGATTTTACGACTTATTCGCATGTAACAAACAACAACAAAAAACGAGCGCCGTCAGTTGTGGTCCGCTTCCACAGCACATGCTCATGCCGCGGGCTAGTTATGACCAAATTCTCACCTAGCGAGATAAAAAGCATATTACCAAAATTGACAGATATGGGAAGCGAAGGGAAAATTACACAGGCTCTAATCTATCGCTACTCGCCAGAATTTCTCAGTTCCCTTGATTCTGTAAATGTAAATGGCTGTAAATTCTGTAAATGGCTGCACGTGATACTCCTGTAAAAGAACAATATTTGTGCACTTCCGTATAACTGTAAGCCACACTAGAAATGCAACGAAAGTCGGCAGAGATAAGAGCCGACAGGGATAACAGCTGAGCCGAGAAAACTTGAAGGACAAAAAGCGGATAGAGATAAAATTCGGCGGGGATGAAAGTCGTTGAAGATGACACACCGAAAAACTTTAACCATTTGGAAAGAAAAACACCATGTGAGCCGTGAACCACGGCTTGGCGTTGATGAAATAATAGTGGAAATCATGAAACAAGGGCTTGCCTTCTGTAGAAAGTCAACAGGATCCAGGATCTAGGTTCTGGTGTTTGTAAAGGAACCAGTGGGAGCTAGGAGTCCATATTTTAAATTGAGAAAGAACTAGTGAGCATCAGCACGTGATTGCGTAGCAGCAGGGCCAATAAAAAAACGGAAGTCGCAACGGGCACCATCCTCTGTGCACCGCCTCCTAACGTGGGTACCCGCGTTGCTCGCGATTTTGATGGGAATATGTTGTGGAAGTGTGGAAACTCCCACGTGGAAGTGGAAGCTTCCAGGGTTCCCATAGCATAGTGGCCGTCCGACAAGTTTAGCATGCGTTACGTATAACTCTGTTGTGAAGGCTCGAAGGCTGGCTTCCTGTTAGCGTGTGCCGGGTGAGCACAGATGGGTCCAAATTAGAGGTCCAGGGCTGAGAGGTAACCAAGCGTATGGAACCCGCTGATGCATCCAAGTGCAGTCGGAAACGTCCCATTCAGTGTCAGGTATCAACTAACCCAGTCCCTCCTGTTCGTTGATTCCTTTGACATCTGATCCTTTACTGTGATCTCAATTGACGTCTATCCATTTTTGTCCGTCAACTTGTGTTTTCTTACCTTCTTCTACCTTTTACCTTCTATCTATGTCGAATTGTATGCTCTTCAGCTTTTTTACTTTTTAAGCTTAAGCCATCTCGACTTTTATCTCCTTCGACTTTTTATCCATTGACTTGTTAGACACGATTCTGACCTCATTTGCTTTTTTGTGCCTTGACTGTCGAATTCAACATTCATCCTTTTCGACCACTTCCGTTTGATCTTTTCCCTCATTTTTCCATCGTTCATGTTCGCTAGACTTCTTGTCCGAGAACCGGGCTTATCAGTGAGTGCAGACCTACCGCCATGTGTGAGGTGCTTTTAGCTTAAGTGGTGCGTGCCATCATGACATTGTTGATCAATGTGGCTATAACATTAGTTGGAAGAGGAGGATATCTCCAAGCTCTTCACCCTCTCAGCATTCTGGTTTAAAGAGGCCGAACGGATAGCTCTGTGTTTCTGTAGCGGTTTACCTGCACGTGGTGAGACCTGGTTCGAAATACGAATTGGCAGGCTTGTGCATTGCCTCCTCTCGGGAATAGATGGCAACATGTGGCTTCTACGTCGAGTCACGTTTGTTATGATGGGTTTTGCCGTGCGTTGCACACAGGAAAGGGCGTTTAATTACTTGGCGTGCTGGAACATTCCATGATCTGAGGAGCTTGACGGTTTTGTTTGTTCATTGCAATGCAGCGTATGGAATGCAAGCTCCCGATGGCACCAACTGTTCCCAGATTTTGTTCTGTTGTGGGAATGTTCAGTAATGACCATTTTCTTAGGACTTTGATTGGCCTTTGACCTGTCTTTGGCCTCATGTATGCATCATTCAGCGTCATACCTATCAGTGGTGCTGCCTGCAAGACTTACATTATTTTTCTGTATTCCGCCCATCTGCTCATCTTCGACTTTAAGTTGCGGGGAGGTGCTATACTATAATGCTTCATCTTTACCGGATCTCGTGAGCCATTAGCTGCGTGTGTAAAAAGTGCAATTAATCCTCGCCCTGATACGCAACCCCTGCCAATATTTTTTGAAGGTACCTCTTTGGTATGTTAGGAAATCGTGCCCAATTTTTTATCACCCTATGGGGCATCCATTGCGCGCACTTTGACACCAAAAAACGTGCTGCTGAATTGCCTGTTTTTGGGGCGGCGTCGGCTTTTGAGGAACATTCACGGCGATCTACGGTCTGAGCGGGCGGGCGGGTGGCAACCAGCGATGCCGCGCAACGCGCGCGGCGGACCGGCATCGTTACATTAACAGAGCTGTGTACCATAAACACATTCTTGGAACACATACAAATATACGCCATTGTACTCAAAAGCGAAAAACACGCCTGTTTAAGTTCCGTGGCTCACAAGACATAGTGGCGTAGGCATCATGTTGCAAGCCTAAAAAAGTGTGGCATTCTAAAAAAAATTCGGCCTTAGACCTGTCCTTATAGGGTCAGTTACTCGTGCTAATCTAAAAACTAGTACTAATCGCGAGATCTCGTTGAAATCAATCCACTGGTGTTTCCGCTACGTTTTATGTTTATTAGTTTGGAAACCCCAAGGGAGGAGTCGGATCACCATCCGCATGCTTTCAGCCCTAGTTATGAAAAACGGCAATTGAGGGCGAGGGTTATGTCAGAAGAGCACCCGGTTGCAATTGAAAAGATGTCTATTCCTCACTTATTCTTGTCATCGTAACAGCTTACAAGACATTGCAATGCAAATTGTTCCATATTTGCTTCTCTGGAAAGGGACCGAAAATTGCACCAGTGACATTTCATCGGTTTTCAGTTTACCTATCCCGAATGGAATTACTCGCGGCTGCTATTTCAGACCTTTCTACCAGGAGGTAGGAAGAACTGGAGACATCCGTACGAAGCATGCATGCTACACCACCTAGCACCCATGCACATAGCCAAAGGCCACTTGGTTTTCGCCGTTGAGCAGTGACGTCTCGTTTTTGCCACGGGACGGTTAAGCAGCTGCTGACTCGCTAGCCGGGAACTACCGGGAAAGCTGCCGGGAACGCCGCAAAACTGGCCTTTGTTTTGCCTCCTTTGAAGTCGGGGCGTCCGTGCAGCAATGCCTTGACACCGCCTTGCAGCGGACGGTACGACATTAGGTCAGTGTCCGGGCGCGTTACCCTGTCAACACCACACGACCGCCGCTACTTGGCCATTCGTTTGATGTATTATATATATATATATATATATATATATATATATATATATATTTGTATGTATGTGTGTGTGTGTGTGTGTGTGTGTGTGTGTGTGCGTGTGTGGGTGTGTGTGTGCGTGTGTGTGTGCGTGTGCGTGTGTGTGTGCGTGTGTGTGTGTGTGTGGGTGGGTGGGTGTGGGTGTGGGTGTGGGTGTGGGCGTGTGTGTGGGTGTGTGTGGGTGGGTGTGTGGGTGTGTGTGGATGTGGGTGTGGGTGTGTGAACATGCTGACATTTCAAGCGGGTAATCCCTGCTACTGCGCAGGCATGCACCATCTCTCGCCATGTACTCCGTGTGCAAATGTGATGGCTGCTCGCGCGAGCTGTAGTTCAGAATTTCATTGAAGCGTAATATGTATAAAGGACATCTGTCAACACTGTAATGAAGGTGTGAACTGATGAAAACTTGTGTTTACATTTCTGCGAGCGAGTGCTTCATCCGTTACACCGGGCGTGCATCAGGGATAGGCAGGTATATTTGTTCTGACCGAGACCGCAGGGCTACAGGCAGACGAGGCTTCCAGGCTATGGCTTTCCCATTTCTGCACCACTTTTATCGACACGTCCGTTCAGTGATCTTGTGCTCATAAAAAGCTTGCGTTCTCCTTTCAATGTAATAAGAACGCACGCAGTAGGAGTAGATAAATCAAGAATTCGTGTGATTGCTTTCCACCTTTTAGCCATTGCCTCCTGGCCTAAAAAGACTGCTAGTTTGCATTGTATGCACTTAAAATGCTAAAACCCAGGGGTTTATGAAGCTTATGGGGCTTTCTTATTGCTATCAAACAGGTAAAACAAGGACTCCGTCACACCTTTCATGCCAGTAGTTCCCGCCCTTCTCTCTCGGCCTGCACTAATCCCTAGCCATAAAGCAAGGTCACAGGTGTTCAGCGCTTGCTCAGCCTGCACTCGCGGATTCAAAAAGATTCTCTGCCTCTACACCAACGCCGTTGTAAGCTGAGCTTCATGACACCCTCTTCGCCTTTGATATGGGCTCCATCTGTCCTACTGAGCGCTCTTCTTTTTGCGCCACTGGCAGCATCGGCTGTTTGTCTGCTGAGTTCGGCCATTCGTCGCTCACAAGTTTGTGCTGATTTCGACGCTTGACTACTGAGTCAATACTCCAGTCAATCGCCGAGTTCTTATCGCGGCGCTGTTCGTGATTTGCAGCTTTGGCAGCCACTGCACTGTGCGTGGCGGGCATGCTACATTTTTTCAAATCTTCACTCATCAAATCTTCTCGCATAATATCCAGCTAATGGGGAATATTAATAAAGAACGAAGTTATCAAAATCGTTTTGAACATGAAAAAACCCGACGCTCGGCGTTGCGGTCTCCGTAAGCCGAGCGGCGTCGGCTCCACGGCTACCGGCGGCCAAAGGGTGGACAAAAGTGATGACGCATCGACAAGATATACCCTTGAACGCTTTGAAGCATCTATTCGTGCACTGAGAAGGCAGTCATGGAGGATATCGCACCTGTACGATTTTAAAGGCCATCACAGGAACGGATATTTATGTACAGCACCGCAAATTGGCGCCGGAATCTGGTGAAGGAACTGGAAGACTAAAGGTGGAATTTCTATGTTCCGTGTTGCTGTAGCCAATAACCTGTTCAGAGAACAACCTCATGTCTTAGAATTTAGAACACGCGCTACGTTTAATTTTTCAGCGGCACAAATCGATTTTGAAAGAGTTTTGGAAACATTTTTCACGACGGTTGTTCTCGCGCGCGCGCGGCGCTCGCCGCCCGGTGTTATCTGCAGCGAATAACGCCGTTCGGTTTTACAGACGCTGTAACCACGGCCATACCTGTTTTTACTCCTGAGGTTCTGAGCGCGCAGGCTCAAAACTTCTTTACGTGAAGTGCCTCATTGCTCGCTTCCGCAAATGATGGACGTCCTCCAGCAAACAGGTGTTGGCTGTTTATTATTTTTACCCCGATCCGATCGTTTATATTGAACATTGAGGAGGCTCCGTACCTTTTCCGGACAGCGAGGTAGAACGTTGTCCATTGGTAGAACACTACGGGGCGCGTTATCGTTTCCCATCAGCGGCTGAAAGGCCCATCCGCCCTAGCGCGGGCAAGTACCGGCTGCCATTCTGGAGACACGGGGTGGGTACCCAGGTCGATCCAGGGGCCCTTAAAAGGATACATCATACATTGGCTCTCTCCCTAACGCGGAAAGCATCATTTGGCGAGGGGCCTCCCTCTGACCCAAGCAATTGGCCTCAGATCGACGACGGGGCCCTCATTGACGTAACAAGATCCTTATAGTCACAGGTGGTCAAAAAATTGACACAGAGACTCCAGATCAGCTTAATGAGCTATAGTTGGAATGGCGTGTAGGGCCTCCGTTCCGATCAGGACCCCCGACTGACTCGACCCTTCCGTTCTCAGCGTGGGCTCTGCAAGTTCTCATGCTTTCTTTCGCTGCCAGAGGGCCCCGACCAATTCAAGAGACCTTCTGGCATTCGGGGTTCGGTCCCTTTCTATGTCCATCACATGTTCCCCTGGCCGACCTAGGACCCCTTGCGACACAGGCCACTAGTGACACAGGCCCCTAGTAAGTCATCGTGGGCCCCTGACCAACACAGGGGCCCCTCATTGCTTTAGAGACCTCGACCAATGCAAACCGCAGGCACCGGCATTGTTCCTGCTCGGGAAGTGAGGCCCTAGGGTTCAAGCCCACACGGAGCCAACTGTTGGGTGTTGGTAGGCTCTGGCCGAAATAGAGACCATCATTGTCCCAGGGCCTCGATAGGCTCAAGATGCTCTCTGACGGGCATTTAAGATTATGGGCCGGGATCCTCAATATAACATACAGCCCTTCCCTGACAGGAAGCCCTTCGGCCCTCCAACAGAGACTCTTGATTTCGGCGCCGAAGGGCCCTCCGGGTTCCTCTTCGGGCCCCACAAACACTGTCCCTGGCCCAATTTGAGGCCTTTGCCAATACAGGACCCTCTGAATGGCACTGTGGGCCCCTGGCCGACAACGGGAGCCGTTATTGACCAGTGGGCTTGACTATTGTAAATCGCTGCCCCGGCCCTGTCTTTGCTTGGGAAATGGGCCATCAGTTCTGACCGACACGAAGCCAACTGTGCGGTCCTGGTGGTGCCGGGACGGTACAGCGCCCTTCGTCAATGATAACAAAATTTATCTCCCACCTTGGGGAGCTTCCAGTAACCCTGACACTTATGTCTCATCGGCCATGTCTTATTACACAACTGGCAACATATGCAAAAAACCTAACCACACGAACCAGCCTACGGTTATTTCAGACTAGGAAATTTTGGAGGCTATAACGCATCCTCTGTATGCCACCAATTATTCAGATAATCCACAGATTTCCATTCTGTATTTTATCACATACTAGCTGCCACCGTGGGTACCTAATATTTTCCAATGTCAATGAGCACAGAATAACTATATAATCTGCACAACATAAGTGAGCGACGCAAGCTCTCCAGAAATTACTCGAGCTCCACCATAAGTTTTAAAGGCTTAACCCCCTCCCCCTAGTTCCTAGTATGCATGACTTACAGAACTGATCATGGGCCTATGTTTCGCTTCAAATCTAGATGAGTCTCCAGCTCTCCGCTCATCACTGGCTCTATCCCCGGCCTCGTCTCTATCCTCGCCTCGGCTCTATCCCCGGCCTCGGCTCTATCCCCGGCCGTCTCCATCCGTGAGCAGAAACTTCGCGAACCTTTCAACAACTCATTACAATGTCCTATCTTGAAGGAATAACTATGTTGTAATGATTGCTGTGTGAAAGGATGTGTTATCCTAAATCATTTGCATTGTGTTTCATATATGTTGGTTTTTACAAATTTGCTTTACAAATTTGAAATGATATAGACAGTGGTCAGCTGATATCATTGTTAGGGAGGAACCTATATGTGACTCTCCAGTCTCCTGCACCCATTCAGTTGCCAGTTGGCAAAGTTTTGAACATCTTGTCCGATGTGCATAAAAGATAGCACTATTCGTGCAATCTTGCATTCAGAATACAGATGACTGATTTGGATGACTGATTACTGATTGGTTTGGCCAACTAGGCCACGTAGGATAAGTCAGGTTAGTTTGGCCATAATTTAGCAAGTATAACAACAAAAGCACATTTTAAGATGCGCGTTCAATTGCGATTGATGCACACTTAGTCCTAAATGATAACGTACATAATATAACTTATGTACGTGGAAAAGCCTTGGTGGATATCACAAGCCCGTCCTCGTTTCAGATCATCCAATTATCGGGCTGTAACAGGGACGGAGCCAGGTAGAGGGCCAAGGAGCTGTGTCCCCCTTTCCACCTCCTTACCGGCGAAGAGACTAACCGTAGCCAAAGCGTGGTTTTTGCAGGAACTTGGCCCAAATTTTGGGGGAAACTGGGCATTAGCTCATGCTCCCTCCCTCCTCAAAAAAGGAAGATTTGGCTGCGTGTCTTTTTTGAGCTGTTTGACACACAGAAGGCTCTCTGACACACGGGTAATACTGATGTATCTCTCAGCCCTCGGACAGAAAGGCAGGTTTAACACAGTGTTGGTACGCGGCAACCCTTCCGAAAGGCTATTTTGGTGACAATTAAGTGTACACGACTCCACACCGCATTATCGAAAAGCAGAAGCAGGCGCCAGCCATAGAATTGGGATGTAGCAATACGGATGCCAACTTATAACACATTATAGCAGAATGCTCATCTCCGCTCGATCTCGGCCGCCGCGGATGCGAGACGCAGAAGAAAAAAGCGTCCGCACGGGAGGAAAGTTTAACGACATCCTCGTGTTCATGCAAGGCAAAGCCTTGCTAGAACCTCGGAATACAATCCGTGCGTTTGTCGGAAGCGCTTCGTTGGTTGTTACTGATAATTATGCAATGTGTTACAATGGCATGTACCTTACGTGGCAAAGAAGCAGGTAATTTGAACAAGGAATAGCCTCTGTACTTTTTCGGGCACGTCCAACATTGCTGCTACGTAGCTCCGAGCCTGGTGTGTTGAAACTTTTCTAGCAACCAACCAGCATATTCCTCTTCTCTGCAGCAACGGTTGGTGATTTCTCGATTGCTCTTCTGTTACTTCAACCGCATGAAACTTGTTAATCTAGTTTGCAGGGAAGCCGGACAAGCTGAGAGATATATCTGTCGGCATGTGCGATGAGCCAGTAGAGGTGTGCGTGTGCTGCGTTCAATAAGGCTATCGTGACGAGCACTACCCGTACGATTCAATGCCAATGTCAGATCGCTCTGTGTCGGATAAGGCTATCGTAATGAGCAATACCCGAACGATTCAATGCCAATGTCAGATCGTTCTGTGTCGGATAAGGCTATCGTAATGAGCAATACCCGAACGATTCAATGCCAATGTCAGATCGCTCTGTGTCGGATCAGGCTCGACAGAGCTCGCTGGTCTTCCATCGACCTGTCACCGGCGTCTACGCAGTGTCGTTTTTCCAGCACGACACCCCTGCTGAGCCGAATCAGCCATCGTTTCGCCTGGGTAAGCCATCAGCTCATCGGGCGGCCAGCTGGGCGCCAGCGGCCAGCTGCCGGAGGCAGACCGCACGCTGGTTCGTACAAAAACAAAAACGAACAACAAAACAAAACAAACGACAAAAACGGCTGACTTGTCATACCGACACAGTGCTGAAGTCTGGCGTGTACGGTCCCGGTTTCAAAAGGCAAACTTGTCATTTGACACACAGCTGAATGTTCGACTGTGACCGGTCAA
Organism: Pollicipes pollicipes; assembly: GCF_011947565.3. Classification (NCBI taxonomy): domain Eukaryota; kingdom Metazoa; phylum Arthropoda; class Thecostraca; order Pollicipedomorpha; family Pollicipedidae; genus Pollicipes; species Pollicipes pollicipes. The sequence goes on from NW_023596297.1 coordinate 16,921,273, forward strand.
ACTTATCATATCAAGACAATGCTGAAAACCGACCCTTTGTTGGTACCATCAACGAACGGCAGACCTGGCGCTGGTCCATGCGCTAGGTCTGCTTCCAGCGCCAGTGTGTGTATCGTATGGGAGGCGTTCATACTATCCAAGGTGCAGAATGTCTAAAGGTACAGAATGTCCAGAGTACAGAATGTCCAAGGTACAGAATGTCCAAAAGTTAATTATGTCCAGAGTACAGAATGTCCAAGATGGTAAATAGCTTCCAAAATGACGCAGAGTGGAAAGGGCCCGTTCATAATGCCCAATGTACAAAATGTCCAAAGTACAGACTGTCCAATGTACGCATTATCTCAGGTACAGAATGTCCAAGAACCAGGGCTTCCAAAACAGTTCTTGGAGCGGCCGCCAGGGTGTGAATAATCGCCCTTATTGGTAGGCAGCGTTGCTCCGCCCAGCGCCGGCCGCTCGCCTTCAGTCGACGCCAGTACGAACACTTCAACATGCGGCCGGCGGGTCGCATAGCAACGGATTCATTTCCCACGCCGGTGTAGAGATGGTGTCAGATGCTACTGGTCGGCGAGGCCGTGCTCGACTTGTAAGTGATCGTTGAATACGAGACGAGTACCGTGGAGTGGGGCGTTGGACACGCGCGGAGCTGCTGTGAAAGCGTCGCAGCGCTGCCCTTAGTCGGCGTGGAGCTTGTTCTGTGTCTGACCGGGGGCGTGTTCGCTGTTTGGTCATAGCTATCTGCAACTAGAATCTCTTGTTGCAACTCTTGTTTGTTGTAAGTGATCGCTCTCACGTTTTTACCACAATTAGCCTGCACCGTCCAACAGAGTAAACCTTGCAAGAAAGGGGAAAGTACGGGTATCAATAATTTATGCTTCTTATCGGGTTAATAACCTGGTACTGATCAGTTATCAGTGGGATCTAGCTCAAAGGTGTAGCATATCACAAAGCACGCTACATTACAAATCATAGGATATGGTTCAATGAAAAGCTGTTTGTGGTCACGATACTGCACATGATACCATTTAGAACGATTAGCTGGTGCACCAAGAAATTGGTGGAGATTTTCCATTGATGCGGATTCCCCGCATCAATTTATTGGATCTGGCAGGGGCGGCGCCAGGCGATATAAGTTAAGGAAAAGCTTTTCCAGGGGGCTTCCTGAACAACATGGGGTCTCCTTTCAGAGGGGGGGGGGCCTGGCCATGCCTGGTCATTTAGAAGCGGGCATCGAGACATGTGACAGACACGACACGACTCGAGACATGTGAGTCCTCATTGAACTGGACCATGCATTAATTTTCATGTAAATCAATGTCGACAAGAAAAATCCAGAATAGGGGAGTGCGTAAATGTTCAACTGTGTTAAAGTCTAGGTTCAGTGCGTAAACGTGACACCGGTCGAGTCGTGAACTAGCAACCCTGAATGGGGGGCCAAACGCATAAAAATACATCCAAGTTGTCGAAACATGGCTGTTGTCCTCCACGGCTGTCCATTCACTCTCCCGAGCCGGTAACTCATAAAGTAACGAAGCAGTTACGCCGCTGACGAAGCAGCAACGGTGAGCTTGTCTCCCGAGCTGGGAAAGATGAGGGTCAGAAAAACTGTGTTCTTAAGGCTTAATGCCTGGAAGATCTATACGTGGAACACCTACACTCGGATTGCCCACGCTCAGCAGTCTTTGGAAGAACCTTCCGCTCCCCCAGATGAGACACTAGAAGGAAATGGGGTAAATAGAAAATGTGGAGCGCTGAGGGCGAATAACGGGGGGGGGGGGGGACTCAAACCTAACCACACCGTCACATGTGGACTGGGCAGCACGCACTGACTGAGCTACGGCGGCGTTTCTGCGACTAAAAGTCCCACCAGTTCAAGAGGAGGCACTGATTAACAAGTCATGAGATCCCGCCAGGGTCAGAGGAAGCTGTACTTAGTTTCATGTATCTAGGAAGTTAGTTTGTAAAGTAGGCGAAATCTGAGGACAACTTCGGTTTTTTAGATATGCTCGTCCTGCGAGGGAAGTCGGTGACACTGCCTCTGTTCATCGCATGAGGACAAACCCAAAAATCCATCACTCGTTAAAAGAAAAAGGCAACGCTTGCACGTGCGGCAACCGTTAATGCTTACAACAGTACCGTAACACGCACACGCACACGTGCGCGCGTGCGCACACACACGCGCGCACGCACGCACGCACGCACGCACAGTTGTTTTCCTCACAATTATGAAATCTATGTCAAAAACACAGGTACGTCAGTACACCGGGAGACACTTTGTTATGCCAAGATGCTACGCCAATATTTCCAAAATATTATGATAATTCACCAGTTCCAGGTAGCACACGTGGTCGCCTGTGAATAAGTTAACGCAAAACGCGCAACTCATAAGGCCTGTAAATGATCGCAACTGTTGAAAATCCGCGCAGATTCTGACAAAAAGTATTAAAGTAATCAAGCACGCAAGCTTCCATATCCCAATGTTAGGCACGCGGCACTATGATAAGGCCTGCACGAGACATCGATGGCAGGCCGGAAGGTTTCGATGGACTGCATCGCAGATCAGAAAGCAATTCGTTACAGGAAATCAGTGTCCAAATCAATCGGCGGACAACTATTGCTAAACGTACTTTACCTGAACAACAGCGCTAACGATCAATATTTCACCATGGTGCTTGCGAGATTTTCCTCTGTCAAAGTTTACCGACGCGCAGCGATCCTTATATCCTTGGTCCACGTTGTCTTATGCCGTTGCTGAAATGTGCACTTAAAAGTTAAAGTATGTTATAACGTGTGCCATTGGTGTATGTATGTGGACTACTTCTTCCCTTAATTGTAAGCGTACGCTCTCCGTAGACTTGTGTCCCCAGGTGTTCAGTAAACAAGCTTAAGTTCCATGCGTTGTTCTTCTCACATGCAATTTCACTGGAAAAAAATCACAAGACATTTTGTGTACCTCCTGTGCGTACAAAACCATGCACCATGTATTGTATATTTTGCTCTATGCTGTGCATTTTACTCTTGGTCCATTGAGACTATGGGTGTAGGAACGGGGGGTTAGGGGACCATGCCCCCCCCCCCCACTCTTCATGGTGGGGGGTGAACAATGTTAACTGCACCCCACCCCAGCCCAACCCCCCAACTTTTCAGATTAAGTTTGCATTTGGCTTACTTTTGCACTACATTTAATATGCATGCCGATTTACCTAGTTCACCAGACATCGCCCTTAAGATGTGTCATCTTTTTCGTTTGCTCATTGGCCATCACTTAGTGGTACAGTCGCAACGCCGGTGCCGCACGGGCTGGAGACTGCAACGCCGGGCGTCGGGACTGTTGTTGCTGTGACTTGGGAGCGCGCATGTTCAAAACCATATTACGTAGCTTTCTTATCAGTAATCAGTTATGACAGGATCTTGGGCATATTAAGACGAACATGGGTTAGCCATGTTAACACAAATTAGGAACCCCATTTCATCTACAATCTACGATCAGGAAGAGCTCAATATCTCTGAAGAACACAGAAAAACGCGGAACTGGAGTCTTTGTGACAATTATTGGACTATCTGCGGTGATCACGAATGTTGTTGCGTCACTGAGTGTTCCTGCGCTGAACCGGGGTTAATTGCGCGGGTCAGAATGCCTCACGTGTCAGGGATGGGAACAATGTGACATGAGGGCCTCCGGATCGACCAGGAGATCCCGGCCCATGTCGTCAGAATGATAGTCAGAAGACACTTTGCGATGGGACGGAATGGCTCTTCAGCCCTTGACCGGAAACGGTAATGTACCCGTGATGTTCTACTCAAGAGGTCCATTATCCGGAAGGAAATAGAAAGGTATCATTATTGTTGAGTATGGCGGGGTCTCATTGTTGTTGAATAGGATGGGTCGAAATAAGCTTAAAAAACGAGCGAGTTCATGCCATGTTTACCTGAGAACGTTCATTTGTCAGAATGTACTAGTGAAGCAAAATACATCAAAAGGCTTGAACATACCCGCCCGCAACCTCGAGAGCAAGGATAAGGATGGTCTGGGCTGCAGCTTCCGCAAGACCGAAAAGTTTCGGCCACTGCAAGTGCCACCAGACGGCGGACGCCGTGTTAATCCGTCTCCTGTATTGATAAATACTTGCAAAAACACGAAAAACAGTTATTCTACCTTCACTCTTCCAGTTCAACCACCAGATTCACGGTGCTATAAGGGCTAATCCGTTCTTTTCACCAGTCAAAAAATTGTACACGTAACATATGCGCTCAGACTGCCTTCTTAATGTAAGATATGATGTCATGAAGCTTTCAAGAATACTTTTTTCAGGAGCGTCGTCACTTTCGTCCACCCGTTGGCCACAGCTTAGCATTAGCTGCTAGGCCGACACCGCGCAGCCTACGGAGACTGCAACGCCAGGGGAAGAGGCTTGCGTTTCTAATATTTTAGAGTGTGCATGCTCAAAATTACGTCACATAACTTGTATTGGTGGTCGATTACAGCGTTTAAAGGTCATCATTTCAGAGGCGTCATCATTTTCGTCCACCGGTGGGCGACGGCTAAAAGTTAGCTACTGGGTATTTCGCTCCGCGAAAAATGGAGACTGCAACGCCTGGTGTCGGGGTTTTTGTTGCTAAGATTTGCGAGCGCGCATGTTAAAAAGGCATGTGACATAAATTGTATCACTAATAGATTCTAGCTGAATGGTGAAAATTTTCAGACAAACATGGCTTGGCCATGTTAACACACATTGTTGGCCACTCGATCTGCAATCAAATTTTAAGCTTCAAATCTTGATCAAACACATCGATCTGCAGTCTACCTTCGCGATGTCCTCAAAGTCTGTAGAACTGAGATGAAAATTCTGACAAGGCGTCTGAATTATATCGGGTTAGAAAGAGTCAACTAAACCATTGCAAATCAGGAGCGGCGGTGATTTATTCCATGCAGTCGTTCAACGCCTGATTTCTGCAGTTTATTGACCACAAAATACCAACAGAGTTGAGCTCACGGTAGCTCCTGGTTTCTGTTCGGGTTATAAGGCAAAAATAACAATAAAACGAAGAAAACCGTGTCCCCTGTGAACAAGTAAGCTATATCCGGGAGTTTTTTGGGGGGAGGGGGCATCACCATAGGATGGGCTTTTGTCCACCCTGTGTTCCTCCTTGGCAAGGCTCTGGCTATGCCCCTGGCTACACACAAAAGCAGATCAAATCGCGCACGTTGCATGATGGACAATGAAATGTCCGTTGGGCTAATTCATACCTAAGGCAGACAGCTTCCCGGAGGCTACTTTTCTGCGATGGTGTGGTGTAAGGTAAGGTTTTTCGGAAAAAGGTACTGCTGCAGGTGTCCAACACATGTTTCATACACCATGTGGTAGCAACGCTGATCCAAAAGTATGCAACACATTAGCCATATGATCAGCTCGTAGTCAGTCATGAGGGAGACATCCGGGCCAGGGCACTGACCACCGACGGCGGACAGGAGCAGGGCCCGGTAAGGAATATATGACAGATGGGCCTTATTATGTGGCTTGGTTCTTAAAAGCACCGTGAGTCATCGATCATCTTTCAAAATTCTCCCCAGCCTGTGTTCAGGCCGTATTTCGGCATTTACACTGTGGAGGCAAATGCCTCCGCAATGACCCAAAATGCCTACCCGCTCGTGCAATTTCGCTTCCTCAGGAGGGACAATGTTAAAATGAACGAATCATCTTGGGAAGCTGGATAGTCTTATTTGCCAAATGACAAATGAGTCGAATAGGCAAGATTGTGCATCAGTAGGAAACAGCTCTAGACGCATATCTAGCATAGCTGCCATGACATTTGAATAAAGAGCGATAACAACTTCCACCCCTGCCCCCCTCTCGCCAGTCATCGAGCTCGCTTTTCAGAAAAAGTTCCTGAAGTACACACTGAGCTTGGTCCTCCTTTTTGAAACGTTCCTACGCCTTTGATTGAGGCATATATGACAAGTTTGATGAAGTTGTATGACAGTCATTTTCGATCGATTTCGGCAAAGAAGCCTGGCATGAGCTAGTTTCATGAATCAAAACGCGCAAGTGTTATCGGCGTGTTGCATGTGCGATTATGGTTTTATATGGCATGTAACTGGAAAAAAATGAATCTAGACAAAGCATAGACAATAAAGCCTGGCAGGATGATAGGATACCATCACTACGCACGAAAACACTTAACGTGGCAAAGAATGTTACAACTTGTAGGAATGCTCCGTTTACGGAATGAATAGGGTCGGTGTAATGAGCGTAATCGAGGAAAACTTGATAGCATACCATCCCTCGGTATTGCACCAACTGAGTGCTTCCTGACCGTTTCCAAGAACCTCCTCGCAGATCTGACAATACCCTGGTGTTCTTCGCAAACTCAGTGCACACCTTGAACGTATAGCTATAGATAATAGCCGTGCACCACCCCTGGCTCTATTATTCGTTTTCAGTCATCTGTCTTTCGAAGTGAGGCTTAAATCAATATTTTACATCAGGTATATTGACGAAATTTGTTACATCGGAGCCTAGGAGACTGACTGGTTAGATTTCTTTACTAAATTAGAAACGCTACCTCATGTCTGTGATACCGGCACAGAGCGCGCAATAAAGTTAATTGCTTCCTCGATACCTTAGTTGTAGTACCGCTATATGGGACTCAAACCACAGCAATACGCTTCAAGCCAATGGCACCCCGATTATATTACACTTCGCGTCGGCACGTCCATGACTAAACAACAAGCAGCCATGAAATTTCAAACATCAAGAGCGTTGCGCGTTTCTTCTGGCCTTCAGCCGTGTGAGCATGTGTTTAAAATTGAATTGAATGGAAAGTGCCCGTCGTTTTCCATGACAATATATACTGGTAAACGCGAGTGTCCGGTGCTGCTTGTATTGCGCCTCCTCGATGTAATTTCCCTTCACGTCCAAAAAGAAACTGTAAAAAGGTTAATCAAACGTATTCTGCATATGTGGAGCACGTCTTTATAGATGACGTAATGTGAAAACAGGGAAATTCCGCGCTGCCACTGCACAGCAGAATGATGAATGACAAGGACAGATCCAGTATTTCGGGAAGGGGGGAGCACGCAACATTGTGGTGCCCCCTAAAGTTTTGAGACCTCTCCAAAAAAAATTGTCATTAAATTTTAAGCTAAAATGTATACGTACATCACATTCCGAGATTCTAAGCCAAAGTAGTGCTAGCTTTTAGCCTTAATTTATTTTGGCTTTTTAGCCCTAGTTTTCTAAGGGCTGCGCGGTGTAATATGGCTTTCAGTACTTATATTATTTGTTATATGCATTTCTGTACATTTATATATATATATATATATATATATATATATATATATATATATATATATATATATATATATATATATACATATATATATATATATATATATATATATATATATATATATATATATGTGTGTGTGTGTGTGTGTGTGTGTGTGTGTGTGTGTGTGTGTGTGTGTGTGTGTGTGTGTGTGTGTGTGTGTGTGTGTGTGTGTGTGTGTGTGTGTGTGTGTGTGTGTGTGTGTGTGTGTGTGTGTGTGTGTGTGTGTGTGTGTGTGTGTGTGTGTGTGTGTGTGTGTGTGTGTGTGTGTGTGTGTGTGTGTGTGTGTGTGTGTGTATAATAGTAAATGCGGGAGCCCACGCAAACAATATGCACGACCTTAGGATAGCATGACTAGCAGTTTTCATCTCAATTTCTTTCTAGTTGACCGCTCCAGGAAACCCTAGTGTTCCGTTGGGGGTTAAAGTTAGTCTTGTATGCACCAAAGGATTGAAAATAAAAGGAAAAATGGGGTAAGACATCAAGTCTCCAGGAACTTAAGAACAGGGACAGTTCAGGTGGAACAATCGAAACGTAATGTTTCAGACCGGTTCAGTAGACACATCAATGGCGCACGTATAGCGAAGGTATGGACATCGTTACGAGGAAAAAATGACAGGTAAATACGTTAAGCATACCTAATGTCGAATTAGGTAAGTACATCGCGTGCGTAGTTTGATAAATGCGGCGTTGCACAATAAACAGTGGATGTAAAGAAGACATTTTAATAGCAGGAGATAAGTATTCACTTTGTTTGAGGCAAGTAAGCATGCGTCATCTTGGGACGCCACATGAGCAGCGCTTTTCATGTGAAGTACATCTAGAAATGGCGTTTTAGTCATCGCCTTGAACACCTTGACCTAATTCTTGGCGCTGGTCATTTATGACTTCAAATTTAACCGTCTGTGTTTCGACCAGCTCTCCACACATGCTGGATATCAGGTGTTTCTATGATACCATATTGAAGAATATTCACTACTGACCACGGAACATTTTTGATGTTAGCTTGCTGTTGCTGAATGCCCATCCCATAGTAACCACTATGGTGCTGTATGATGCCGGAAACGATTATTATCAGGAACTTATTTGTTTTCTAAACTTGTTTGAGCTTATCGACCCGAACTTATGATGTCTGCATGACACTGGCATTCGAGCAATCAAGATCGGCTTCCAGAATTGCCCACTGCTGACGTCGATTTCGACCATTACATTTTCGGGGATAGCGCGGGTATAACTCCACTCCATATTCCGCTTACTTTCAATGTTTTTGGCAGCCCAAAATGCAGGCAACCCTTACCGGGCTCAACTTTGACAATCAGCGACTAACACTCGGCGCGGTTCCCCCAGCCGGCTCCATTGCGTCGCGGAGCAGACATGGATTTGTTACTAAGCTAGTGATCCGGCAGGCCAGCCTCACGTGCGTAGTGTTCGTAATGGTGTCGACTGTACGCGCGCGGCCGGTGCTGGGCGGGGCAACGTTGCCTGCCAAAAAGGGCGATTATTCACACCCTGCGGCCGCTCTAGGAACTAGTTTGGAAGCTTTCGTCTTTGGTCATTCTGCAACTTGGACAATATGTACATTGGACATTATGTACTTTGGACATTCTGGACATTGGGCATTATGATACAGACCCCTTTCACTCCGCACCATGTTGGAAGTTACTTCTCATTTTGGACATTGTGTACTTTGGGCATCATGAACTTTGGACATGCTGTATCTTGGACATTCTGTACTTTAGACATTCTGTACCTTTGACCATTCTGTACTTTATATCTGACAATATGATGCGGATCCGTCTCGTATAAAGTGGATACACCGAGACAATGATGGCGTCTGTCCTGTGGGGTCCCAGCATAAAACGGCAGACTCCCAGTGATGACGTTGATGATGTCAGCACCGAGTGACATTTGTGATGTCGGAAACGCTTGTGAGCTAACTGGATGACGTTTATGGTCCTGCAGCATGAAGCGGCGTACTTGTTGCACCGGCACGACCCTGGCATTTGGTCCCAGCATAAAGTCACACACCTGTACACCGACGTAGCGCCGTCCCAGAATAAGCTGGTACAAAATGAGGGTCCTTATAAAGGCATGTGTAGTGTGTGTCTACGCATGCGTGAGGTGTGTTGTCATCATCAACTCATATGTTGACGCATTTTACACTGAATAATGTTTGAAGCGACATCGCCCTTGTCACAACGAAGCAGCGCCACCGTTTGCCAGTGCGTCTGTCTGCTCCAGTTTGATGTCGCGCGGTTACGTCACGTGCTTCGACCCGGGGCGCGCCAGCGCTGAGCAGAGGGTGACTTGATGCAGACACAATTTCCCAGAATGCAGAGGATGTATGGCCTGTGACGTGTACATCGTGAACGTCGGCTTTCCCAGACAGTGTCTGGGCAGTGAATCGTTCTGTCGTCTTTGCGATCCAGGACGCGCGCCAGGCCCGCCATAACGGCAAATAACCTGAAGTTGTGTCACTATAGCAGCTCGGCCTCGCCTGGCCCGGGCACTTACACTGACACCATTTAGCCTTGTGCCTGGTGAGCGAACCATCATGCAGTTGTGACCATGACGGAGTGCAAGTCTTTAAAAATGATTGCATGCAGTGTTTAGGCTGTTTGCATGCATGTCATTTGATCAAGTGTCGTTTGGTTGCAAAACCGCAGCGTCAACACGATTGTACGTCCCCTGATTCGGTTAACGTTGCAGCTGAAATTGGTAAATTCTGCAAAAGCTGCGTAGCAGGAATAGACGCCGCCGGTCTTAGATCCCGACGAATGGGCCTCACCGCGGCGCGAGACCAGAACTGGCTGGGGGAGGACCAACTGTCGCACCGGCGTCAGTGCGGGTCGATGCGTGCAGCCGGTCATGCGCGCTCTGGCCCAAATCAGGGGTCGACACGTCTGCGGTCGCTTCTTAGGATTGCGTCACATTGCAGTCATCAGGGCATATGAATGCATGAAGCCAGCTGCACGGTGGACGGAACAGTTGTCTGTGGCCGAGGGATCTCAACACCGTGCCGCCCTCACGTGCGTCAGTTATCGGCAGGGATGCCGATGACGCTGCCTTGTTCCGAAATCGGTCCCGAACACAACACGGTGTTGTCTAAACTGAGACAGCACCACGCCAACACCGCGCCAAATTTTTCACAGCTGTTAACAATTAATTAGCGCATCGTTTAGTATAAAAAATTTAGATGTACCTTTTAAGGCCGCTGACCTAAGGCAGGTCGAAGTCGGGCCATGGTTTCAGCGAAGGCAGTTTCAAGGGAATCGTTGAATCTGATCCAACAACGGAGTGTTAGGCAAAGCCATACATCTCTGAGATATCTTCTTAGGCAACACAACAATTGAATTAGCAAATTTAATTGATATAGGGCCAGGCATGAAGGTCAGACCAGGATTAAAACCAACCTGTTTTATTTCTCTAGGGCTTACTGTATGGGGTAGGTTTTGGCGAATTTATTTCACGGTCTTACTTTCCATTTCAAATTTATTGATAACAAGAACCGCATTTGACACTTTGCATGGACTTTTCAGAGGTCAGAGTCATTGGCCTAGAGTGAACCGGGTCGACAGTTTGTTTTTAGGAACATATCTCCTAGCGTAATCTTTGTCACTTATTCAAATAAGCAGTCTTGTATTATTTTGATCGCCGTGACCTTCAAAAGGTCAAAATGGTCACTGGCCCTAAATGAGCATGGGATGCTTTGCTGAGAACAGTTATCTAGGTTCTAAACGCCTTTTGTAGGACAGTGTGGTATATTATCTTATTTGACCTTATTTGACCCGAAAACCATGACCTAGGAACCTCAAATTTTGGCTCGATTGAGTTTGTGCACAGGCTAACTCGTCCTGTAAATTTGGATTTTCTATCTCTCTTAGTTCCTAGGACCTCAGGGGGTTCAAATTGACCTCCATCCGAGCGAATGGTATCCAGCAGGTCACCCGGGCGCAAATTAAAACAGTCGCTCTGACAGGTTAAGTTCAAGCATATGCTTTCACGTCAAGACCCATATGAATGGCACAAAGAGTACATCGTGGTGTATGAAATTAAACGTCATCAGATTCACAAACACGATAAAGAGGCGGTAATACGTGTCACATTCGTTCATCTAGACTCACTTCTACTGACAACAGAGGTCATTGACCTTGGATGAGCTCAAATTACCGTAATGTCCTCACGTGGCCTATTATGACCTCATTATGTATTGAAATGATATCACACCATGTTCTCAGTGAAGTGGTTAAATTCTGGGTTCAAAATTGCTTAGTTAAACTACCTGTTTTGAGTTCGGCACGTGTTTTGTAGAGGGGACCCATGGAGGTAGGTCATGATCTAGGCCAAGGTCATGTGTGTGTGGCCATATGACGGTTGTGACTGCATGTGGGTAAGCAAACTCTCCCCCACATTCAAGCATCAGAACTACACAAAGATGCATATAAATTTGCATTGCTCGCGAAAAATAACACAAATTGACCTAATCCTAGGGCACTGACCTCACCTGTTTCGAAGCCTGGAATAAACAAACTGCAGTTGTTTTCATGTTGCATTACTATAACAGGCTTGAACAATGACACTAACTCACAAAAAACTATGCGTGGTGAAATTTTTTCAGATGATGAACTCTTTCATCTGACCAAAGTTCTTGACCTTAGCAGATTTGAAAAGAAAACCTAAAACTTCCATGAAGGATGCCAAATCGATGGGTAAACAGAGGTCGACTCCCACATCCGGCCGGGCGCGGGCTAAGTAAGTTGCACTTTGAATGAATTTTCGGTCACAGACATCGCTCATCAAATATGAAATGGCCACCTGATGCCAGCCAGTGTTGACAGTTTTTTCCCAGCACACATGTGCTCAAACCGCATACATTTCCTGCACTTTGACCGAAAAAATGGCAATAAATCACGGGATATAAAATGCATAGCGCTGCACTGATTAAGGCAACGCTATCCTCTAGGGTTAGATATTTATATTTGGTAGGGGTTTCAAATTACGTATATGGATTGAATCACATATTTTGCCAGGGGGTGATCTTTTTTGCAAAATCTTTAAACCAAGAGGACTCTCATAACGTCAAATCTTTCTGCACATCAGAATTATCAATCTGTTTATAGTGTGTTAACAATTGAATATTCATAGTAGATTATTAGTGAAGATCTCAACGTAAGCCTATGTACAAGCTGCCTAACTGCACCCCAGTTCTGAAATTTCGTTTTACACACCAAAAATAGGAGATTCGGCGCAGTGAAAAATATTTCATTCTTAAGCACCTTGCAAAAAAAACCACAAATACCTGCCCAATCGCAATAATTTGTAAATCAGTCCACATACGTGAAATGAAACTCCTACTAGACAAACAAATCTGGAAAAATTTCGTCCTTATCTGTGCAAAGCTAGCGTATTTCATTGCCTGTCACATGTTGCACTTTTTCGGTCAAAATGTGAAGAATGTGTGCCATTTGATCATGTATGTGCTGGGGAAAAACTGTTCGTTTTGGTCGTAATAGCTTATCTACAGTGACTATGAACATAAAGTAGTTGAAATGAACTGAACTTGGTATGTCAAAGTAACGATACCGAGCAAGTCCACTGTCAACGAGGTTTTTTGCCATGCCTTTTTGATAGAAGCAAAAATCGGGCTCCAAGGTCGTAGAACTCTATTGGCATGGGCCGTGATAGCAGCTAGGTAATGAAAACATTGACTCTCGTTGCTACTGCACTCGTCGCCCATCCCACAGGGCATTCTTCTAGCTATGTCGAATCATAGGCATTGTGGCTGAAAGCAGAGGACAGTGGCTTGCGGGTTAAGAGCAACGCTTCGCCTCCGAATGATATTTCGAGTTAGACCGCCAAGCTGTAACAGACTTGCAAGATATTCACAGTCGTAACCCCACGAAGCCCAAAAACGCTCCAGTTTCTGGGCTTAAAGTGACGTGTCCGCCAAACTTTACCATACCTGATTACATAACAAGGTAGCGTGGGGAATGGCGTCATCAACGGCCAACAGCACGGCTGCTGAGCCACTGCCGTCAATCGGTAGATCGTTGATTTGATGTCATGCGTTGTATGGCGCAACAGCGCCGAATATTTTCCTTCGCAAAAGTATGATACTTTCGGTGATTTTAAGCAACAACAAAAAATGTGCATGTGCGTCTGGTGCTTATCATTTTAACAGCTTGCGTCCCATTTTATAGGCTATACGGGTGGAGTTCTAAGTTTTGGTGCTTTAACACTGCCAAGGCGTCTTAGTTTTTGCAATGGTAGCAAACCTTTTACCAACGAGGCCGAGTTGGGACTTGTGGCATGTCAAACAATATGTTTTGAGTGTCTGAGAAGAGAAATATTGTGGGCATGTGCATAATTGCCCTATCAAATATCTTATACAGCAAAACTTTTAAAAATCTAAAGCTCCGAAACATCAGAGTATGAGTGAAAGCCGCGACCTTAATTCGGGCCTGTATCCATAATATTTACCAGTTTTCTCGAAAACCTCAAAAGACAGTAGGAAAATTGGTTAAACTGATCACACTGTCGTCCCGGACATGCAATTCTGAAGGGAGTTGTATTCCTTTGACAACAAAAATCCCTCCCGATTGATATATGCTTCACCGTGCTTGACACACTGCAGCGCAGCCGTCAATATATCTTACGCAGTTGTCTGCAGGAATCAGCGCTTAAGAGCAACCAGTGCTCTCTGTTGCTCGCCGTCTACGGCCGCCATCAGTCACATCTTTCGCACCACTGATCCGCCGACTGCGGGGCATTAGCCCCGGCTCCCTCTGCTGAAGCACGGGTCAAGGTCAAGGTCATGCCGATTCCGTGGCTGCTCTCCACGAGGAGCAGTGATCGTGTCAGTCATGCAGAGCTGATTTGAGATGATGGACATTGGCTCATAGGTGGGTGCAAATGCGTCGCATGTACGTACAATGCACGGTGCCTTGCTCGGCGCCTCATCTTGTCACGTTTGCTCCGGTCTGGTCCAAAGATATCGGGCCCAGGCGACGCCCGTGACCGCCTGGTGTTGCGCCGCGCACTGCTCCTGCCGCCTTTCAGTGTCGAGGTGCTCTAACGTGTCGAGCCTGCTCAATGTCGAGCTGATGTACCGTGCCGAGCCGGTTCAATGTCGAGCTGATCTAACGTGTCGAGCCGGCTCAGTATCGAGCTGATGTACCGTGTCGAGCCGGTTTAGTATGGAGCTGATGTACCGTGTCGAGCCGGCTCAGTATCCAGCTGATGTACCGTGTCGAGCCAGCTCAATATCGAGCTGATCTAACATGTCGAGCCGGCTTAATGTCGAGCTGATCTAACGTGTCGAGCCAGCTCAATATCGAGCTGGTCTAACATGTCGAGTCAGCTAAATATCGAGCTGATCTAACGTGTCGAGCCGGCTCAGTATCGAGCTGATGTACCATGTCGAGCCAACTCAATATCGAGCTGATATACCGTGTCGAGCCGGCTCAGTATCGAGCTCATCTAGCGTGTCGAGCCAGCTCAATATCGAGCTGATCTAACGTGTCGAGCCGGCTCAGTGTCGAGCTGATTACCGTGTCGAGCCGGCTCAGTATCGAGCTGATTACCGTGTCGAGCCGGCTAAGTATCGAGCTGGCCCCGCCTTATGTTTCGAGTCTGCTCAGTGTCGAGCTGATTTAACGTGTCGAATCAGCTCATTGTCGAGCTGGCCTTATGTGTCGAGCTGGCCTCATGTGTTGAGGCAACTCAGTGTCGAGTTGGCCTTATGTGTCGAGCCTGCTCAGTGTCGAGTTCATCTAACGTGTCGAGCCGGCTCAGTGTCGAGCTGATCCTGTCTTATGCGTCTTCCTGCTCAGTGTCGAGCTGATTTAACATGTCATATCAGTGCATTGTCGGGCTGGCCTTATGCGTCGAGTTGGCCTTACGTGTCGAGCCAGCTCAGTGTCGAGCCAGCTCAGTATCGAGCTCTGGCCGCATTCCGCCAGCGCCAGGAGCGGCCGACGCAGCAGTCATCGAGCACCACTCAGACCACGGCGATCCCATCTGGCGCAAGCGGCCGGCCGCTAGACCGTGCCGCCCGCTCTGACGACGGGCGCTCGGGACGTCCTGGGTGGCCGCTGCTGGACCGTGCCGTCCGCTCTGATGACGGGCGTTCGGGGCGTCCTGTGCGGCCGCTGCTGCACCACGCCGTCCGCTCTGATGACGGGCGCCTGGGGCCACCGCTGGACCACCCCGTCCGCTCTGATGACGGGCGCCTGGGGCCGCTGTTGGACCACGCCGTCCGCTTTGATGACGGGCGCTCGGGGCGTCCTGGGCGGCCGCTGCTGGACCGCGCCGCCCGCTCTGATGACGGGCGCTCGGGGCGTCCTGTGCGGCCGCTGCTGGACCACGCCGTCCGCTCTGATGACGGGTGCCTGGGGCCACTGCTGGACCACGCAGTCCGCTCTGATGACGGGCACCTGGCGCCGCTGCTGGACCACGCCGTCCGCTCTGATGACGGGCGCCTGGGGCCGCTGTTGGACCACGCCGTCCGCTCTGATGACGGGCGCTCGGGGCGTCCTGGGCGGCCGCTGCTGCGCCAGCCGCCGGCAGCGCGGAAAGGTCAGCTCGCCGGCGTCGCTCGGCGCGGGCGGCGGCCGAGACGCCCGGACCCCGTCAATAATTTGTGTCGGCCCCCGCGGCCGCCGGGCCGGAGGAATGCGTCGGGACGCGGGCTGACCGGCCCCGGCACGGCCGGAGACGCCATGTGACTGTGCTGAGGCGGAGAGGCGTGGCTGGCTGGTGAGCGCCGGTCGGAGCCGTCACGGCCGACCGTGTCATGGTGCAGCGCCGGGGTTCGAGGAGCCCTTCACGCCGGAACGGGCACGGCGGCAGTGCTGGGATGTGGTGGAACTGAGGGAATGTCGTGAAGACAATGTGTGAACGGAGAACTGAGTTTGCAGAGTATCGGGGCCAGGGGTTAGCATTATCCACGCGTGGAACTGGTCAAAGCAGACAGGGCACGGGCGTACGTTAGAAGTTTTCAGTGTAGACGGCGCAAAGTTTGTCAGCAGAGTTTCTCAGCCGAGCATTGGCCGAGCTCTTGAGCAGCGGCTCAGCAATGCCATGGGCGGGGTTTTGAGCAGAAGCATGAACCTGGAAAAAAGCTCTGCATGCAGTGGAATCTGGCTTGACAGCCCTGTTCAGCTGGTGCAGAGTGGCTCGGAATATGTATGGACATGTTTCTCGTGTGCATGCATGAGAAACATGCGTATGAGATGTCGCGCGATAACGCGTGCCGTGCGCCGCTTTAGGAAAGAAATGTTCTGGCGCCAGTAGTATAATCATGACCTTAAGCTCCCACAAAAACCTATTGTTCTGATGGGCTTCGTCTGCTTTTAACGACCAAGATGGGAGCACCAAATATATGACTTGTGGTGTGTGTACGTGTATCACCTTCGGCAGTGAATGTATTACGTCTGGTGTCACTATGCGCAGCCACCAATTTGTCACCAACGTTCGGCCGCACGTGAGTTATGCATATGCCGCTCCTCGTGCCAAACATTCGGATTACTATTCGTTCAGGCTTGCCGGGCCATGCAATGAGCCAGACATCGAGCGAATCGAGGCAATGTCGTGCTGAAGGAGGGGATCATTCCGTTCAGCCATGTAGATAAGGGACCGGAAATTGGTACAAAGCTGAGCCGGAAACAAGCGAGTCAGTCGAAGCCCAGTGATCATAACAAGTCACTCCAATCTCCAGCGGGTTCAACCCGGCCCTTTGCTCTTCCCACCTCGGTCATCCCCGCCAGTCCGCCGCGACCCATCTCCCCCCCCCCCCGCTCTCCCTCTCGTAAGTTTCCCTCGGTGCCGACTCCACTTTGGTGGTCTCTTCTCTTGGTTCCACCTCGGTCTTTTTCTCAAGGACCGATCGATATCCCCGCACCGTTCCGCCGTGCCGGTTTTCCTCCCATGCACCCGTCTCGGTCCAATTCTCTCGCGCCCGTTTCGGCCCGAGAACGTGGTCTTGGGCCCGCTCCCAGTCCGTTCTGGTCCCGGCCCGTGGGCCTCTCCTGTTAGTACGTCTCGATCCTCCGCTCCTCTTGTAAGCCTGTCCCGGTCTTGATGCTCTTCCACGAACCATCTCCGTCCCTTTTGTCAGACCGTTCCGACGGGTCTCCTTCCACGGGCTCACCTCTTTCCCTCTTGTGAGACCGTTCCGATCCTGATCGCCTCCCATGGACTGATCTCTGTCCTTCCGCGAGCCTATCCCGGTCTCGATCCCTCCTATGGACCCATCTCCGTCCCTCTTGGGAGCCAGTCCCGGTCTCGATCCCTCCTACGGACCCATCTCCGTCTCTCTTGTGAGTTCATCCCGGTCTTAATCCCCTCCCACGGACCCTCCCCGTCCCTCTTGTGAGACTGTTCCGATCCTGATCCCTCCGACGGACCCATCTCCGTCCCATGAGCCCGCCCCGGTCTCGATCTCCTCCCACGAAGCCATCTCCGCGCTCGTCCCGTGGGGCCGTCGGGCCAGGCGCCCATCCCCGGGTCTGCCTCGATTGGCGCACCATCCGTCAGCCGACGAGCGCGGCGGCGGCGGCGCCCCACTGCCGCGCTGGTGGCGCCCGTCGGCGGGCCGGCCGCCACTCGGTGTCGGTGGCGCCCAGTGCTGGGGTGGCGCGGGCCCGCGGGCCACAGCAGCAGCCGAGCGCGCCTGTGGAGAGGCCTGGGAGCGGTTCAGGTAAAGCCGGTGGGGCGGTCGGCTGTCGGCCGGCGGGCGAGGTGGTGAAGCCTGCGATAGTGCTCCTCTGGTTGAAGTGTGCTATAGGTGGGCTCGCGGGGTCGTGTAAGAGCGGAGGTCGAAGCCGGGCGAAGAGCTGAGTGTCTTTGTCGTAGCGTATACCCAAAAACTCATCGGCTCAGCTGGGCTCCTGTTTGTGTTGTCGTCCGTAGCCAGCGAAGCGGCCCTTTCACTGCTACAATGGGGTCAGATGGGCAGCATCGCCAAGTGATGCACGGTCAACTCTGCGGATGATTCGCACGAAAACGCACTGCCAGCTCACCGTCATTAGCATTCATGGCGACGACGAGCAGCTGTAGCGCACAGCCTCCGTTCCTTCTAATGACACTTTAATTTGGCGTGGTTCGCATACGAAGTGCACATTATTTTTCGTGCTCGCCTGAGGGCCGCCAGCAGGTATCTTGCCTGCATAGACTGACTGTGGGCGTGGTCAGTGCCTGCTGCAACAGCCAGCGATGTCTCGAACGCCTGTGGGATCTCGGAGCGTAGCGCTGTCTCGATGGCTAGCCGTTCCTTCTGCCTCACCCGCCGCGCAAGCTGCTCTCTGGACGTTGGTCTCTGCCGCTCCCTGCCTCCACCGTGCATCGCTGGCAGCCTGCTTTCGGGTGGCTGTCCGCAACAGTTTGTGTCATCTGTTTATCGCTCGCTTCTGGTAGCATTGCAATATGTCTCCGTGTTCCTTCTCCGTGGCGAGTCTCTGGATCCCACTGGCCATTAACAATTTCTCTAAGGCGGGTTTGCGCTGGTTTGCTCCCCTCTTGCATTCCGTTTCTCCATACATCATTGTTGCAAACTTGGCGTGCGTTCGCCCACACCATTCGTCTCATTCCCCCCACCCCCGAACTCTCTCATCTTCTCCGTCCACCCTCCCTCTCTCAGTGTCACTCTCCCTTCCTCGCTGTCCCCCTCTCTCCTCCTCTCCTCTCTCCCCGCCACCCGCGCCGCCCTCTGTCGGAGCTCTCTGTCTCCGGTCGCGGGAAGAATGTTTGCCATCGATTGGGCGGCGGGCGGGCCGGCCCGCTCTATCGACACCCGCCGCCGCCCATGGCCCGGCCTATTACCATCTGAAAGGAGGGAGCCGACGGAGGTGGGCGACAGATGTGGGAGCGGCAAGCGCCGCCGGCCGCCAGCTCGGGAGCGGCAGCTGCTGGCAGCTGCCGCTGGCGCTCCACGGCGGATGCTGGCTCAAACGTCCCGGCTGCTGGCTGCGAAGCTGGCATTAGCTGTGCGTCTGGGGTGACATTTTGTTTATCAGTTCCGGCGGGAGCCTTTAAAAAGAGCTCGGTCCCTGAAAGTGTAGAGCACAAACTGTAAGCCACGGACTCCGACTGGTCACCCAGCTCGAGTAGGCAGCTAGCTCTTCAGAATGACAACCGCTGGATGGCCGAAATTAAAGCAATAGTAGCTGTACAACTTTCGCGCATGGTTTCCGAGCCAAGGGAAACGCGTCATTGTTCTAGGTCAAGTCCTGCCGCACAGTGCCTAGAGACGCCGTCAAACAATCAGAAAGCTCGAGGTCATGACCCCCAAGCATGCAGAAGCTTGTGCCGCTGTTCAATGCTGAGGGAACAGGCCTGTTCGAGTTATAGATGTTTGATATCGCCAAGGTTAGGGTAAAAGTGAATGAGTGATGCACTGCAGCCAGGTTGTACACGCATCACTTTAGCAAATATCTTCATAAAATACTTTATGGTTGATTTCCGGGTTTTTTCTCAGGAAAAGTTTACATAGGGAAGCCAAAATGATGTAAACTATTCATTCCAGTAGCATGATGCACAGAATGCGCATCGTTGGTCCAGCTATTTGCAAGCTCGTGCATCACTCGACCTGATTGCGGCAAAGAGAAGAACCCCCTTGTTTACGATCGCGGTCAGGGCAATAAAGCTCCTGATGTTCTCCCACCAATGTCCCTCCGATGGACAATTTCGAACACTAAGGTGAATTGCAAAACACACGAGTTTGTTTTTCGACATTAATTGCGCAAGTGTGTGGTAATGAGGTTAATTGCGTTTTCTTGGACCCAGCTCTCCGTATCTGGTGTCATTCAACTTTTCGTGGCCGGTAGGAGTACAGCTTTAGTGCGCGAACTACAATTAATGCTCCTTAAGTAAGTCCTTAAATGAACTAGAACCGAAAAAACCGTGATGGTCTGCTTCGTACCCATGCCATGTGACTAGCCTAGCTGGATGCCCGCCGATCCTGACACCAGAAGTATTTCAGATTGGGTTAAGACTTACGTATGAAAAATGCAATTGGCTATGGGCACCTTTTAAAGTTGAATAATGAAGTACTCATGTTGTGAGCCATGTGCATTCATGAATGGGATTTCACGTGCAAATAGTCTGCAGCTGCTCGAAGTTGAAATTGCACTTTAAATATGTAGGCTCATTCTAGCTTAGACAGGTTTTTGATCTAACCAGTAAACGGGACAATCAGTGCAACTGCTTCTGATCTAGCTCATACTGCACTGCAGTCACTGCCCGAGAGCAGCAGTGAAGTGGCGAACTGCACCAAATGCGCGGTGAGGTGGATGCTTCACACGTTCACTTCGCATGACTTAACAACACTTCTCTCAAGAGAGCATCACGCGCTGTTTATTCGGCCGCACTCTGAGTCAGCGTGCCATCGTTGGCCAGCTGTGCATTTTATCCTTGATTAGTTCACGAGAATGACATCAACAATTCCGTTCTCATATGGCGTGCTGCGTGGTTGGCAAAATCACGTGAGTGTATTTCAACAACTTATTTGCATGACAATCACTAAGTGAGCCTTGCGTTTCAAATTTTGCGACCATGAACACTGGCTGCAACATCAACTACCTCTTCTCACGCTAGTATTTTGTAATGTCTGCATTTCCTCATCAACGGCCTAATAATCCCTACACTTCCACGTGCCTCAATCCTATGGCCATTTCTACATCGTGGCGTGCGCGGACACTGCGGTGCGCCACATCCGTCTCTGACGTCACCTCGGCAAACGAGCCTTAGTGCCGGCCACAGCGCCCGCCTCTGCATCGTGCCCACCTGGTACCTGCCTCCTCCCCTCCCCTCCCT
Organism: Pollicipes pollicipes; assembly: GCF_011947565.3. Classification (NCBI taxonomy): domain Eukaryota; kingdom Metazoa; phylum Arthropoda; class Thecostraca; order Pollicipedomorpha; family Pollicipedidae; genus Pollicipes; species Pollicipes pollicipes. Next base: position 16,942,414 of record NW_023596297.1, read on the forward strand.
CCCCCGTTGTCCAGCGCCCAACACTGTAATTTACGGCCGTCTAGGGCTTCCTGACGCCTAAAAACCGAGCAACACATGGCCTGTCACCCACCTCCTTCCTGGTCATCCGCACGTGAAGACGTACCAGTGCGGCATCGTGACATATCATCGGCCGCGGCGTCGGTTCGCTCGATAGGGCAGCCGGCGCCTCGACTTATTCTCAGCTTGCCGCGAAACCAGTGCGTAAAAATGCCCTTTGCCGACTAACTGACTCGTCTGTATGGCTTCTGCGACAGCTAAATGATGGTCTCTGTGCCCACCGTGTGGTGTGCCGCCACCCTTTCGCGCGAGCACTGCAGCCAGCCTGCGAAGGCTCTGCTCGGTCAGTATTGGCGTCTGAGGGCTCCTTCGACCTCGCCGGCCACCATCTAACGGCGTCCTTTGTGGCGTGTGTGTTTTGGTTCCCGCGACGGCTGCGGCCGGCCCGCACATCCGCTGCGAGTGCGTGTGACGGCTGCTGTGATGATCTCCGTGACGGTCTCTCCGAGTGTTTAGCGTAAGCTGGCCTCCGTGATGGTGTCCAACACTGCGCGCGTGCCTCCGACCGTCGCGCTGCCCCTCCCCAGCCTGTTTTGCCCTCGGGCGCATCTAGGTCAACAGGCGGCGGTGGAGGCAGCTGCCTGTGGCCGCGGGCGAGCGTGGTTTGTTTGCTCACAAAGGCCCGGCCGGCCGGGGCTTGCTGTGTACTCTGCTATCGCTCCGGTCAGCCCAGCAAACAGGCCGTCCGAGAGCCTGTGTCAACCATGTCAGCCGTGAAAACAGGCTATCGAAGGAACACGACCGAGGCGTCGGCCCGTCTTTTGTGTTTACGTCGGGGGGCATGGCATGAGAGGCGGGATAGTGAAGGCGGTTTCATGTTTGCATGCAGCCACTTGGTTTTTATTTTAGTTGGCATGCTGTGTTTGAACAGCTTGCAAATCTATTTTCCGTGGTGGAACAAGTTTCCGTTTGCAGGCTTCATCGCAAACGAATGCCATCAAATAAGTTGGGGTGTCTCTTATCATCCAGTAGATCAGTTCAGATCAATTATCTTCAAAAAACGTTATCAGTACCACACATCGGTAATGGGGAACCTTTCCGATGATGACTTAAGGGAAGTATGCTTCGAATCTTTTTCCGTGCAACATCATTAACATGACGTAATTTGCCCCAAGTTGGTGAATGCCTCATTGTTTCAGGCCCTAAGTCTGTCCACTGCTCTGTCGTCGGCTCTGCTCCCGTCTCTATCCCTGAATCCATCCCCGGCTATGCCTCTGTCCCTGGTCGCGTCCCTAGCTCCGCCTCTGGTCCCGTACCCAGCTTCGCCCCCGTCTCCGTCCCTGACTTCCTCCCTGACTCCGGTGGATCGTCAAGCGACCGTGCTCCAGCCGCGCTCCCGACCCCGCTGGGCGGCGCCGCCTCGTAGAGCCGAGCCCCGTCGGTCCCGGCTAACGCAGTATTCGTCGGTTAGACGCTCATAATTGGAATGAAAAGCCCGCAAACACTGTCTGCCAGGCCGACTATTAACCCCGGTGACTAAGGCTGATCACACAGCTGCTCACGTATGGAAATCACTTCCCTGTTTCCCGCGTGGATGCCTCGACGCGATGCATAATATAGGCGCCCACCCAGCGTAAATATATAACCTAACCGCTCAGGCCAGAAGGCCGAGCCCTCCACGCGTGCGGCACGAAGTGACCTGACCAGTCAGATCAGCGCAGTACCCATGGCGATCCAGCGCCGGTGTCTCGCGGCCTGGCGGCGGCGGCGGCTGGCGGTCGGCATCGGCCGGCTGGGACCAGCCGCGCCCGGCGCCGACCGGCGGCTCAATGGCCGAGAAAGTATCTGCCAGCGCTCTGTTTGAAAGCCCGTGGCCGCCCGACCAGCTGCGTCCCGTCGTTCTCCTCCCGCGGGCCCCCTACCGGCCTCGTCATGTGCTCTTCCGCACCCACCCTTTCTGACTGCGTCGCTCTCCCTTTATCTATACTCGCTTTTGTCGGGTGCGCTCTTCTCAGTTTGCCGTTCTCGAGATGTCTCCCTCTGCTTGCCCCTTTTCGCTCTACGGCTCTCTTGCTCTCTGTCTCTCCCCTCTTTCTCTCTCGCTCTCTCTCTCTCTCGCTCTCTCCCCCTCTCTCTCTCTCTTTCTCTCTCCTTCCCACCCGCGGTCCCTCTCTCCCGCCGCTCCTCGCCCGCGTCTCCTTGCTCGCCGCTCTTCCCGCGCTGCCCCTCTGTCGCCGCTCTCCGGCTCTCTGTCCGCTCGGCGCTCTCTCACGGCACCCTCGGCTCTCGACCCGTCGGCGGCTGGATCAATACCGACGCGCGGCGGCGGCGGCGCGGCCAGCGGCGCGCGCCGCCGCCGTCACTGTTTACCTCTCTTCTGACGGCCGACGACTGGTGACCGACGACCGACGACCGGTGACCGACGACCGAAGACCGGTGACCGACGACTGAGGACCGGCGACCGGTGACCGCCGACCGACGACCGGCGACCGACGACCGGTGACTGAGGACCAACGACCGGCGATAGACGACCGGTGACCGAGGACCGGTGACCGGTGACCGAGGACCGAGGACCGATGACCGGTGACCGAGGACCGGCGACCGGTGACTGAGGACCGACGACCGGCGATCAACGACTGGTGACCGACGACCGGCGACCGGTGACCGGTGACCAAGGACCGGTGACCGAGGACCGAGGACTAGCGACCGTTGACCGAGGACCGACGATCGAGGACCGGTGACAGAGGACCGACGACCGGCGACCAAGGACCGACGACCGACGACCGAGGCCGGAGACCGGTGACCGACAACTGACGGCCCTAACTCCCATGACCAAGCGTTGGCGCGCCGATGATTGAGCGCCAGCCAGACTAATGATTCATGGGTGAAGGACGTAGCCAGTGATGGAAGGTCGGCGCCTGGTGACCAATGACCGACGAGTCAGTGGACGGGACAGCTGAGCCATGTCACCGATCGTAGATTTCCTGCTATTGACAGCTCATTAGCGGCGGCTAAGAACCTGGGACGTGTAGGCCAAAACACTCCTGAGTTACCACATACCAAATGCCTTTGACCATACCCACAGCCCACAAAGTATAGAACTGAGCAGCGATGGTTCATGATTGAAACCGGTGGCGTGTGACCTACATGAGGCAGTTAATCAACGATCTGTGATGACCTACGATTGTTGACGATGCTTAAAATGGCCATTTTCCGAGACCTCAAGCCACCGACCAGCCGGCGACCACCCATGAATGACGACATGGGGATCTCAGGCAATGGCTGACGAACGTCACGTAACGACAGAAGGCTTGCTGAATGACGCCTGGCGTTGGCCGTCCGACGATGTGCGCGCCATTCCAGCCTCCACCGGACCCAATGACCCCTCACATCCCCGCCAGCTGGGCCAGACACGTGACAGGCGACCCCATCAAGGCGGCCGCGGCGCCTCGCGGCGGGCGCGGCTCGCGGGCCGCGCCACGGTCGGGCGCTTGCAGAGTCTCCCCTTGCGCCAGGACCGTCGCTCTCCCGGAGCTGTGCCGGCGCTGCTCGGCCCGTAGACTGGCATGCCTCTCCAGGAAGCGCTCTTGGTGCGGTCGTCAGCGGAGCCGGTGGCCCCGTGGAGTAAAGCTTCGCCTCGCTCCGCGCGCCCTGTGGGGAGGTTGCGACTGAGGCCGGGACCGCCGCACCATATGATTCGCTGTCCCCCAGAGGCGGTTGAGGTGCGTGCGGTTCAGCGTCGTTTGTTTCCTATGTTTGTGGAGCTGGATGACACATTATTTATGCACCTGTCTGAGCCAGATAACTATGTTGATGCCTTGATAACGCCTGTCGTTTGTCGGGGGTTATGAGCAAATGTCTGATGGTTGTTTAAATAAGTTAGTTTAACGAAATATATGCGTGCATCCGCAGCTAAAAATCCAAACGTTATAATTGCAATAAGCGTTTAATTTGGTTCCATTCAAATTCAATTCAAATTGTATTGAAGCTGATCCAAATTGGAAATTAATAATTTGACATCATTTTATCAATTTTTGAAGAAGATGATTATCTACCAGTGAGTTATCGTGCCCGACGAACGCCAATGGTCACTTATTTTACATTTTCTCAACTTTTGTTTCCGGCGACCAGAGGAAAAATAGCCTGAGGTATCTTGAGAGTACCGATGAATTTAGCAGAATTGCCAATCGTCGGACAGCTGACGACTAGCTCCTCTCTACAAGCCATTAATGGCTTATGACTGACGTCAGAAGACTAATGACTAGCAACCAATTGCTGACAACTGACGTCTGACGCCTGATGGGTGGCGACTAACAGCAGACGAAAGACGCTTGACGACTGACGACTTTCGCTCGAAGCCCTGCAGTAAGAGATAACGCTTCAGAATATTCCGGAAAGAAATGAAGCAGAAGGTCGTGGCTCATCTTCGATTTAATATTAAACGTTGCGAAAATTTAGCGGTTTGCCCCTATCAGCGCGGTCTCCACGCCCACAATGGGAGGTTTACCTTCAAATGCCGCTAGTCCTGAACAACTATGGCTCACCCAAACCCAGACCAGCCTTCTCACTTCGTTGCACGCGACCTGCAGCGAGCTTGACATCGGCGACCGGGCGTTGCAGACTGGCCACAGACTGCAGACTGTCGACGGGAACTCCGCCCAGCTCGGCGGCTCCACCAGCCTCTCGGCTGACCTCGTGTCACCTCCACCCGGGTCCGTCCAGCTGTCTGCCGACCCCACCCCTTGGCGGTCTCCTCCAGTCGGGAGCGCACCACATCGCGTGTTGGCTCCAATGCCGGAGAACGCCTTATGCTCACTGTCGGTCAGGCTGAACGCCTGAATTTCTCTTCCGGTTCACAGCTGAGCTGCATAAGCTTCGACCGATTTCACCGCGACTGGACGCCTGATTTATCTGTTCGGATCACGGAACCGAAACCCGTAAGCTGCAGCAGTTTTGTTCTTATTCTCCTTCCAGGCGTTATTTAGCGGAATAAGCCACGAAGATTCGTTTTAGGCCCGTTGCGAGAGGTCCATCGATTAAGCTTTGAGACACAATCAGACTGAAAGGGCACCCCTGGACCCATCTGATCCCTCAGAAGGCGGCAGGCTGCGGGGACGGGTCGCCGGTCCGTGCGCGCGTCTCAAGCTGCTGCCGGGGTGGGGCGGTGCTGCTTCGGACGACTGCGGTACATTCTCTGGCCGTGCCGCCCCCGCCGCCGCGCGTCGCCCACGCAGCAGCGGAGGCCCACCGCTGCCGCTCGATGCCGGCCGGGCGCGGCGGGCCGGCGCAGGCACCAGTTGCTGGCAGCGAGCTCAGTCGTCGGCTTGCCAGCGGCGCCGGCGCCGCCGGCCGCCCCGTCAGGCTGAGGTCAGCCAGCTTGACCTAGCCCCGTCAGCTCGGCAGGTGAAAGGAGACGGCGAGCAGACGCGGGGGCGTCGAAGGGGGTTCTTGGTGTATGTGCTGCGCAACATGGCTCTGGACTGAGCTGGGGAACAGAACAGCAAGCTGCTTGAGTCAATAAAACACATCATGACATGATATATTAGCTTTAGTCATCGTTTTAAACTATTGCCGCCTGTGAAACGTCAACAAGGTCATCTGAATGTGTCATAAGAGGAATCATAAAAACTCACGCTAGATGAAGAACTATTGAATGCCTGTTTGGAATATAACTATGGTCATAAACAACAAAATGAAAGCTGACACAAAATGAAGGCAAGTAACGAAATAGCAAAACACCTGCAGACTATATAGAATATCCAAGGGCATGCAACATAATGTGGAAACTGCAGCAATTTTATACAAGCAAAAAAGTCACAGAATTTGTAACCATTGTATTCGTTTTAGTTGTTGAAAGCGCCAGCCACCCAAAGCCTGTTGTAATCTTACTGAATAAAAAGAATACGTGGAGTGGGCGTGGCCAACGTGTTGTAAACGTCTGATCTGATCTTGTGTTGCTGGATAACGAATGAGAAGGGCGGAATGTAGTGTTGTCGTCCAAACGTGCTGCAAATATTTTATAATAGGACAGCAGCTCGTCGCCATAACCAAGCAGTGTTTCCGTCACAGGCGGGGTGAAAGCGCGTGTTGCGATAAAGGACGGGAAACAAAAATAAAATGGGCATGCTGGAAAACATCTATTTCTCACCATGACATTAGCAGGCATGCTTAGTACAGCCAAGGTTTTCATGCGTCTTCAGTTAAAACATATTTAGCTCAGCCAAGCATACATACGGAGAAATCCTTCAGATCTTACGATAATACACACCGCTTTCCAGAGATTTTGTTTTCTAAACCAGCGTCGCCAGTTTTTTGTCCTAGACGGCGGTTGTCATTCATCATGCAGTGCAAAGTTGGCCCATGTATAAATGTGATCTACCCACGTCTTTGCGGTTTTCGCTCATACCCGTGTCGGATTCATCTGCTCGTCAATGCCTCCACCGTCGCTGGCCGGGCTGGGGTGATTAAACAAGGATCTAGTTCGGTGCCAAATCTTGAATGCACCGAGCATAACAAACACGGGAGCAAGACTAATGGTTTGTTGCAATGACTATCACTACGGGGGTGATCCTGTTCTGTGGTCATGTACCTGTCCGTCATTTGACGTTTAAGGTTTTTCATCATTTGGTCCCATTGAACCAAATACGTAAAGGTAGAATGACGAACTGCTATATGTCAGCGAAGAACAACGCCTCCTGTTTCCTGAGTAATGCAATTGCGATGGGCCTGGCGACAAACAATGGGCTTCGTCTTATCTGGCCCATTTTCCATGCATTTCAGATTAAGTACCTTATTAGGTTCCTGTAAAATAATGCTTGAGTGAAAATGGTGGTAAAAAAGCAAAAAGCATTGCTGGGAGTCTGACTTAAAACATATCGGGACACAAGGCGACCCGACCGTCCGCTCGAGCAGACTGTTGTTGAATAGTTTGGAAGGCTGGTTTCTCTTGTAAATTACTGCACTTCCGAACTTCACGTATATATCTATATATGTATATATCTATATATGTATATATCTATATCTATATCTATATCTATATATATATATATATATATATATATATATATATATATATATATATATATATATATATCTTGTGCATGCAATAATGAACATCATATATACACGACATAGAAGTATATACACAAATGGGAGGTCCAAACCACTTGGATTATGCACTTCCACCTTAACCAGGTAACATATAGGTTGGTGACCTCATGTGACCTTGCATGTGCGACGGACCCTGGCTGACACAATGTAAAGGAACTTGATGCATTGCACCAAAACTGCTGGAGACAAGAAGAAAGGAGGGAACATAAAGAGAAGAAAGAAGCAAGGAAAGGGAAGAAAGGAAGATATAAAGCATAGTTCAAAAATTACTGTCCTAGGCATTCTGGCACACAGAAGCACAGCTTGCTATGGCAACCTTCACTAATGACGAAATTAAAGATCTGGATTTGTTTATCTTACTGCCAGCACCAGCGTCCACGTATATCGTATGATTGGCTCTGATTGGCTCAAAGTTAAACCGGTCGGTGTATTATACTAGACCAATAAAAAAAACAGGGATGGAGCACAAGATGCTGCCTGTGGACCACATAAACAGTGTTTTCTGCGGAAGCCCTGACACCACCATCCGCCGTAAAATTGCAGATCGACGACAAAATTTTACGGTGCGAGCTTAATGTGCCCCCATGCTCAACACGGTCCGTACTGCCCTCCGACACCTCCTGACCTTAAAGGGAATGTTTCGCATTTGAAATATTGAAACAAGTATCGGATGCAATGCACCAAACTCATCTCAAACTATTGGTATACTTTTTAAGAGAAAAAGACTGTTATAGACAGTATAATACTCTGTAGATCATGTTCCTCAGTGCGTTGTGGTTTAATAACGTCATCGTAACTTGCACAACATTGACTGAGAGCCAATTGAAGGTCGTTCTATCTGGGAGTCGCGCTTACGAAAGCCAGATATGGAATGACAGGATTTTAATGACGTTATCATGACGTCAAGAATGCCAAGGTGACTTTGAAATACTCTCCTCGATATACCTCTCCCCATTTTCGCGGGCGTGTAGCACAGAAACTAGAAGGGCTTATGTCTCAAGAAGGGCAGGGCCGTGAACAGCACCGAAATGTCATCAAGATGACTATTTTAGCTCATATAAATGTGGAACACACCCTTTAAGCATGGCCGCGCGTCGCTCCAGGAGTGGAGAAATCGGAAGCCAAGCGCTCGAACCAAGTGAGCTATATGGACGGACTAGACTTGGTAAAAAAATTCTTAGATGGGTATTGAAGACTGTCTACGTTTTGACAATAGTAATTTACAAGACAGCGTATGTTATGAGCAGAAGGAAACCTCTAGTAGTGCTGCCATGTATCTGAAGCTAAAAACAATACATAGGGCAGCAATTCAATTCAGGAAGGAAACCCATACGATCCCTTTAATGACATAATTTTCCATGAACGCACCTGGCATCGAAAGCGTTTTCTAGGGTGTACAAGTATGATCATTTAACGGCCCTTGGCAATCTTATTGTCCCTCCTGCAACGGGCCGTAGTTATTCCAGAAAATCAGAGGGAAAACGATAAAACACTTCTCATTTAGCCGGCGTTTCGGGTTGAATATTCAGGAACATTTCTTTGAGCGCATTTGTTCTGGAGTTCAGTTTGAGAATAAATAATTATTCAAAGGTTGTCCTCGTAAATCTAGTTATAACTCACGCACCGTTTCTGCCTGGTAAGCCGCAAACACACTTTATCCTATTCATGAGAAAAGGCACTACATGTAAGCAATGCAATGTCCATGTCAGCATGTCTCAACCTTGAACGCTCCCTACCGTCATTACATTCGAGTCTGGAGTCCTACGATCTCCAGTCCAACATCCAAACCTCTTGAACTAATGAGCAGCACTCTTGTCAGTTAGCATCCGACCGAAGGGCCTCAGAGAGGCGGAGCTCCCGCTGACAAACGTCAGGGGACGGCCCGAGCGGGCCCCCACCTCACCCATGGCCCCGCCGGAGCCGTGTCGCTCTGATTGCAACCGCCCGCCCGCTCAAACGGACGGCGCCGCAGCCGATTCGCCTGAAACCCAATCAGCGGGGGACTGTGGCGTCGGCTATCGCTGAGCCAGCGGCGCCATCCCTCATTACGGCCGCGCGGCGGTGCCGACGGCGGCCACCAGCCCGAGGCGGCTCCGCTGGACGCCGTCCGAGTTCGCGACCGTCGGCGACAGCTCGCCGCCCGCGGAGGGCTCCGACGTCCGCCGCCGGACCCGGAGGCGGCACCGCGGTGTCTGGCCGATCCGAGACGGACCGGCGCGGCCTGCGCTTGACCCCGGGCGGCGCGCCGCCGGCCAGGCGCATTGCTGCGACCGGCGGCCCAGGCGCGACCGGACCTAATGTCCGGCGGGATTCGAACTTGGAAACCCGTGCTATTATTGCCGGATCATAATTGATTGTGTGGCTGGGCTGACGTTCGGTCTGCCGGCGTGCAATCGCTGGTGGGGGTCGGGTCCAGCGTGTCAGACGGCAGCTGCTTCAGGCAGCTGCGCGTGCCGACCGCATGACATTTGATGTGAGAGCGAGTATGGCTATGGTCGCTGCTGGCACTCACTGATGGGCACATATTGCTGATATGATCGGTTCCGTAGGTCAGTCTTGTTTTGGTAGCATGTTAAGTGGTCATCATTTGAGTTTTGCCAGCGCCCATCTAATATAGCCCATGTTCTGGTCATCCTTTGGTGCATGTTTCATGTCGTGGCTACTCTGCGAAAAGTCCAGCGGGCTAACCATTTCCTCTGCAATGTTTCACACCCAACCGCTCGCATAGACCTCTGCCTCCGATCCAGCCGCCCCCCCCCCCCCCTCCCCCCCCCCACACGTCCTGAACGCGACCTGCGACCTTTGGCGCACGCAGTCTGACCCCTGACCTCCCGCCGCAGCGCAGCCAGCATGAACGTGGCGATGGACGACTACAACCGGAAGCTGGAAGGCTACGAGATGCGACGGTTGCAGCGAATGGGACCGTCGGGCGCCAGCCTCACGCACACAGGCTCGGCGCGCGAGCTGCAACACATGGGCTCGTCGCTCTCCAGCAACCAGCCGTCCAACGCCTCGTCGCCGCCGACGCTGCGCATCTCGCCGGCCGGGCTGCCGGCGCTGCACAAGGGCGGCGCGGCGGCATCGGCGGCGGCGCACCGCCACCACCGGCCGCACAGCCGCAGCTCCGCCCCCGACACAACCAACGGCTTCGGCTCGCGGCTGCAGCGCATGGGCTCCTCGACCACCGACTCGCCGTCGCCGCAGCCGCAGACGTTCGTGTCGTCGATGACGGTGCCGATGGGGGCGTACCGGCCGGCGCCGGCGCCGGCGCACGGCGGCAGCGCCGTCCAGCTGGCCGGCCTGCCGCCGGGGCCGGCCGTGCACCGCGCCGGCTCCCACGGCCGGCTGGAGGGCGCGCCGGCGCCGGCTGCGCCGCACCGCGGCTCGCGCGGCTCGCGCGGCGGCTCGCAGTCCGTGCTCACGCGCATGGAGTCGGGCGAGTCGGAACCGCCGGCCACCTCGCGCTCGGCCTCCACCTCGCACCTGCCGCTGCGCAGCACCTCCATATCGTCGCTCAACTCGTCCGAGTCGTACCCGAGCCAGGAGCAGCCGTCGCACTTCTCGCTGAGGTCGCACCACTCGCACCACTCGGTTCGCTCACTGTGAGTAGCCGCTGCGCCGCGCGCCGCACCACCCGTACCACTCGTTTCGCTCGCTGTGAGTAGCCGCTGCGCCCGCCACGTGCACTTGGGGCTCAAAGCGCTGGACGGTTTTGTGGAGTGCTTGAGAAGAAGTAGCCCATCTATCACACTGCGGGGGAGTTCTCGCCTCCGTGGCACTGCCATCAGCCCCCTGCCCCCCCCCCCCCCCCCCCACCGCCCTCTTGGCCGCCGGGCTTGGCTCTCACCCGCTCTCACCGGGCGCTCACCAGAATGGGGCGGCTCTAGCCGTGTGCTGAGCTCGGCTTATAAAAGTCAATACGGTTCCCGCCAACCGACCTCTTCCGGGAATCCTCTAAACAGGTCAATGACGGGTGCAGGCGGCTCTGCCGTAACAGAGTCGGCGATTAATAAGCTCTCGGTTTGGAGGTTGGCGCGGACCATCGTACCCACGCCATGTCACGCGCCAAAACGGGGCGTGCTCGGCCGTGCTGTGTCGTAGTCGGTAGGCGGGCGTTAGCATTCGCGTCAGGAGAATGGCGTTGGCATTGGCGGTGGCGTTAACATTGTGTTTTTTTGGTTCTGGAGCCATCTTGAGAAGAGGATGGACAAACCAAGTCATCCACTTAGTGACATGTCTGGGTGTGAGGGCTGGTGCAGGCGTGGGCTGTGTGTTCTCGCCTGACGACACCATGGGGCAGATGTGGCTTTTACAACTATAATATGTCCATGAACGAATTACGTAATGTCACTTTTGGACACTGTGGCAATGCATCAGTGCACCGGCTCGCTGCCCACTGGCGTGTCTGCCAGGCGTACAACGGCACCACTGACCCCAAGACGGGGAAAAACTAAGTTATTCCAATCTAGGCCCGGTGTTCAGTAGATTGGAGTGGAATTGTAAATTGCTCCCTCAGGATTCGATGTTGGATATGTCTCGTCGTCGCCTGTGGCCCTGTGGCAGGTCAAAACGCCGCAGGGCCTAATTGCAATCTTGGGTGGAGAATGTTGGATGACACAACATTTATATTGGGTGCAATTTCCGGGAGTAAAAATGCAGCCAGGCAGCTGTTGTGGACTTAAACAAAAAGTGCAATGCAAAATGAAATGTCACGGCATTGCATCCTGAGATATTACATATATATATTGCATCCGCGTTCGAATTGAAAAATCATATCTTCCGTTGCGAGAATAAGCGAAATCAGACAGTGATCTGTAGGCAATCGATGATTGTGGAACCGCAAACCGCAAATCGCAAATAGTTGACTTCATCTCTGAAGAATCTTTTCTTGCCGCATTTGCAAAAGCATCATCAACATTTAAAACATTGATATATTGCTAGCTATCCTCTGAACCATGGCTAATTATCGCTGGCCTCAGTAAGCTGTGAAGTAGGCGGAAGTAGGCTTATAAAGCCGTGTAAATGTGTCATTAGCGCGCCAACCATGACCAGGAATGCACTAGCTCTGAAACTGTTAAGTGAGTGGAGGCAAGCATCCAAGTCTTTCGTTCATAAAACTACGCCTCAATGTGGACTAAAATGAGACAGCTTATTTACAGACAGTTTGCTTTTGTGTTTGTTTGTTTAATGCTGTGCAGTGGCATCCGAATTTCCAGTTCCTTTTGAAGCGTCCATTTGCGTATTTGGACTCTAAAAACGTACTCATAGCTTTTCTGGTTTCGGAGCAGCGTCGGTTTTTGAGGAGCACCGCACTGCGATCCACGTCTGGCGAGGGCGGCTGGCAGCAACCGACTATGCCGCAGAACGCGTGCGGCGGCCGTCTCTGGTACGCTAACGGAGCCACATACCAGACATGTGTGCCCAAGACGCATAAAAATAGACACCATTGAATCAAAAATTGAGCAAGAAACACGACTATTTAAGGTCTGTGTCACTTCAAGACATGGTTTCGTATGTGTGGTGTTGTGTAAAGCTGAAAAGTGCGATTTTCTGGAAATTTGTCCTTTGACCTGGCATAATGTGGTGATAACATGACATGTTAACCTCATAACATAAAAACGAATGCTAATCGTTAGGTGTCGCTAAAGCAGACCCCATCAGTGTGGCTTGCTAAGTTCTGCTTTTATTAGTTTGGAAACGCCAATGGGTCGTATCCTATGTTCAGTCCACGTTATGAAAAACGGCGAATCCGGACAAGTGTTAAAGAAGCTGATTAGACCATACTCACCTCAAGCATCTCAACATTGTACAGGCGGCTTACTCATCTAATGATGTGTCTATAATTTTCACCGAAGGTCAATGAACGATCACGTTAAACCACATGAGCTAGGAGCTAAGGTGTTCCAATGTCTGCCTATGGAGCACAGAAATTTATATGCATTCTTTATCCATTATATCATTTGTCCATAATGTATAGCCATGCCCATCTCCAGATCACCCTGCACGGACCAGGCTGATTGCCAATTACTGTAGGAAACCTCAGTAGTTTTGAACAATTCGCGACACTGGACAAAAACAGCATGATATCAATCACTACATTTGTCAAAGCACTCAGCCAATACTTCGTGCATTCGATTGGGTTACGCGCCCTCCGTCGTGTCATTTGTAAATTCACCGCCTGCAGCAAATGACTGCGTGTTTCACGAGGATTGCAGCGGAATTATCGCCGATAACACGCGAGGAGAGAGCCCCAGCGTCTGGATAGCAATGCGCAGGCTGGGATGACTGGTAGGTGAGCACGTTCACACTTCTGTTGCATCCATACTTACGGATTTCTCCGCCGTTTTTTGTTTTCTTTAGCTTTACGTCATAAGCGCCGTACCCTGCGCAAATGGTGCCTAAATTTACGGTCGCCTCAGTCTCGAGAGGAAGACATGTATGCATTACAAATGTCAAGGTCATGAATATGATCATTTGCAAATGATCTGCTGCTTCCTTTACAGCTTGAACCTAATTGTGTGGTATTCTGATTGCGTCGTGGTCTTCTGGTCTTCTGGAAATCATTCTACCATTGTAGTCGGTGACCTTCGATGAAAGTGTTCGGAATGGCGTGCTCGGTGCTCCCTTTAGAAAATGACACAAAAATATACCAAAACTCATGTGCCGCCAAAACCAGTGACTGCGTCACTGCGAAATTGGCCCAGAAGTGCATGATTTGTGTCCATGTAAAAGCACGGGGCTCAGTTTAGGCCATGCAGAATATTAGGAAACTAAGTACACAACAGCAGGTGCACGTCCATGGTCAACGCGGTGCTGAAATTGTGGGGCATGCAGTGCTAAAACGCAAATTGAGAGCATGAAAAACTTCCCAATGTCAGTCTGCATGCCTCACGCTTCCCAACGATGGCAGCATATCACAGACAAGACGCATGCTCAAGCTGCCAAACCGCCGCTCAGGCCGTATACGTATATGAACTCTACGTCTCTGCTCACTGGAGCCAGCACTGCGGTGGTCAGCTTTGTCAAATTCATCAGGCGGAGCAAGAGGCAACTGCGCTTGATATTTAAAGGGAGTCTCCCACCTTTCAGGCATATTTCGAAAACATTTTCAAGTGAAACTTCGGGAAAAGTTGCGTCTAAAGATAGCACTGGGTATTACAACCGTAGCACCATAGCGTGACGTGCCACACACCGTCAAGACATGATGAGGATATCAGTATTCATTATTTTCGAGTCCAAATGCGCTGTCCACGCTTTGTAACAGCACTACCTAACGCTATTATGCTTCCTCCCTGCAGTCACGACCACCGTCTTCTCGTATTTGTATTTCTATTTGACATCGGCTGACACTCCACATACATGCGTGGCTATTATGTGTCATTAGTCTGAGAGATATTCCAGCATGTCAAAACCAACTGAATGTGCTAAGGGATAAAAAACACACAAACGCATGCACGCAGAAACAGCCCTATCGCACAAAAAAGCCTGGCAGCGCGCTTAAGGCTTGCTGAATGTTATAATGATCGTTCCCACCTCTACTGGTGGGAATAAAAGAACGTTTGTGATCACCCCAGCGGCAAGGGCCTGTTACCGAGAAGCTGGTTGTCTGAAGTTTGATCCAGTGCGTAACATGGATCATGTGATGCTCCCATCACCAAAGCTAACACACGCCGCGAAAAGATCAACTATGGTGAACACCACAGGGAGGGAATCAAAGCCGTAGAACAAAGTTTCGTTGAATTCTTGAGATCATAGCTTTATGCTCGCATATATTTTTGTCCAACAAAGTGTTTCAAGCTTTTGTAACATTTATTACGCACATACTTTGACACATCAGTGTGATGCAAACATTACAGAACACACAGGTTGGAAAAGGCAAAGTAAATAAGATACATTACTCTCATACTGTTGAGCAGGGAACCAAATAAAATTTCTCTCGCAGGGTCGGCTACTTCAAACCGAAATTCCAAGCTATTCAGAAAGGTTTCGACAAAGCTGGCATTACGTACCAAATCGTATGCGTCTGATGTAACAATACGTCAAAAGTACAAGAAAGGTGGGACGCTACCTTTACGCGTTATAGATGAAGTGAATCCCTCCAACTAACAAAGAAAGTAAAATTACGCTATTCTCGCAATAGTAGGCGTGGGAGTCATGCGTCACTAATATCGTGACTGACTGACGTCATATCTTCGTGCACGGAAGAGGCCTCTCTAAGGCTTATGAAGGTGTGTAATGTATTCGCATTTGTAATTATCTCATTAATCTAAAGGGGGACAAAGAGAATAGCGTCAATAGAATGACCAGAAGGCAAATATTCAGGAAAAATAAACAGGACCTGGAGAAGTATGACGCAGCCTTTGGCTCGTTTTGCCAGGAACGGTGTCGTGCCCTACAGTGAGCACCTTTGAAGAGTAGGAAGGGATAACCTGACCGAACTGTGTCCAGCCCAAAGCAATGAACACGGGCAGGGGTAGCGAACTATGGGTTATTAATGCGTCTTGTTGTGGGTTATTAACGCGCCTAATATTGTAGTGTGATATCTTTTTGTCCATCAGCTACTTCCGATTCGGCTTTGTTGGTCATTTTCTTTTCCTTTTAGTGACCGATTCAAGTGAGTGACGTGCAGGCAATAGTTAGGTAATAGCTCTTTCACTTATGGCGTTGGCATGAAGCAGTCTGGGCGAAACGTTTTCTTGCCTCGGGCACTAAAGAACACAAATATCACGCAACGAATATACAACAACGTAACGACCCTTGCAAGACCTTCCTGGAAAGCCTCCCTATCCTTCATTTTGATAAACGTGTTGGTTATTGGCTGTTGCTGTTATGTAATGGCTGTGGCTGTTAGCAGCATCCATAAATAACAGGACATGAATTACGGTTTCGTTTGCAGCTGCCACCACTAATGGCTGCTCTTCCCTCGCCATCACCGAGATTACAGCTACACTCGATTGTCACCGAGAACAAGTTGTAGATGTTCGCGGTGAGCGTCAGGAAGGGCAAAGTGTGACGAATATATCTGGCAGCCATTTTCCCACTCCCGACATTAGCTCATTTGGAACACGACAAAGAGCAGTAGTTTAACTGCTGTCGACGGCAGGCATCTGTAGAACTGCGTGCTTGTACAACAAAAAGTCCGGAATCGGGTCAGTCGCTGTATTCTGGCGATCGACGGAGAAATTCAGAAAGCAGCGCGTACATCTGCAGCCTGTCTTTGGATTGTTGGTGTTGGATAAGAAGCGTTGTTTGGCCCAACTGTCAGCATACTATCTCAGCCTAGGATTGTGCCTACTTGACGAAAGAACTTCGATTTTCGCATGGCTAAGTGCTAAGTACCGCATCACTTTTAACGAATCCCCTGAAAGAGATGCTTGCACCAAGAAAAACACTTCCTCACTATATTTGACGCATCAGTGCAGGAATGTGTCAAATTTTGCGTTGCATTTACAAACAGCTGAAGTTGCTTGCCCTCACCATATGGTCATTTCCGTTCCTTTCAGAGTGAGTTTAAACTAATACTGTGGTTAGTTAAGAGGCATGCAGGGGGCTCCCGACAGCAAGTCCCGCCAGCTTCGCCGGTTTCGCCACCTCGCGCAGCGTGGGGAGTTTCGTGTGGCCCTCTGTCGATTTCAAATCCGATGTACTAGAGTGAAAATGATCACAAAAATCGCGCCGTCGTCCGAATATGATTCACAGCGTTTCCATGGTGATAACAATTTTTGTCTCCCGACTCACCCGTTTGACATGGTCAAACAAGATCAAATGACATTGTTCAGGTCATCTTTCGTGAGATACGTTAGTCATGAGTTGGTTTGACTAAGTCAGAGAATTTTCTGACTTGCCTCCAAAACTCACTGCGAGATCGCCTTAGATCAGTCCGTGATATTCTTTGGCATTGGTTATGGACGACTCTGTTTTTCATGGAACCTTCATGCATAGTGGTCATCTCGGTGTACTAAGCAGGTTTATAGGCATCACGTACGGCTTCAATAAATTGTTAGATAAGCAAAAAAGGATGTGAGCTCCTGGCTTCCCGAAAAAATTAGATGGGAGTTCTCAAGCTGAAAATATCCCACCTTGATTATGCCAGAAGGCAAGAGCTAAGCGACGTTTATCAAGGATGCATTGGCTATACTCAGAAAGCTTAGCTCGATGTAAACAGTGCCTGTTTGACAACGTCGTACAACCAGTACCTCCTGGGATATTGAAGATGAATAAATGTCAGCATATGAACTCTAAAATCATGATGGCGAAGAACAGGTTCAAGTATTTTCTTGTTTGTGTCAAGATCATAAGTTGTTGACTTGATGGAAATTACCCTGAAATTAGCAGGCGGATTGCAAAATGTTTCGTACTCAGGTGGACAAAACTTAGTGATGGTATGCTTAACACCCCGAGAATTTCTGGGAGACCTTAAGCTTAGAAATGTAAATTTATAGACCTCACAGAACACTTTGGAACACGTTTGGCCAGATTGCTTCACAAAATTTTAAGTTTTGAGCTAATACAGTATAAGGGCAATCCTGTTTTGTCCAAGTTTGTCTTTGTTATCCAAACGTTTATAGAATGAGTGGTGTGTATATTTCCTGTGGCGATGCCAGCGCTGTCTCCAGTGATGGACCAAACTGGATAACGGGAACCTGTCAGCCAAGGGGGCCCCAATTCATCGCAAAAGGGGCCATGCTTTTTTATTCGGATGACCTTATTGGCTCCGGATCCTATTGTGTTGTTTTAGGGTCCGTTTTATGATTCACGAGTCTTTCAACCTTTTAAACTGGCAGAATGTAGGGCTTCTCAGCCTCCGGGAATCTCGTCGCCTCCAGAGGGGGAAGGGGGCATGGCTCAAAAATCTCCGCCTGACTACGTCATTAAATGCTTTAGGCGTCCGGCTCCAGCTATGCACAGAGACGTTGTGCTTCGAAGCTCTAAAATCTGTGGAAGCTCTGAAAAGCTCTCCCATCCTAGCGATGCATTCCCTAGACATTCGGGAGTTGAACTTGAACGACGCCGGCGAGCGGCCGCTCCGCGCGGCGCGTCAGACGTGGCCCGCTCGCGCCGGCCGCACCGTCAAGCCCTGCCGCCCTTCGCGGCGGCCCGAGCACGGCAGGTGTCACCGGCAACTGCTGACACAAGTGCGCGCCGCGGGCCGGCCCCTCACACCGCGCTCTCTGCAATTAGTCGGCCATCAGCCCGCCTGGCTATTCCTGGGTGCGCAGTAATGGCGGCCGACGGCGGCGCGCGCCCAGGGCACCTCCAGCTCGGGAGACGGCGCGGCGGCGACGAGCGCGGCTGGCGGCTGGCGGCTGGCGGCTGGCGGCCGCTGGGCCCGGGGGACCTGACCTGGGGAGGCTCTCGTTTGCTGGACTCGAACCCCGGCTCGTCTGGTTTATGAGAGTGCTGCAAGCTGGCGCTGTGAGTTAGGGCTCGTCGGGCTGCATGGGGCTGGTTAGGAAGGATTCTTGTCGCTAGTGGGGTTCCAGGCAATGCTTCGGTCCCTGGAACCGATCGTTGGGTCTTACCGAGTTAGTGACGCCATGGCCGGAGCTCCAAAACTTTGCCAACTAGCGTCGTCCTGCAAAGAGGCTTCGAACACGCAGAGCTTTGCACGGCAGGCAAAAATAGTAGCTCCGCCTTCGCTCCAGCCGCTGCTCTGCTTCATCGCGAGACGCAGCCAGTCTGGCAAGCTGTAGTTGCGTAATCTGCCCTGGCGAAGAAGCTGTGGCCGTGTCATTCCGTTATAAGTGGCCCTAAGACGCAGGGGAAAAACGCATTTCCTCTGTTCTGTACGGAGAATAGCCGGGCCGTTACAAGTGATGCCACCCTATTTAGGCCCGGATGAGGTGGGCCGCTAGCGGTCAGGTCGCCCGATGCGGCGCCGGGACGACGTATCAGTCAGAGCCCTTTGTCCGAAACGAGGCCTTTACTGCCGACTGTGTTGGTATGTTGAAAGTATTTTACTGGGCACTGGGACCGCAGGGCTGCCGAGTCCCCCCACCCCGCTGATGGGGGGGGGGGGAGGAGTCATCAGCAATGAAGGCCGGAGTTTGTGCCGGAGCGTTCGTTATTGACATCCGAGAAAACGGTATCCTGGCGCCTCCAAGCTTTCTATCTATATCGCCATTCGAAGCGATTCCATTCCAGCTCCGGCACACGAGAAACATTACCCGCGCGCTTCACATCACTATTTCGAGCAAACGCATTCCAGTTTTGTCACGCGAGAAACAGTGCCCACGCGCTTCCAAACTTCATATCGCTGTTCCAAGCAAATACATATCATGCCGACACCCGGCGTCACGTTTCAGCAATTACTACTCTCTTTATTACGGGTGATAGAAATGAGCAGGCGTTGCAGGGCTTCCCTGGCTGCGAAGTTCTGAGAGGCTCTGAGCTCTGAGCGGTGCGGTGTTCCCGGCGTCTGCGGCGCCACGTCATCTGATCGGCGGCCGCCGCTCCTCTGCAGAGCACGTCCTCCAATTCTGGTCAGCGCCTCAATGCCTCGGAGGCGTGACCCATTGGACAGCGGGTTGGACGCGCCTGTCGACCCCACTCCCCCACTCTGCTGGCTGTCCATCTGAGGTCAGCGGCGCAAGCGGTGTCGCGTCACATGGCCCATTCGGGCTCAACGTCCGTCGCGCTCTGACCGGGCCGACCCAGCGGCGCCCAGCTCGTCCGGTGCGGGACGTTCGTACCGGGATGGCAGCACGGTCCTGCCGGTCCCGGACCCAGCGCGCGTCAGGAGCCGGATAGGCCCGCAGGGGTGGAGCCTCTCTCACGGCGGCTGTTCGACGATGATTTATGCGTCTCTGAAGCCACATGAATTAGCTGCTGGCTATTCAGACAGCAGTCCGCGCCCGGCTGTTCGTTCCGCCGAGAGCAGTCGAATATGCAAATGGCAGATGTATCTTAATTCTCGCTTTCAGCGCATTAGACGCCAAACAAACAAGAATATTCGTGAATGAAGGAATGGCTTGGATGTTCGGGCGGACCCATACGTCAACACGACGTTTGCATTGAGTAGATGACTGTAAACCCTAGCGATGAACTGGTCGATGACTGACCTAGGGCTGGAATGTTGATGTCAAAGCACTGAACAGACGGAGCAGAAAGTTTAAGGATCCCAGACCATCTTAAAGGGGTATCCCAACTTTTGGTACCTTTCAATTATTGTTACATCAGACGAGTACGATTTGATCAGCAATGCAATGTTTATCGAATTATTTCCAAAAATCTCATAATTTCGATTGAAGTAGCCGATCCTGCGAGGGAAATCTCACTTCACTCTCTGCTCACCATTATGAAAGCAACACATTTCCTATGCCTTGCTTTTCTAATGTGTGCGCATTGTAATGCTTCCGACACATTAATGTGTCAAAATGTTTTCGTAGTAAATGCTAGTGTTTCAAAGCTTGAAACACGAGGCTATTATTCCGCGAACTCGACGAAACATTATTTTATGTCTTTGATTTCTCTCCTACGGCGTTCACCACAGAGACTCTTATCGAAGCGCAATTTGGCTTTGGGAATGGGAGTACCAGATGATCCACGTGATGCTCTGGTCTTCTTAAAACAACGCGCTTCCCGGTAGAATGCCCTTGCCCGTTGGGCCGATCGCAAACTTTCTTTTACAAGCACGAGTAGAGGTGCGCACGATGGTTGTCGTGACGACAGCGGGTGCGACAGCAGGGAAGAAGTGTAGAGTTGTTAGAAAGCGTCGACGACGTAATCTGGACTCGTAAATGATTGACACGTATAGCCTTATGATGTCCTGAAGGTGCTGCAGAGGCACTACCCAGTGCTATTATTAGACGTAATTATTCCTGAGGTTTCGCAAAAGCATGTTCTTGAAACCTCCTAAGAGTTGGGACACCCCTTTAGATAAAGGTTGGAGGGGGGGGGGGGGGGGAGAGAGAGAGAGAGAGAGGTCATACAGCATCCCAAGGGCCCGAGTGGGGACATCCGGGAAGAACTGCCCGGCCAACTGGCTAGCCGGCTAATGTCAGCCTTTCAGGTTAGCTCAAGTGGTGGAGCACTGAACTCGCAATCAAAAGACCCTGCTTCGAGTCCCAGCAATTCCAGGGAGAGAATTCGGGTAGCCATGCATGCTGGCTGAGCGCCAATTATCATGCTGTCGTTGTCATGACCCGGCGGGGATGACCCGAAATGACTCACCAACTTGACCTGACCACGGCCGGGTAGTTAATTGCCCGAAAAGTCGCACGCGTACTAATGCACCAGGCGAAGATGATAGTCCAAACAAGAATTAATCCATCCGTGATGCAAAGCTCTCGTCTCTATCCTACCGTAAAACCATACTGATTGTTTGCTTAAGGCACCTGACACAAATCATACAGACATGGCCCTCGGGGGTGGGGGACTCACATGGTTGTACTAAATATCCTAGGCGTATCAGCCTCTGACCACTCCTAGCGCTTTCCAACGCGCCAATATTTTTGCACCATCCCCACTTTCGGTGAAACGTTCCATTCTCTCTGTCAACGTGCATGCATTATGCATATCTACTTCTGCTATTTTTCCCTTTGATCTCAGGCCGTATTGCTGTTTTTCTTCGGCCGGGCCCTGACGCGTCCGGTTAGGTGGTCGGTGGCAGTCGCCGCTAACCGAGCCAATGCCTCCTGACCCAATGCGCCGGCAGAGAACGTCGTTACGCCAGCCTATGACCCCTGACAAACGGCGTTCGGCGGTGCGCCCGGACGTCAGAGATCGATGGTAGCGCTGGACGCTGCGCCGCAACGCATGGGAAGTGCCGGTACAGCCTAAGCAGCCAGGGATTTTACGGGTGGCGGACGGTTTGGAGAACGCGGTCTTCGAACCGACAGTGACGGGTCAACCGGTTTACTGTTCGTCCAACCAGGGACAAGGTTGACGTGCGTTCGGGTGGTTACAGCCTCCGTCCCAAAATCTTTAACCGCTCGCCGAGCGCTCTTAACTGTGCGGCGAGTCATTTCAGCTTTGAATACGAAACAGGTCAAATCCCTGGATAAATCCAGTTTAAGATCATTTAGTGGGATGTCAGTTGGTCGTATACTATTTTCTATGTTCACTCAACTAATCTGCTAAAACCGCACCACTGATCGCAGCCACTCGATGATGTAAAAATCACATAACCATAGTTAATTTCTTTGGTGCAATGCAACTTCACTGAGTGGTCATTGACGATATTCCGAGAGTTTATGCTGAAAATAAACACCCTTCAACGTACTAATTTGTTTCGAGAAAACGAAGATACTAAAACATCATGCGATATATGTATTGTGAAAATCGTAGGCACTTCCAGTAGCGCTGATTGTCAAGAGTGGAACGTGGTTAAACTACCATCAGGACGCGGTATTAAAAGGAAACGCTCGTTTTCATATTCACTCAATGTGAGATCGTCGAAATGTGCAACCAATGAGCTCAAATTACGTTTCAAACGCTGTTTTACAAGATCAAAATTAACGTTATGCTAGTCACAACTGGTGGCGCGATTTATAGTCTGCAATATTGATGGGATTTTGATTGCGATGGATTCAATTCTCACGCCATGTCACGCTTCGGTGACGAATGGACTGGCTCGTGTGAAAACCTTCGGAAATTCAACCAAATGCCAAGATAATATAGATCCTGATGACAGCCACATGTATTAGCGTTCGTGGCGTCGCCTGCGTTTGAACGCGATTTATTCCGGACGCCGTGTGTCAGCACACTCTGTTTGGGGCACCTCTGCATCAAGCCAACCACATGCCTGCGCTCCGCGTGATCCGTCTATCGTCCGTATCAGTGTGCAGTGTTTGCAGTATGCGCCCCATGTGCGCGCTATTTTCACAGAAGTCGAATGGTCGTTTCAGATGTCGAAATGGCAAAGTCATTTCGAGTTAAGGCACACCTCCGGCGTATTGAACCATCTGGGGAATGACGTCATTACTTCGCGTCCTCGCAGGGCTTGAACTAACTTCTAAGTAGGCTTCTATGGTCGGTCATGTGCGCGCTCAGTTTGAAACTCATTTCAGTATTTTGATGAACATGATCGAGACTACTTTGGGCATCTGGGTGCGAGATTTCATTTGTGACGAGGCACCCCAATGAAGGTATGCATATGACTGATTCTGTTTAAAGGCTTCTTCACCGTGCTCCGCAAACAACACGCGCTTCATTGTCCACAAAAAGTGAGGCTTGCCGACATATACCGCAAAGCGCTCGGTATGATTAAGGACAATTATCGTTGACATGGTAGCATAAATGCTATATTTCACGTTCACGCCACATATCTGATGCCCCACTGACACAGATAGCGCGGCTCGTCGTCGGTCCACTGTCATC
The DNA here is from genome assembly GCF_011947565.3 of Pollicipes pollicipes. Classification (NCBI taxonomy): domain Eukaryota; kingdom Metazoa; phylum Arthropoda; class Thecostraca; order Pollicipedomorpha; family Pollicipedidae; genus Pollicipes; species Pollicipes pollicipes. Next base: position 16,965,862 of record NW_023596297.1, read on the forward strand.
CCCCTTCGTCCCGTCTTCGCCCAACCCATCCCGCAAAGCGAGCGGCGCCGGCGGCAGGCCCGTAGGCGCTGCAGCGGCCGGCAGTGGCTGCCGACAGCGCCTAATGACACTCGCGTCTGCGGCGGACGGCGCGGCACTGCAGCGGCCATTGATCTGTCGCGATCGGGCGGCGACGGCGATTATGGCGCGCCTCGGCGAGGAGTGGCGCGCCGGCCGACGGGTGACGCCGGGGGCCCGTTTGTGTTGCGGCCGGGCGGCGGCGCGCCGGCATTCCCGAGCCTGGGCGGCGCCGGCCCGCCGGAAAGCCCGGGCCAGGCCGGCGCAGAAGGTCGACCGGGCTGTCTGCGCTCTGGCGGGCAGCCCACGCCTGTGGCGGGCTCTCCCACGCGCCGCCAGACCTGGCATTTGTTCGTCGTTTCGTACGGCGAAAATGAGCAAGATGTGAAGTTTAATCTCCTTCCTCGATGGAACGCCCGCCGAGCTGAATGGACGTCCTCCCTACGTCGTATACATTCAGGTCTTCAGGTCGCCCAACGACGTCGAAACCTGGAAGCCTTATACCACGGTCCTGCCTTAATAATTCCTGAGCCACTCGTGTTTTCAGTCGTTAATTATGATCCATCATCAGCGACGGGCGACGCGTCACGGTGAAACTCAGTTCATTTCCGAAAGTGCCGCTGCTTCATGCTGACCCCTGCGCAATCCAGCATGTAGCTCATAACGCTTCCAGTCCATGAATATGCGCCTACTGGCACTTGTATAACATGAGCATACCCATCCAAATTGTTGAGTTCCAAACAGCGATTTAACACACGGTTGCTAGAGAATGGCTCTGATGTGCGCACTGCACATTCCTGTAGCGAGTTGTTGACACACGGACTAAAAAAGAGATCACTTCTTGCTGTGACCTACCGAAATTTGCTGCGGCATTTTCTGGACTCAATGGTTTTTTGTGTAGGGCAGCAGGAATCATAGCAATGCTGACCGGAAAATGTGAAGTAAGCGCGGTAGCCGTACCTGTGGTACCTGCACCCGTGGTGCCCGTACCTTAGTGTACCCATTTTGAGTGGTGCCGTCAGCAGGACCACTGATTGAGGCCGCCACGCCAGCCATGTCAAACTTGCGGTGCGGTACAGCATCGCAATGAGTTCTGTCATATGTACGGTACAACATGGCAATAAGTTCCGTCATATGTGCGGTACAACATCACAATAAGTTCCGTCATATGTGCGGTACAACATGGCAATAAGTTCCGTCATATGTGCGGTACAACATCGTGATAAGTTCCATCATATGTGCGGTACACCGTCGCAATAAGTTCCGTCATATGTGAGAAGGAACCACCATTTGCGACATGCTCCGCACCACACAATAACCAACGTCTTTTGATACACGACGCGCGTTTGGGGACAATGGCCTCCCTTTATGAAGAACACTTGGTAAGGCTGGCAGAAATAGCACGCGAGCTGCACAAACAAACCCGCAGCTGGCCCTCGCCACGGCATCAGCAGCTGGCGTCCAGTCTGGCCCGGCTCCGGCATGGCGGCGAGCATCGGCGTCCAGATCCGGCGACAACATGCAGCAGCCGGTGGTGACAGGCTCGGAGCCAATGGTGCGGCTTGCCAGACGAGTTTGACTGTGCACTCAGCGCGTCCTACCGGGCCCACTCCCCGGTAACCATGGCGTCATTCATGTTGAACTGGAGCTGCCCTCGGGACGACTGGCTTTAATCTCCTTTCCCGATGAAACGTCCGCTGGACGGAATGGACGCCTTCCCAACGTCATGTAGATAAGGCTCTCTGTTCAGGCTTCTACCCTCATCTTCGACGTTCTTCTTAACACTTAAGCCTCCGCACACTAGCGTGCTGGCCACGCCCATCGAGGACGGGTGCCTACGCGCGCACCTCGGTCCGACGACGGGTGCCGGCGCGTAGGATGTGCGCGTGGCGCATTGGCGCGCGCGGTCGGCTGCCTGCGAGGCCCAGCCATGCACGTCTTCCACCGTCGGGCTCGCCCGACCCACGGATGACAGGCTCGCGAAACACGCTTCAAGGCGGTTTGATGCTCCGAAAAAGCGAGGTGGGAAAGGCTGAGAAACTTTTAGATATATTTATCGTCTTTCCTCGCGCGCTCAAATTTGGTCATGGGCTAGACGTTTCAGCAACACGCACACACCGCGCTGCGAAACGTCTCACCTTATTATCAACAACCAACGCCACGAATCTCCTATTTAGGTCGTTGCGCTGCTTCAGGATGACAGCAATTCGTGACAGCAGCCCGTATAATGCGCGTAACGGTTCACTGACGCACTAACACCACACTGATGCCATCCAACTTCTATTAGTCAACATAATCTTATACCGCACTGGCAATGCCTTATAAAATCCAACTCGTCATTAACAGGCGTGAAACATCCAGTGCTTTTGAATACCCATCCCAGCTAGAGTGTCCTTTCCATGTTTTCTTGATAAGCGGCTTACAGTTTGCTCTTGGCTTTCCATGGGACTTGGGAATGCTGACCTTTTCTAGTTGAATAGTTCTGAAGCACTTCTATCCACACAGCGTGGCCTTGCAGCCCCTCCTCTGCATTTGACGAACCTTCCTCAAACCTACCTCCCACTCACTCACTCACTTACCCACCCACTCACTCACTCGCCCATTCTTGCTGGGCCTCCAATACGCTTGAATGAAGCACCACTGGTCTTTTCAGAGTGTTTATACAGCCCAATCACACTATTTTCTCATAAGAAAGCATGTTTCGTGTTGGGCACTCTGCGTTGGACAGCTTTACTTGCATTGTCGAATTTATGCAGGACGTTTTCCAAAGACAATCGGTTGCGGTTAACACTTATTGAATTGTATCGTGGTTTATTAAATTGTATTGAATGTATCGTGGCATGCTTGTGACTCGCTTCCTTCATTAAAGGCATCCCCTGTTCCCTGTTGGAATGCATATTCTGTGCTTAGGACGCTTAATCACGCATGCTTCCAGGCAGCATATTGGGCAGCACCGACCTCTCTCTCTCTCTCACACACACGTTCATCATAGTTAACGATGTTTTGAACGGCATCCTTAATCCTTATACGCCAACCAGTCATCGGTATGATAAAAGCAGCCAGCTCAAGCAGCAGCAGCAGCAGCAGCAGCCAGCGTATATGAATGCATGGTACCGAGTTGCTGTCTACGCATGACTGCACAAAACCGACGCTGTATATCTTTTCAGGCAGTTTTTACTCGTACTTATATGCCTTCTGCGTCAGCATGTTAGTATACACGTTGTGGCCCGCTCAAATTTAACGCGGGAATTATCCCTCTTGTCCCCAGCTGTATACAGCTATGCGTCTTCGCTTGCTGTCTTGTTCTGAACAACACTTTTGCGCACGTTAAACAATCATGCAACTTACGTTTAAAGGCATTTGGACAACAAAAACTCTGCGTTTCTTATTTTCTATGGAACAAGGTGCAAATCACTTACAAATTACAATTTTCATGGCACTGCATCAGTCTTAACAAATTTCAAACATGTCAGGCATTGTCGCTCTCGCTCTTCCTCTTCGTCCGTAGCGATGTGGACCGAAACGGTGACAAGAAAAGTACGATTAGCAGGGACTTCCTTCCCGCCGGGCCGGTGCTGAAGCTATATCTTACCAGAATTATTATACCGTAACGAGAAAATCCACATGAAAGGAAAGACGTGAAATGAATGAGAAGACTATGCCACACTTTTCTGTACTTGTATGCAATAACTTCTTTTTTGTTGGAGCACATGCTTCATGCACATATAAATGTATTGGTGCGAGTATGGTGACGATATGTGCTTTCTACTCAAACTCGATAGTGGACTCACTGATCCCTGATTTTGAACAGCAATTTTACTCCATCCTTTTTGATGATAAGTTTTTTCATCAAAACCGCTGAGAATAAGCAAAATGGCCTTCTGCGTAAAGTTATCGCATTTCACGCCTACCCGATGTACAATCTGCTTAAGGGCACAAGGCCTTTTCTTGCTCTGAAGCCGTCGTAAGCTGCAAATGGTCAGATTTCGGGCGCACGTGTCGACATGCCCCACATGACCACCCCCCCCCCCCCGCCCCCCCCCCCGCCCCCCGCCCGCCCCCCCCCCACCTCCCCAACCGAGTGCGCGTCAACCCTGAACTCAAAAATCCCTCACCAGCACAGGCACTCGGCGAGTACAGACACGTACCACTAACTACACAGACCCACCATTTTGATTATCGAGATACTAAGTTCTTTGCGTGACTTCCTCCTACCCATCCCCGTCGTCCAATATTATGTTTGTGCTCCACTATGGAGGCCAAATGGGTCATTTGATGCGCCTTCTTTCTCCTCGTTAAGATCCAGTAAGTTCATGAGTACATACACATGCACACACACACACACACACCCACACACACACACACACACACACAACACACACACACACACACACACACACACACACACACACACACACACACACACACACACACACACACACACACACACACACACACACACACACACACCACACACACACACACACACACACACACATATATATATATATATATATATATATATATATATATATATATATATATATATATATATATATATATGTAATATAGATTATAGAGGGGAGAGAGAGAGAGGGGAGAGAGGAGAGAGAGAGAGAGAGAGAGAGAGAGAGAGAGAGAGAGAGAGAGAGAGAGAGAGAGAGAGAGAGGAGAGAGAGAGAGAGAGAGAGAGAGAGAGAGAGAGAGAGAGAGAGAGGAGAGAGAGAGAGCGAGAGAGAGAGAGAGAGAGAGAGAAGAGAGAGAGAGAGAGAGAGAGAGAGAGAGAGAGAGAGAGAGAGAGGGAGCTCTGAACGTCCCAATGCTGGGACGGCGGAATTGCCAACCACCACGCCTTCACACAAAACAATGATAAAAAATAAACAATTATCGAATTAGCACCACCGTGCATACCAGATACCAGTCGGCGATCAGTCGACACTTGGTGACTCGAAGGGCGGTACTATGCAGCTCCCAGTGATATGCCGCCGACTGCAGTCTCTGGATGTTCACTCTCGGCGCTGTCCCGGCCTTTGAACCGGATGACTTAAGCTGGCTTGATGGGATTTTTTGCTTGGCCTTCAGCCGGAAGCGATTCAGGAAGCAGGGAGGATCAGGATGTGAAGCGTCGAGCATAAAGACAAATATCTTAAAAACTTCGTTTGAAATGAGGATCGAGGCTTTTTGACTGCCATCGAATTATTGTTTGTGGGTTTGAGATCATAATGTCCGTGTTGGCAAATTTGCGCTCTCTTAATCGCACTTCTCATGATCGTTGAGCCTCACTGTCACGCTGCTTATGCCGCGCTGTTTTTATTCTGCTAATCCTTGTTTGCACCATGTGTCCTCTAATTGATTCATCGCAAAAAAGTAATCCTTCGTGACATTATGAGGTTGAATATCTAGAGCACCTAACTGTTTTAGTGATAATGATTTGTCGATATCCCGATCGCATTTTTCCTCGTGACAGCCAATCATGTATTGCACATGTCATGTTTTACGCTAAAATGGTTTAAAAGCGAATATTGTTCTTCATTCTTTAAACGGGAACGTACTTGTGGTCGACGCAGGTCTCCGTGTAAAGTCGGCTTCTGGGCTCTTTGTGGCAAGGTAAGGTGCGTCGGGCCCATATGAAGCGAACTTTTCAAGAAGCAGCTTCGGAGTTCATGCAGCCCAGGATTTCTGGCCATTACACGTGTAATCTTCTATCTATTTTCAAGAGTCAAAACTACAGAGAAGCACTTCATTGGCTATTATTTCTAACAGGATTGGATTAAATAAGAAAGCTTTTAAGCTGAAATGTGGGATGGGACAGTGTTTGCTACATTTAAAATATTTCATTCCGAGCGTGCAGTTTTCACGGGCAGCACACGCGAATAGTTCCGTGTTCAGCATGGCACCATCCATTCTAAGCCACTTAACTTACGTCTCACATCAGAGCCCAGCATGCATGCGCCTTCACATTTTCAAAAGGTCTCTTGTGAGCTTGAAATTCTAAAACCAATGAGACTGGCGAGCTCTCCCTGTCGCATGGAGCACGTGATATTGTGCATTCAAATGTTCCCAGAACCCCGGAGGTTCAAAGGCTGTGCAGTCATCTTTCTCACGCACCGCAAGATCATGAATTTTCATTCCTTGCCAAAGATCTTACCAATGCTCTGCAACTCTAAGGAAGTCACATATCTGGTTTGTTTTAGCAGGAACAGAAATAAGCTCACCGAGCTGCAATTTCAACGTTTTCGGGCACCATGTACAACATTTCCTTCGTTACTGTGCATTCATCGGTGCGGCAGAGGCCTGGGAGCCTCTTAGAGGGGACTGCGTTGTAACTGAAAGTGGTTTACCAGTTGAAACTAAATGTGCGCGTTGAAGTCCATACGGACTGGCCGATTCAAATTCGCGTGACTCGAATAGATTTAAATCATAGATAAGGCAGTAGTAATAGCCTTATGTCACGGAAGAAAAAAAAGCAGGAGAATAGAGATAAAGATGCGGCGGTATTTTGGCAACATGCCTTTATTGAAACGAATAGTAGGAGATAAGTGCATGTTGCCAAAATATGAACGCATCTATATTTCCGTGCTCTTGTTTTTTTTTCCTAGGAACAAGGCCGCTGTCGTATGTAAGAGAATGATGTTCTCGTAAATGCACGTGACAACTTACGTAAATTTCAACCTCAAGAATTTAAGAACCGAATCACGATTCGAATCCGGGATGTATTTCAAAGAACTGGTGACAGCTACCTCATCCGAAAAATTTAATATAAATACCTATTATTGCATAGTAAGAAACCAGTCAAAAATCATGCTCACCTCGTCCCGCCATTATCTCAAAAGATTTTCCGTTACCGAAGCAGCCCCACGCATCAGCCACGGCGCAAAAATAGAATGACTCAGGCGACTTGTTTGAGTCAGAATTGAATCACTTAGTGATGGTGACCCGCAGTCAGGATCTGGTTTTCGGCTGCTGAGGAAATAAGCCTCGTGCCTTTGCGACGTGGGCTATTGGCCTCCCATGAGGCCATGGTTATTGGACAGCAACAAACATGTCCATCTTAATTTCATTCCCGCTTAAATTTTTGGTGAAGCCCGTGGGCACAAAAGACCGGAAAACAAATGTTGCGTTTGCAATTCTATGACAAATCAATTTTTGCAATTATTTTGTAACAAATACTAGCGGGCGTGAAGAAACTTGCCCATTGAAAAGTTTCGTACCAGAAGAAATCCAATGATACTTTATGTCGTTATGGAGTTAAACATCGGAACAAATTGGAGTTGCACCATTTTCCGCGCTCCGAACTGGTTTGAAGTGGCTCCGAAGTGGTCAGAAACCACGGGCAGTTCCCCTCCACCACCAGTGGAGGGAAGTCCAGCGACACCAGCACAACGATCGAGTCCCCCTCCGAGCGAGGGGTGTGCCGCGCCAGACCGCAGTCGCGCAGTTGGAGGAGCTGAGGCCGGCACCGCTCTGAGGCAGCCGCGCCCGACGGCTGCGCCTGTCGGGAGTGGTGACAGCTGTGCATGCCGAGACTGGTGACAGTGCGCCTACCGAGACTGACGACAGCTGTGCTTGCTGAGCCTGGTGACAGCTGCGCCCCGCCGAGACTGGTGACAGCTGCGCCTACCGAGATTGGTGACAGCTATGGCCTGCCGAGACTGGTGATGGCTGCGCCTACCGAGACTGACGACGGCTGTGCCTGCTGAGATTGGTGACAGCTGCGCCTGCGGAGATTGGTGACAGCTGCGCGTGCCGGGACTGGTGACAGCTGCGCCCGATGAGACTGATGACAGCTGCACCTGCTGAGCCTAGTGACACTGCGCCTGCTGAGACTGGTAGCGGTTTGCGCCTGCCGAGACTGATGACAGCTACGCCTGCCGAGACTGGGCTCGCTGGCGACATGGAACCCCCGGTAATCGGATTGTGACAGCATGCCGGACCGATCTGCTCACAATGGCCAACGAGCCGCTCGCCGTGTGGAGCGCCATGAAGAGGCGTACGTTACCTCGCTTCCCGTCGTGCATCGTCGTTGAGTAGCCTAACGAGGTTAGTTTTGGGTGCCGAAAATAGCTGATTTGTGATTGGGACCCACCTACATGGCAAATTAGCTCCTCGCCAGCAATCCCGATTTAGATGCCCGCAACGTGTGCGACCGAATAAACTTACCCGTTTTACATCTGGTAAACGTCGAATGGTCGTGTAGCACGGCGTCACACTACTCAGCACTTTGAGCGGAATAAAGCCGGAAACACCAAAATATTCTAACGCCGAGCGCTGCGCTGTCGCTGGCTGTGGCTCGCCGAAGACGACCACCTTGCTGAAGCCACACTGCGTCCCGCAGAGCGGTCGGCAGTCTTACATTCCGCAGGGCGGTCGGCAGTCTTGGGTCCCCGCTAAGCGGTCTGCATAGTTTTGCGTCCCGCTGAGCGGTTGGCAGTCTCGCGTTCCGCAGAGCGGGTCGGCACAGTCTTGCGTCCCGCCGAACGGCCGGCACGGTCGCTGAGCTGCGCAGGGCGAGTGTCGTGTTCGCTGAGCTGCGCAGGACGAGTGTCGTGTTCGCGAGTCAGTACGATACCTATTACTCTCACCAGATCCTCATTGCCGCCCAGTTGGGCCAAATCTCATTACCGCCCAGTTCGGTCAAATCCTCATTACCAGCCAGTTCCGTCGAGCCCGCTGCGCCGCAGTAACGGTCGCGGATAGAGCATGACTCTGCCGGTGACGTCAGACCGGTGGGGCTCCGGAGCGCGCTGACGGCTGACGCGCCGCCGCCGCTGCCGCCGCCGCCGCCGGTCGGCCGGGAGGGCTGCCCGTCAGCTGCCGCGGCAATCTCTGCCCGCCAGGTGGCCGCGGGCGGTTTGTGTCCGGTCAGATAGTGTCCTCGGCGCGTGTCGTCCTGGCGCCGGCGTCAAATGGCGCATCAGCCCGGCAGCGATGAGCTTCGCGGGGCTGGGCGGCGGTAGCGTCTGATTGGCCATGACGGTTGACGGCGAACTCGGAACAAATGGCGCTTCACCGACCCGTGGTGGCGTGAGTGGCCAGGTGTTACAGTGGGTTGACCTGCGCCGGTGCAGCTAGCGATGACGGGTCGCGAGTTCGGGTCAATACGTCTCCGAGGCTGCTGCTCTTTGCGAATCCACGTCGCCTGGATGACTGAAAAACGCTAGTTCAGTGACCATACGGATAACAAGCATTCCTCCTGCACGTTCAGTAACCTGGTGTGCTTTTTTACTGTTGGCTCGCTGTCAATGGCTATTAACACGCGCTCAGGTGGGGGTCAAATTGACCCCTCCCCTTTGACCAAACCTATAATTGACCTTTCCAGAATGATATCCGAACGGCGCGGCGTAGCCGCGCCAAATTTTGCATAGCTGTAGACAATTGAACAGCGGGTCGTTTGGCATCAAAAATTGAAATGTACCTTGTAAGGTTGCTGACCTATGATACGCCAAAGTCAGACCATGGTTTCAGCAAAGGCAATTTCTAGGGAATCCTTCAATCTGATTCAACAACGGAGTGTTAGACGAAGCCATACATCTCTGAGATGCTTTCTTAGGCACTAAAAATATTAAATGAGCAAAAATACGTTGGCGTAAGGTTAGGTATGAAAGGTCAGACCAAGGTCACAACCAACCTGATTTATTACTCTAGGGGCTTGCCGTAAGGGATAGTTTCTGGTGCTCATGTTGAGTTTATTAATGGCAGGAACCGCATTATACATCTTTTATGGACTTCTCAGAAGTCAGGATAGGTAAATGACCTAAAATGACTCAGGTCAACATTTTGTTTTAGGAACATACTGCCTATCATAACCTTGTCACCTAGTCAAATGCAAAACTCAAAGCAAGCTTGTATGATTTTGGTCACCTTAACCTTTAAAAGGTCAAATAAGTGCACTGACCTTGAATGAGAATTTGACCTTTTGTTTAGAAACCGTTATCTGGGTTCTGGGGGGCACTTTGGAGACCAACCTGAAACTTGACCTTGTTTTGCCTTTTTTGACCCAAAGGTCATGACCTAGGAATCTGGAATTTTGACCTGAGTGAGTTCACATACAGATTGAACGCATCCTGTAAATTTGGTGTCTCTAGCTTCCATAGTTTCCTGAGATCTCAGAGGGGTCAAATTGACCCCCCCCCCCCCCCACCCGAGCAAGGGTATCTAGGGCGGGCCTCCCGGGCGAGTGTTAATCGCTGCGCTGAGGGCCATTGAATGCATGCTCCTAAAATCCGTATCAGAAATAAATGACTAAAAAAGGCCTTTTTAGCGTATTTTGCACTTTTCAAATACGATAATAATCCCAACGTGATGCAAACACATTTTTCCGCGGCTCTTTGCGCTCCTGTGAGCATGGGCTCTTTCCTGAATTTGTTTACTTCATATTGGAGGCAGAAAACACATGTCGATTGGCAAGACCCCCCCCCCCCCACCCACCCTGTATAATGACCAATGATTTAGCGATGGATAAAAACCGACGGGCAAGTCAACCAGAAACTCAACACATTTCAAAGACAAGAACCGCCGTCTCCGCTCTGGACAAGACGTGAACGTCGCCAACAAACGGTCGTGCCAGCACCAAGAGCTGGCGATGGCTGGTGCAGGCCCCGGCCGCGAGCCGTGCCCGGCCTGTGATCCGTCGGCGGCGCCGGCCCGCCCCGTCCCGCCGCCGGCCGGCCCGGGCCGGCCGGCGTTGGACGTATTGTGCTGCCGTCGACGGGGCCGACGGCCGCGTCGGAGAGAGCGCCCGGTGACGGGGTCAGAGCGAGCTCGATACCGGCGCAGGACGACGCCGCCGCCGGCTGCCGCCGCCGCTGCCGCCGCCGTCCGGCTCAAAGGAAATAATAACTGACCCGTGACGGACAGAGAGGAAGAGGGAGACATGTGTTTGAAAGGGAGAGGGAGAGAGAGAAAAATAGAGAGAGAGAGGGGGGGGAAGAGACCATCGGAGGTGGAAGACATTTACGGGTTGCGAGCGCTCGGTCACGCAATGACAGCAGCTGACGTACACTGGGGTGTATAATCTCCCCACACTCCCCTGATGTGAAGGCTGCATTGATACTCTTGCATCCAGCATCGCCGTACTGAAGTCTGGTGAATGGAAGCAGGTTTTTGGTACGTTGCAGTCCAGTTGGTCTGAGAGGTAGCGTGACGCACACCGAGTGCGCTGGTGGCGCCTCTGGTGCTGACCAGCGAAACCAGAAAGGACGCCATACACGCCTGGTAATGCCACGTGCCGACCTTTCACAGCTCTCATTCTGTGGGCTTCACGGACCCTGGAATTGTTCTTTGAGTTAGACTGAATCCGCTGGTCCAGGAGAGACTAGCTTGGGAAATGCAGGGTGAAAACAGGGATAAGGCTTGCAGACAAAGCAAAAAGAAGCGAAGAAGTAGGAAACAAAGTGGGCAAAAACATAAATGGGAGACAGTGGTGCAAAAAAGATGGTTAGTAAAAAAGCATCTAAAGGATGCCAGGCAAGACAAACATAGAGAGTGGCAAAAGAGAGAGGGAGGGGAAAGTGTCCGCTGGGGTGCTCGGTGTAACATCGATCTTGTTACAGCGGTAAATGTGGCGGCAGCGTAAGTGCCAGCGACAGGCATCCAAAATTGGACCGTAAACGCCTTCAGAGAACCACTAGACGAGCGAGGCAACAGGACCCTTTACACGAAGGAAAAAGGGAGAGAGGGGAAGAGAGAAGAGAGATAAAGTAGAGAGAGACAGAGTAAATAGAGAGAAGAGGAGAGAGAGGGGGTGGAGAGAAAGATGTGTGAGTGTGTGTGTGTGTGTGTGTGGTGTGTGTGTGTGTGTGTGGTGTGTGTGTGTATGTGTGTGTGTGTGTGTGTGTGTGTGTGTGTGTGTGTGTGTGTGTGTGTGTGTGTGTGTGTGTGTGTGTGTGTGTGTTTTAATTGAGGTTGGTGAATTCCACCGATTGGCACCTGGTATGAATGGGCACTGCTTATCAAACTGGGAATCAGTTCTCTATTTTCCAGCCAATGCTCGGAATTAGTTATCTCCAACGCCCCAACCAATTTTATATTGTAAACACAGATAAAGCATGTGATCTTACTTTATCTCACAAAGCTTACAAAGGTATCTAAATTTAATCAATTCGCTCCCCTCTAAGTCTAGAGAGAGCGCTTTCACGCTCTCTCCTCTCCCTCATCCCTGCCCGCCTTTCGTCTCCCACCGCCCCCCCCCCTCTCTCTCTCTCTCTCTCTCTCATCCTCTCTCTCTCTCTCTCTCTCTCTCTCTCCTTGCTCATACTTTTGCCTATTCCTTTTTTTCCTCTCTATCTTACTCCTATCACTACCCCTCCCTCCCTTCCTCCTTCCCTCCCCCTCCCGCTCTCCCTCCGCTCCCCTCTCTCCCTCCCTGCCCTCCTCCGGTCAGCGCCTCTGCGCCTCCCGGGCGGTGGCGTGTCGCCCGGGCTGGCGAAGTCGTCTGAGCCGCCGCCGCGCCGCCGCCAACACACACAGCCGCCGCCGAGCGCCGTCACCGCTGACACGGGACACTTGCGACCGTCTCCAGTCGCCGCCGTCTGGACGGCTCGCCGCCTCCGCCGGCGCTCCATTCGCGGCCGGTTTGGCGGCGCCCGCCGCATTCCGAAGTGGTGATCAGAAGGCACAACTGTTGGCCCAGTTGGCCCGCTGTAATTCGTATTGATTCGGGGCGGCCGGGGTACGTGTTTACGGGTGTGTTTGCCGGTCCCGGTTACGCCGCGGAGTGGGATGCGTTCGTGTAGACGAGCGCGTTCTCGCGCGGCAAAAGCCAATGCCGTTGGCAGCTCGTCCTGCTGACAGTTCAGGGAAGTAGGGCCCTTGGCACAGCTGGCCGGCTTCACCCACACAAGTGGTCTTGTTTGCCCGGCGGCGCTAACGCCGGGTCTCGTCGCATAAGTGACCACATTTGCCGCCGCTGCTGTCGGTCATTTCCCGCCTGGCGGACGGACTATCGGCCGCCATTAGCCTCCCGCCGGGCGTCGCTGCACGCGTCGCCAGGATAGGCTGCGCCTCGTCGCACCGCGTGACAACCCCCGATAACTCGATATTCATAGATGCGACTAACCGGGCGCACGCGGATGGGCCGAGCTGCTCTCTCCCCGGCCAGTCAGCTGATCGGTGACGTCACGGCGCCCGGCGACAAAGAGCCGCCATCGACTGCCGTCGGCATCACCCTCTGCCATCCAGCTGATCGATGGTGTCAAACATTGGGTCTCACTTGCCGCCAGCGTGAGCTGGGGGACGGGTGCCGCGCCTCTGCGGGGAGCCGCGCGCCTCGCGAGCAGCCCTGATGACCTGCCATGCGCCCCGCTGCGCGCGCAGCGCCCCGACCGAGTCGGAGATTGCGGCAGAGTCGAGGCTCCGGCAGCCTCCTAGTGCTGGCGGTGAGACCGAAGACCTGACTTGGCTGCAGTGAGACCGAAGGCCAGGTCACGCTTGATTGCCTGCTACCGCCCAGGGCGCATCGCCAGCGCCAGAAAGTTGGCAGAGAGCGAGTCCCTCCCTGTCGGAAGCTTGTGAACGTCATAGCGGTAATAACATGACGTCGATTGACATGAGATTCCGGCATTTCGGTTTGGCTTGCTAAGCCGAGCCGGATTCAACGCACTGTTCGAAAACCAGCGCCATGCTGCGTTCGCAGGCGCAACTATGCGGCAACCGCGCAACAGTCAATGTGCAAAGTTAGGAGCAGTTTGAGGGCTCCTCCACCCCGGTTCCAACGTGCGAGTTTGGGAGCAGTTTGAGGGCCTCTCCGCCCCGGTTCCAACGTGCGAGGTTGGGAGCAGTTTGAGGGCCTCTCCGCCCCGGTTCCAACGTGCGAGGTTGGGAGCAGTTTGAGGGCTCCTCCACCCCGGTTCCAACGTGCGAGTTTGGGAGCAGTTTGAGGGCCTTTCCGCCCGGTTCCAACGTGCGAGGTTGGGAGCAGTTTGAGGGCTCCTCCACCCCGGTTGCGACGTGCGAGGTTGGGAGCAGTTTGAGGGCTCCTCCACCCCGGTTGCAACGTGCGAGGTTGGGAGCAGTTTGAGGGCTCCTCCACCCCGGTTCCAACGTGCGAGGTTGGGAGCAGTTTGAGGGCCTCTCCGCCCCGGTTCTATTGTACGATGGTTTCGGCTGAGCGCGCCGGTGGCAGCTGGTGCGGCGCGTGAACGCGGCGCGCGCCGTAAGAGCAGGCGGGGGCGGGCAGACACGACCAGCTGCCGTCAGTTCCGAGCCTCGTAACCCAGTGGCTCACGCTGAAGGTACGACAGTGCAGAGGCGCGTCTCTCGGTCGTGGGAGGACTGCACTGGAAGGGGCGGAAAACGAGATCGGCTGAAAGGTCAGCCCATGGCTGGAGGAGAGGAACCACCTGGAGCCTGACGGTCACTTGGGCTTGCGGCAGAATGTCCAGACTGCGGTGAGCGTATATGCTAAATGGTTTTTACCTCATTTTTTGAACCCTGTAGTAGAGCGAAGCCGTTGGTTAGTTGAAGATAATGGGCGTGCTTTTCATTTCGCACCCACGTGGTGTGAAGCATAATGTAATAAGTATGAGATACACCGATAATGTTGCCCGAACTACAACAAGACTACGGAAAACTAAGTTCAGTCGCGAAAGGATATTCATTTAGATACATGCCGTGCATATGATGATGGAAATACTTAACACGTGATTTGTCACCGTCGTTGCTTCTTAACGTGAGCCGCAACGCTGGCGGCCGCTGACTCGCGTCCGCGTGTGACGAAAACAACATGTGAGCAAGCATGCGTGATCGTCATCTAAACAGAGAATAGGGTTTTATGGTACCGCATGTTCGAACTTGGAGCATCTTTGGGAGGATCGTGCAGCACACATTAGACCCTTGAGCAAAATGTCACTACAATCGCTGATTTGACCAGTTCGCATCTGTTGTCTTCCCCTATGCTTGCCTATTCTCCGGATCTGGAGATGGCCCAACCAATCTCATCGCCATCTTGTGCGTACAAGAGACTACTGTTTCAAAGTCGGTGAGAGCGCACCTTTTCATCAAGTCACACACTACGATTTCAACAGGTCATGGCGTCATACCGGACACAGCTGTTTACAACATAAGTAGACCGACGTGTGGGATGTCTGTTGTGCCGACCGTGTAATATTAGTGATCCTGATTTATCAACAATCAGGCTAGGTTTGATCGATGTATCTATGCCTCGTTGGTGCTACCTTTGTTTCCCAACCTATTGTGATTCGGTTTCAGTCATATTTAGCTCAATAACAAACGACCTTGCAACTTATCGACCTCACGTAATAAGTCAAGAAGTTTCAACTTCTCACGCACCTCGTCTAACCTTCATCAGCTCTTGTTCCTAACTTCGGGCTCACGCCTGTTCAGGGGTGTAGTCAACATCCACGATACAAGGGAAGCCACCAGAACTTGTGATGGGAGACAGGATTTGTTTCGGGGCCGAGTGCCAGCCCATTTACAGTACCTACGCACTGCGAACAGACTACAGACGCCACAAACGCTGATAGGTACAGTGCCTGGCATATCAATGGCTATCAATGTTGGTTTGCACTGACGCCGAGAACCATTGTCTCAGCCGCGTACCGTACATGTCCGCTCGGCTATCCGCCGACACTGTCACCAGTTGGTGCCGCTGGGCGCGACATGGGACGGTCCGCGACAGTCAATGACATTCAAAATCAAACTAATATAGGTCATCACCAGATTGCGGACCTATCTTCAATAGTTTCGGGCCGGCAGACACTGAGCTTGGTCCGGGCGGAGAAAGTAAAGTCCTACGTCGCATCCGTGATTGCGTCCCAGCGCGGATGGTCATGTCCAACTTCAACATTCACCGTGGGAGACAAAACCAGAGGCAGCAATGCCCGGTCCAACTGGCTTTGACTGCCCATATTTTGATGTTGCATAACATATACATACATACAGAGAGAGAGAGAGAGAGAGATATATATATATATATATATATATATATATATATATATATATGTATATACATATATATATATATATATATATATATATAGGTATGTATGTATGTATGTATGTTATGCAACACCCAACCTCAAACGGCAGTCAAAGCCTATTAGACCTGGCATTGTTGCCTCTGGTTTTGTCTTTTACCGTGAATGTTAAGTTGGACATGACCATCCGCGCTGGGACGCAATCACGAATGCGACGTGGGACTTTACTTTCTCCGCCCGGATCAAGCTCAGTGTCTGCCGGCCCGAAACTATTGAAGATAGGTCCGCAATCTGGTGATGACCTAAATTAGTTTGATTTTGGATGTCATTGGCTGCCATGGATCGTCCCATGTCTCACCCAGCGGCACCAACAGGTGACAGTGTCGGCAGATAGCCGAGCGGACATGTACGGTACGCGGCTGAGACAATGGTTCTCGGCGTCAGTGCAAACCAACATTGATAGCCCATTGACACCACACACACACACACACACACACACACACACATATATATATATATATATATATATATATATATATATATATATATAGTCGAACGTCACATAAATATTGGTGTATTGGAGTGGAGAAGCACGAATAAGAGGTGCAATGAAGGGTAGCCATCAGTGTGGCCACCAGCACATGGCCTCTGCCGGCTGGTGGGCAATATGCCAAGCTGTTCAGGAAGTACGAACATTGAACGGTGAGATCAGGGTACGAGTCGTGTCGGCGGCGATATGCCACGAAATATAGAGTCCCGGTCCAGTAATGGCAAGTGTGTGATTGAACGAAACGACCCAGTGTGAGATAATTAGCGATAGTGGAACAATCTGTCCCTGGCGCTGTCTCCACCTCAGCACCTTCTGTGCCCAGGTGGCAAGTTAGCCAGGTCAGTTTGGAATACCTTCGACGAATGGCTTTTGCCGTGCGCAACGCATCAGCTTGTGGCATCGATGGGCTCTGAGCCCGGGTCTCAAAGCTACTTCCAACCTCATCGGTGAAGTTGCACTTAACACCATGAATGTTTGCCTCACATTGAACGACACACGAGAGCGAAGGAACATGGATTGGACCACTCAATGCGTATGTCTGATCATTCCGAAAACCGCTTTAATCCCTGAACAAAGTTAAGCCTTCTGGTCATTTCCAAGATCATGGAGAGGGTAGTATCCGACCTGGGAAGGAAAGGCCTGAAGTTCCTTTCTTCTCTCGGTATCATGAGTTGACTATTATGCCGAAAATAACCGACACTCAACGTGCCAGGAGGTTCATGTCAAACCAAGACAAAGAGCAATCATCGGGATACACCAAGAAAGTACTCAACGTTTGCAGTGGTGCGCATGGTTGCGAATAAACAGGGTTGAGCGAAAAATGCAGATTCAGAAGCCGAAGGCGCGTGATGGACAGAAAACGTGCTGAATTTATGCAGGCTACCAATGAAAAGAAACAAAGGAATTAATGAGTCAAGCTTCCATACTCGCATGCTCGACGTGACCGATGTAGTCGAGAATGCTGCTCAACGTCAACCCCATCCCCGTCCAACCTCACCCATCTCCTGGCTCCCATTGAGTACGGTTTCCGATCTCGTCACGGCACTGGGATGTGCCTGATAGACCGTGGCAAAAAGTGCAAAGTCATCTGTAACGCTATCATTTGTCATATCATATCATTCATATCATATTATATCATATCATTATCACTACAAACTACTCGTATGGATGCAACTGCAGTGCATCGACATGAAATAGTTTCACAGTTATAGGTCAGGTTACAGTCAGTTTGTCCGCTTCTCTTCTCGGTCGCATGACCATCAGCTGCCAGTCCCTCGCCCTGTCAGTCAGGGAGTTTTCAGGGTTCCTATTCAGAGTTCACCATTCTTCCCAATTTGTCTTCACGCCGTCCGTCGATGAGCATGGGCTGCATGCGCCGACGACCTTGTCGTGCAATACAGAACCGATGCGCATGCGCTGAGGTCTGGTCATAAATATGCGTCACGGGCTGTCATGACCGAGTTAAAAACTGACCCCGCGCACGAGATCACTGGGAGGCACTGAGAGACAAGTCTTATTCGAAAACTTGCCTCCCAGTGCTTGTCAAATCCTTTGCAAACTTCATGCCTTCCTCGCAAAATTCCGAGTCTCTGCTATCAAACACTGTAGCGAAGGTAATGACCTCGGATTCGACCGGTTCCTTTCATGCATTTGCATGTAACCCACCTACGGCAGTACTTGGGCATTCTCACCGGTGCCCCCCCCCCCCCCCCATTTTTGCCACTGTCTGCTGCCTGACTCTTTCCACATGACAGCGTTTGCTCCGGTATTCTCACATATCTGGCATTGCCTGAACGTGTATGGAAACGGGTTCACCGACAATATGTCTATGCGGCAGAAAATTGTGAACTTCGCTACGCGGGTCATCCCGGCGGAAGCAAAGTGGATCTCGTGCCAGACGTGCATAGGGACCAAGGTTGTTTGAATGAACCCGGCTCGTTTGATCTCCAGACCCAGACACTTACACAAGTCGTCGGCATACTGACCCGAGTCTGTCCTCGTATTCTACCGTAAAGGCCAGGCTCCCGCCGCTCGGCGGCTGGGAAGAGGCACTTCAGTCGTCGCGCGGCCTTCTTCGCGCGACGTTTCTTTATAATGTCCTACCGCACTAGCAGTGAAATAAAATCATCTTAGCCTTCCGACACGCATTGAGAAGGGCTTATGGTGTCTGCTCCATACGGACGTTGATTATGCTGTCGGTCTCCCAATTTGTTTCATCGCTATGACCTGAGTGATCGTGGGACGAACCAGCCTCTATGTTTGTGGCTGATTTGCGTGCGCTTTGGTCCGCATCTTATGTGCTAGCTATGCTGCTGACTTTGCATGCCTTTTTGTTCGTGCTTGATACCATTTTGCCCATCTGTGCTTCTCGTTAGGTTGGCAGTAGATCAAAAACAGCCCAATTGGCTTTTGGTATGGTCTTGGAAAACATTTTATGGCTTGAATAATTAAATAAATACCAAAAAAGACATCCAGTATCGACGACATCACGTGCAAGCGATGGAGATGAGAGTAGATGAGCCGGAAGGTGCGCTATATTGACCCTCCCTGTCTCCGACAACCGGCCAGCGTGACAGCCAGACCGCGCCTCTGTGCCTTGTGCTGCACCGGCCAGTGAAACTGTGTCGCGGGCGATGGAGTCGAGCTCGCGCTTAGCTGACCTGGGAGGTCCGTCTGCTAAGAGGGCACCAGTGAACATGCTCGCTTACCACGGCTCGGGCAAAAGCGTCGGAGTGCTGGAAAAAGCGGTGTCGGAGTCGTAAATATAGGTTGTACGGTTTGCAGAATCAGTTGCCTCTCATGACTTTTTTCTTTTCAACTTCATAAGGAAAAAAATGATCAATCTGTGAACGCATGCGCTGATAACAATTTGAACGCATGATCACGGATTTCGGCCGTTCATATCTCTACTGCTTTGAACGGGTTAGGCATATGGTCTATTAAAGTATGTTGATTTATTTTTGGTTATGTTGGGCAGAATGTGGTTCTTATAAAAAGTGGCATTTGAAGGTCAACAAAATTCGGACAGCGTGACTATCACTGTTTTCGCGTTTTGTCCCAGGCTGTGGGTGTAATGGACTTAAACGTTCCGCTAAGGACAAAATATTAAGAATGACACGAGAGGTTACCAGGCTCTCATGTAAACGTATTAAGGTTTTACAAAAGCTATTACACTGTAAAGAGAAAATTGCTAGTAAAAATAAAGACATCACATGAATCAGAGGAGTAAATGGCAGCCTCCTATGTATTGAGGTAACAAACGATTTTTTGGTAGGCCCAACCCCTTCAACAAGGCCATGATGGCGGCGACCACCGAGGTAAATGCTTTCGGAAGGCTGACACACGTACGACGCAGAGGCTCGTCAATGGCGTAGGCCAAACTTTTGGTAGTCTCGTGGTAAGTGATCATAAGTGTAGGGACCGGGGATGTCAGAGGGATGGGGGGGGGGGTGAACCGAGGAGTTCAGGGGTGGGGGTCGCGACCACTTTTGCTAAAAGCTTGACCTCGAGCTAGCTCACGGTGGCGCACAGAGGAGCAACACAAGGGATTTGGCCCCTCAATTGTCGGAATATTTTTTACGTTCCTGGCGGCGTTTTCCCTGAGCTGGCTGGAGGCAGGCAGTCTCTGTGAAATCATTTGCAGTGAAGTCGGCTGCAGGAAGAATGAGATGGCAATAATCACGCGATAATTTCTGACAGCACTGAATAACCGAACGCTCGTAACCTCTCGCCTGACATCTCTCCGTCCACCGACAGGCGTCACGTCCCGAACGGTCTCGCTAAGAGCTCGCACAGCTCGCTACCTTCAGGTGGCTGCGTGTGATAGCGCGATCTAGATACACGGTATGCATCTTTGCTGGTGCCTTGCCACCTACAGATATTTGTCTTGAGACCAACGTGATCCCCAAATCTCCCCAAGAGCACTGGAGAGCACAAAGGCGTCCAAAGACATGCGTTCTTCGATGGTCTCATCTTCGGCTGCCCTGTGCATGTTTTGGAGCCCGGACCTGATCCGGCTTCAGCTATCAGGTTATGAGCCGATGGAAGTTTCCGGCACTCAACAGCATTGAGTGCCGGGCTTCTGAGCCATATCTGGACTTCTGAGCCATATCTGGACGTTCTGGTTCAGGATGAGCTGAACGGCCCGGGTTAAGACGTCGAGTCATTTGGAAGTGGCAACTATAGCCCTTAACACCTACCGGCTCTTCAGAGCGCGGGGTGAAGTGCACCGAAATCTGTTATGCATCCGAACAGGGGATCTTCAAATTACTATTCTATATTTTCATCCTGTTTCACGACGTTGAAAATTGCTTGCCGTGTCTCTTTGAAGAAGCTGCCGATGGTGTAACTCGAAAACAGGCTATCGTGTAAGGTTTCGTTGAATCAGTTCGCCATATGGACGCCTCAAACAGCTTGGCCCACGGGTCGGTGCATCCGCATCACATAAGACGGACCACAGTGACCGGTCATTAAGGTGCGCAGCGCATATTACATGCTGAGGTGGTCTGTTTATTGCGGGAGCATTCCTGTGACCCACACTGGCGGCTACAGCTCTATCGCAACAGCGCTATTAACTGATGTTCAAGATGACGTTAAGCGGCTGGTGAGACTTGAGGATTTTGCCGGCAAATAACGCCCGGTTTGAAAAAGGGAGTTGCGGCGTCAAACAGTGGTGATCACCGTTAACTTTTCCAGTGCATACGCTGTACAGTTATGGCGCCAGCCCATTGGCTCTGTGCGGGTTCTGTACGTTGGATTTTTCAATGCGCAACCTGGAGAGAAGATCTCTGTGTCTCCCTCCCCGCCAAAACTACAGAGCCTTCCAAACCACGCCAATAAGCTGTACTGTAAGCGCCTCCGCGCGGTAGGGATCCAGCTTTAGACGTGACATCGCTGGGTACGGCAGAAGCACGCGGCCCATCCCATAAATCACTTTATGGAATGTATTAGGCGGGCCTTAATGCCAGCGCTAAACCCATGCACTTTGCGTCGCTATTGCGGACCGGCTCCATGCGCTCACACCAGCACAGCGCACTGCGTTGTCAGCTGGTGATCACGTTGTCGAGAGAACGGGCGCTCGCGATAACGTCGCTCGTGCAGTCGGCTGCTGCTCGTGCAGGCTGTAGGAATGGTGCACTCTCGACAGCTAGAGCTTCGAAATACTTGCCTGCTGTGGTAGGTAGCGCGACATTGCCCGGGTTTCTCGGACCCTGGCTTTATCACGTTCTTCGCTGATGGCTTCACTGGAACTCACTCGGCTGTGCCTGCGGCAGAGGGAATAGGACGGAGGACTGCAAGTCGCAGTCCTGCAAGCATAGGTCTTAGCTTCGAGTCCCGTGGAAAGCAGTCTGTTGGAACCAGACATACACATTGCGGACGGCTGATGATTGGGTCAGCTAGGGTCGGTTTGCCTCAAGTGCAGGCGTGGTACAGCATTGTATAGCACGAAAAAGATCCTTGCGGGATTTCTCTAGCTGAATTGCCGGAGGTAAAACTATCATTTGAGTTGAAATGGCAACAACGTCCACTAAACGTGCTTTACGATCGGTTAGAATATGCGGTGAGCTGCTGCCACAATTCTGAAAGATAATCCACTTTTAGAATCAACATAAAGTACACACCGCTTGCAAGAGTATCCATTGATTCCTTCGCAGACAGAGTGGAGAATTTTTCCCAGCGGCTTCTCTTCAAGCATATCGACAGACCCTATGCACAGACCTTAGCTCGATCTAGCACCGTCCATTTTCAAAGAGAGATGACAGTTTTATGACACTTTTTACCTAATGTATCACCGCTGAAATGATGGAACACATATGAGGAGAAATCCGTCAAAATAGTACGCGAACACCACGCCATAGTTCCTCCTATATTTCGTGGGCGTTCGTTCCAATCTTTGCTGAAAAGATATTGCATTCAACCCATCCTTCAAGTAAAATCACCCTCGGTGATGTATGGACGCGACAGAAGCCCCGAGTTACACCGTGGCGTCAGATTGGGCCGCTCGCCTGGTGAGTCCTGGCCGGCTGGTAGCTGTATTCGGGCTGACCTTCCTACGCGTCCTAAAGGCTCAAATCTACGCTGTTCTTTTCACAGAGCCGACGCACATTGCTGGGGACTTATGCCGGATGCACTGTAGCATTAGCTGCCACTGCGTGTTGTTCGTCTTTGTGTGGTCCTACTCGTACTCGGTGTACCGTTTCGTTAGAAATGTTAGCGAAGAAGTTCTCTCTCGCCTATCGGGGTATGCTGGGGATCATCCGGACTGGGGCCGTTTGAACTTTACGACGCACTCAGCTACTGAGGCTATGTGGCGTCGCCCGCCTCTCATCCTGGCAGGAAGAGCGGGCTTCGCGGGGGAATCGAACCCGTACCTCTGTTTCCCGGACGCGCGGTATTTAACGTGGGCGCGTTAACCACCACACTATCCGCACCCTGAGATATTCCTGACTGGGACTTATTCATACTCATCAAAATGTGCGCAAAATCTATTACGTTGGTGATACTCAACCAGCCTGTTTCAGACATCACTTCAAGTTTAATTGTACCCGGAACACCTCCAGGCTGATCGCGTATATTAAGCCAGTCTACGATCTGCTGGGGCTGGATACGAGCACCGCATCATCAATCACCTTGCGTGTGTCGACACCCTGAGCCTTTGAGTTTAGCTCCTGTCGTGAGTGTCCAACACTTGTCTTCCGCTCCCCATGGGTCCTGGCACTGTCTGCCATGTGCGGGACTGCTGACCTCGTCACGACCCCGTCTGACCCCTGCGATGTCTGACTCCTCTCATATGTGACCGCTGCGGTGCGTGCCCCCGCCGCAAGCGACCTCTGCCACATGTGACCTCTGCCTCGACCTCTTCCGCGTGTGCCTTCTGTCGCGCGTGACCTCCGTCGTGCGTGAACTCTGCCGTATGGGACCCTCGCTATCCGTGCCTCCGCCGTGTGTGACTGCCGCCATGTGTGGCGGTTGTCCCGTCTGACCCCTGCGCCGTCCTCCAGCAGAGGCGGGGCGTCGCAGCAGCTGTCGCTCTCCGTGCTGCTGCCCCCCGCCGTGTGCGCCTGCTGCCGTGTGTGACGGCTGCCCCTTCTGACCCCTGCGCCGCCCTCCAGCAGAGGCGGGGCGTCGCAGCAGCTGTCGCTCTCCGCGCTGCCG
The DNA here is from genome assembly GCF_011947565.3 of Pollicipes pollicipes. Classification (NCBI taxonomy): domain Eukaryota; kingdom Metazoa; phylum Arthropoda; class Thecostraca; order Pollicipedomorpha; family Pollicipedidae; genus Pollicipes; species Pollicipes pollicipes. The sequence continues at coordinate 16,989,559 of NW_023596297.1, forward strand.
CCCCCCGCCGTGTGTGACTGCCGCCGTGTGTGCCTGCTGCCGTGTGTGCCTGCCGCCCCTTCTGACCCCTGTGCCGCTCTCCGGCAGAGGCGGGGCGTCGCAGCAGCTGTCGCTTTCCGCGCTGCCGCCCCCCGCCGTGTGTGACTGCCGCCGTGTGTGCCTGCCGCTGTGTGTGCCCGCTGCCGTGTGTGCCTGCTGCCGTGTGTGCCTGCCGGCCCTTCTGACCCCTGTGCCGCTCTCCGGCAGAGGCGGGGCGTCGCAGCAGCTGTCGCTCTCCGCGCTGGCCGCCCCCCCGCCGTGTGTGACTGCCGCCGTGTGTGCCTGCTGCCGTGTGACGGCCGCCCCTTCTGACCCCTGCGCCGCCCTCCGGCAGAGGCGGGGCGTCGCAGCAGCTGTCGCTCTCGGCGCTGCTGCCCCAGCCGGGCATGTCGCCGCCGCTCGACGAGTGGCCACTGACCGGGACAGTCCGCTGAGCGGCGCCGGCTTCTGGCGCTGCATCATGGCCTGCCACAGCAAGGTCGGACAGCAGATCGCCAGGAAACGGGTCAGTGGCGCACGGCAGCGGCCCGGCAGCGGGGCGAGCACCGCAGCAGCGAGGCAGGGCCGGCTGGGCGGTGCGGGGGGAGGGGGCGGGGACGCGCAATGGACCCGGTCAGCGGTCTTGCGAGGCGTGGCCGGGTCGATCGGTGGTTTGGTGCGGTGGGAGCGTAATAGGTCAGGGTGTCATTAGGCCCCCCAGCGGGGACGCAACAGCCATCGGACGTCGCGCCAGGCGCCGTTCAGTGGTGAGGAGACAATGCATGTATTATACGCGTCCCAGTCCGCTGAGATCCGTCCGGCGGCCCGGACATAGGCTAGCAGCCACTGCAGCGGCTAACTTTTCCATGGTCAAATTCATACGCAAACGTAATTCCGCTGATCTACTGCAGCAGACGGAACATTCTGGTCGGCTCCAGCAAATTCGTCGATCACTGTGAAGTGCCGGCCATCTAGCACGGACGAGGTCAATCACTTAACATTCCAAAAGCTTCCCCGCGCTGGAAATGCACGCCAGAATTTGCAGCGCGATCATTGATGTTTGGTGTGCGATATGCATTGGTCACCCATACCCCCTTTTGTAAGACGTTGATCCCAGACGAGCTCCTAGGCGACAAGAGGAGATTGGAGCCGATGGACGATATTTAAGGTTGGTTACTTCGGTGAACGCCGTGGGCGTAGAGGGATGGGGAGGGGGCTGAGCGGCACTAGGCAGAAGCATGATATCGAAGAGACTTATTCAAAATATTGTTAATAATTGTATCAAAATGGAAATATAACGATGTGTTTTATCATTTGTTCTGAATTACTAAAAACTTAAAAACGGCTTATTCCGCCAAATCCGGCACTTACTTTAAAGGAGAGTTTCGCTCCGTGGTTTTCTACAATGCCGAATGAGTCTGTTTTGGGCCTCCTGAATAGGTTTCGTCTTGTCGGCGATTCATCGGTTGCTGTCGAGACTACCATGCGCTAGCGAGAGAAAGAGAGGGAGAAGGAGAGAGTTAAAGAGAGAGCTAGAGAGAATGAGAGAAAGAAAGAAAGAGAGAGAGGGGGAGAGCGAGAGAGAGGTAGGGACAGAGGGAGAACGGCCCGTAATTACCGCCATGCCGGTGACTCCTTTTGGGTACCGTAAATAACTTGTCTTTCGAATCCGCTGAGTTTAGCTTCCCTGTACTGAGCACATTTTTCCCATTTTTTTTAAATAAAGTGTTGCAATAGAGCTCTTCAGGTGATCGAAAAACTGCAGATTCTGGATTTCTATATCGGCTGGTTTTGAAGAAAGTGCAGATTGCCCAAGACTGCTATTTAGTACTAGACTGAATTCTGCAATTTCTAACATAGGTGTATGCGGTAGATTGAAATCAGTAAATGATAACAGACATAAAATGGTACTTAAAAAGCGAAGTTAGACATGTTATGGATAAAAGCTCTGAATGTCCTTAAGGGACATTACTTTTCATAACAAGCCACGTAAACGAAGACAACGCGGTTCATCCCAATATTTCAATGGCAACTTTTTAGACTAGTAGATGGCACTGACAGATTGGTGTCAAGAAGTAACGAGCACGATAAGTGCGTAGTGATCCATCGTAGGCATCGGCGCATCGTGTCAATCCGAGACCAAGAAATTTGACTACAAGCCGGTTACTATAATATCTCGGTAGCCCTGTATTTATTTTATAGTTCTTCCCTTAAAAGACGGGACCAAAATGGCGATTGCCTTGATAACTGCTGTTTTACAAAAGAGTAGCAAATATAATGCTAGAGTTATACAAAATACTAAGCAGCAAATGTGTATCAAAATATGTTGCTTCAAGTAGCCGCAGGTATGCAATTGCTGAAACAACCTCACATGCAACAAGAACTATGCTTGGCTAGGGTGCGAGGGCGTCATAGTAAAAAATGATAAAACTTTACCTTCTTTCCCCTACTGCTAAATCTCACAGTTGTCGGAAGAACTCATCTCCCTCTTCCCTTTCATTCATCCCTCTCTAACACTCAAACTCTCCCCCCCCCCCCCCCTCTCACGCACCCCTCTTCGCCTTGTCGTCTTGGTACCTTCCGTGAGGCCGTGGTATGCCATTGTGGCGCCGAACGAACAAACTTACCATGCTTTAGTGCAACATTTATTTGCAAGTTATGTACGCTCGTTTTGTGCTATAAGATTTGCGGTGTACTCTAACAACGCTTTCTAAATTCTATGTGTTTTCAATGCCCGCGTAGTAACAGAAAATTGGTCCTGCCTCCTGGGCTCCACATTTCTTAAATGCAATGTTTTTAAACCTTACATTCATTCTTCACCGCCCAGCTCAGTTTCGACCAAAACGTATTAGTTTCACGGTTTGGCGGTCTACAGTTACTCCCCGGGGAAAGGCTGCCTCTACATTGTTGCAATGCAATGTAACGTTGCGATCGCATGCCCTGGATGACTCCGTCGGATATTTTCTCCTGCACGCGAGACGGCACAGCTTTCCCGAAGGTTGTCTCCGCACCCGACTGAAGTGCTATAGCTGTGGCCTCGGTGCAGGGACTAGTGCCGTTTGATAGACACATGCCGTCTTTTTCCTACACTGCCTGGGCGGAATCAATGGAAGGGTGCGACTACCGACCAACCCTTCTGAATGTCTCACTCGTGTCGTGACGGCGCCCACTTCCGGCCTGGGCGGATCGATAGGGGGATTCATATTTGATCTTCGCTCCCGCCGGCCAAACTTCATCAGCGCGAGGATAGGCTGGCAACCTTCACGGCTTCCCTGAAGAGCGTTGGCCAGTTGGAAAGCTCTGATTGTTTCTTTTCGAGCGATCATGCGAAGTTAATACGTGATAATCATGTGAATATAATCGGATGCTGAGAAAGAGCCAAAAGCATTTATCATAAGCATTTCAGCGGAGTGGATGCCTGTATGCGAACGCTAAGCTTATGTGTAACAAATCAGGGGCATCATGCACGTTGTCGGCCACGAACTTTGAAAGTCTACTTTCCACACAATATGCGTGCGTTTTACTGTATATGCGTCTTTTGGGATGAACAAACACTCATGGACAGGACTTGGAGAACCATTTACAGCCATTGGCTAAAAAAAAACGGATCAGGCGGACGAACATGACAACGACGCACGTGATTCATGGGCCGATATCACTATGGTAAATTACATTTATCGGATAAATATCACTCGCTATACATAAATATTGAGAAAAAATATTAACTTTGTCAGATATATATATATATATATATATATATATATATATATATATATATATATATATACATATATATATATATATATATATATATATATCGCTCTCTCGCAAGATATCGCCAACACTCAGGCATTTACGAGCTTACTCGTCGCGAGCACACGCTGTGACAACATCACCAGATCACCAGCGCATCCCCCAGACCTCCAATGACGGGATGGAGCAGCCTGCCACACTGCCGACGCGTCGGTGCTCCGACCACAGCCGGGATAAGCTGGGGCGGCCGACCGTCGGCGGTCTGTATCGCCTTCATCTCGCCGCGTTTCCCGTCTGCACGCAAACGAAATCATCATTAGGCGTGCTCGTGGTTGGCAGAGGGCTGCAGCCTCGCTTCACTGCTCTTCCAATGTGCTACTACGGCGACAGAGGCTCGCGGTGCTTGGCGCCGCCGTCGAGCGTCGGGGATCGTCAGCCGTCAGCTCCGCAGTTGTGGGATCTCTGCTGGAGGGCGGCGGGGCTGAGGTCTCTGTCAGACGGAGATCGTCAGCCGTCAGCTATGCAGTTGTGGGATCTCTGCTGGAGGGCGGCGGGGCTTAGGTCTCTGTCAGACGGAGATCGTCAGCCGTCAGCTCCGCAGTTGTGTAATCTCTGCTGAAGGGCGGCGGCGCTGAGGTCTCTGTCAGACGGAGATCGTCACCCGTCAGCTCCGCAGTTGTGGGATCTCTGCTGGACGGCGGCAGGGCTGAAATCTCCGTCAGACGGAGATCGTCGGCCGTGGGTTCCGTAGCTGTGGGATCTCTGTTAGAGGGCGGCAGGGCTGAGGTCTCCATCAGACGCTGGCGAAGCTGAGGCCTCCGTCAGACACGGGTGAAGCTGGGGCCTCCGCTAGGGACTGGCTGGGATTAGGCCTTTGTCGTGGACTGGGAGAGTGCGAGCTGCTGAGAGAGACTGGGTAAGCTCACACCTGTTGGAGGCGGACAGAGCTCATATCTCGTCAAAGACGGAGGGAACCCCACATCTCGATTAAAAACGGTCAGAACTGCTTAGAAGACAGGTCCCTGTCAGGAACAGGAAGAGGTCGGTGTTCTGGCAAAGGCCGTCACGGCAGAGGTTTCTGTCAGAGACTGTTGCGTATTAGGTAGCTGCCAGAGACTGACAAAACTCGGGCCTTTTTAAGGAACAGGTAGATCTCAGGCCTTTCGGGACATCCAGACCTGCGGATCGTAGATGTCTTCTAGGAACTGGCGAGTCTTTGGAGTCGCCGGGGGTCACGCCCCTGTCGACTGGCGGACCTCAGGTCCCATCCGCGGCCGTCAGTGCGCTACCCGGTCCACATTCCGGCCGAGCGGTACAGGTCAGGGGTTAGCAGCGGTACAGGTCAGGGGTCAGCAGCGGCACAGGTCAGGGGTCAACAGCAACACAAGTCATGGGTCAGGTTGACACAGGTCGGGGGTTAGCAGTGGTTAGCAGTTAGCAGTTAGCACAGATTGGGGGTCAGCAGCGGCACAGATCGGAGGTCAGCAGCGGCCAGGTCAGGGCTCAGCAGCGGCGCTCCGAGCCTCATCAAAAGCGCCGCCGATGCCAGCCAGCCGCCCGCCCGCCCGTCTGGCATTTAGTGCGCGCCGCCGGCAGCGACGCGTCGCCATCATACTTATCACTGGGGAAATCAGCCGCGGCGCCGGCGCCGCGGCCGACGGGCGGCGTTCATGAAATTTAGAGCCGTCCGCCCAGAACTGTGCCGTCTATTACGGTCGATGGGCCCGCAGGTGCCCCAGGGCTGGCGGCCGTTGCCGGCCAGCTCACAGCTCGGCGTCAGTCGCTGGTCTTGACTAGCTCACAGTTCTGCGCCAGTCGCAGGTCTTGACTTGCTCACAGCTCGGCGCCAGTCGCCGGTCTTGACTTGCTTACAGATCGGCGCCAGTCGCCGGTTTCGGCAAGCTCACAGCTCGGCGTCAGTCGCCGGTCTTGACTAGCTCACAGTTCGGCGCCAGTTGCCGGTCTCGGTCAGCTCACAGCTCGGCACTAGTCGCCGTTCCCGGGCAGCTGTCAGCTCGGTGCCAGTCGCTGGTCTTGACCAGCTCACATTTAGGCACCAGTCGCCGGTCTTGACCAGCTCACAGCTCGGCGCCAGTCGCCGGTCTCGGCCATCTCACAGCTCGGTGCCAGTCGTCGGGCTCGGCCAGGTCACAGCTCCGCGCCAGTCGCCGGTCCCGACTAACTCACAATTTTAACAGACTGTCGGCCCCGGCAAACTCCCAATGTCGACAGCCTGCTGGACCCGACCAACTCGCGACTCTGGCCGTTCCACTCCCTTCCCGTTCCACCGACACCGGCAGACGGTTTCCCGTGCTGCGCTGACAAATTCTGCTGACGTCATCGGGCGGCCCCCGGAGCTGGCAGCGCGCTCCAATGTCACCGACGTATCTCGGGCGTGGATGACATATAACACGGACACCAGCAGGTGGTCTCTTTGGTAGGTGACATGTCGTTGTCAGGCTGTTCCCGGCTCTGTGCGGTAAGTTCCACTGTCCCCGGTAGACGTCTCCGGTGTGTATAAGTTCCACCGTCCCCGGTAGACGTCTCCGGTGTGTACAAGCCCCACCGTCCCCGGTAGACGATCTTCGGCGCGGATGATAAGTTCTATTTTCACTGGTAGACAGTTTGTGGTGTTGATGGCAAGTTCCACTGACACGGACGCTGCCCACTCCCCAGGTGGAGCAAGGCATCAAGCTCTTCAACCAACAACGGCACCAGGAGGCCGTGGCCAAGTGGAAGGAGGCTCTGCGGAAGATCCGACGCGAGCAGGATCGCTTCATCACCTTGGGATATCTTTGCCAGGCCTACATGCACTGGGGAAAATACAGGTACGTCAGCAGCATGATCGGGCAGTTCTGTCTCCGGCTGAAAGCCGGAAGTCGAAGGATATTGGAAACAGATGCAGTGACAGTAAGTGTTATCTGATACCACTTCGTTAAATGTCGACCCGCTCCACTCCATCCGCATGTACTTTGCATGGCCATGCACACAATTACAATTGTCAGCAGGAGCTGAACGGATGGGTTGTCGCCCGAGTGATCCCGAACGGCGCGTTGACCTCGGCCCCATCACCAGCACAGCCCGGACATTTTGACGACCTCGTAAGCCCAGCTTTGAAGCGCGTCCCTTTGCGCCAGCGCGCGCTTTGATGCGCGCGAGAGAGGCGGCCTCATGCGGGGATGACGCATCCAGCATGATAATGCGCGCCCGGCCCGCGCGCCGCTTGTTTGCCTGCCGGCTATTGCATAAGGCTGAGGGCGCCTGCGGACGCCAGCGAGCTGGCTGCCGGCCAGCCATCAGCATAGCGGCACTAATGAACACCGAGTAGCGGCCGGCGGCACGGCGACATCCGGGCGGCGGCACATCCGGCCGTGTGCCCGGTGTATGAGGAGGCGGGCACCAGGCACGCAGGCGTGCGGCGCATTGTGATGCGGCTGCACCCACGCTCTGGGGTTAGGGGCGAAGGTCAGGACGGAGTTTGTGCGTTCCTGAGGTGGCAGCCGCTGCTACGCCGTCGCCGGCGTCACTGCATTGGTAATGGTGTGTTAATGAAATGAACCAAGGTAGGCGGGCAACGCGAGGGATCTGACGTTCCGTAAGTACTGATGTACTCCCTTTGCTTTATTGGCTGGGTAGCTTTGATCTTCGGGAGTTAGTATTTTCTTCCACCATTGCCCGGGTTCCTGGATCGCCACGTCGATGTTGGTCATTGCACTACTCCACCATTTTCGGTTTTATGGTGAGTTTCGTGATCTTCCCATGGCCAACTGGTTCACCGTTTCCGTTTCAAACATGCTTTCGTATTTTATGATGGCTTATCAAGGATGCCTCGTTGAGCACACCGTGGTAGCTTTGTCCGGAAGTGTTTCACTTCATTCAAATAATTCGAAGTGGCCATATATACCTCGCAGATTTGCACTCCGTACCTACAGCCCATCCTTAATTACACGTGGATCCGAATCGAGCTCGTTTTGGCTGCTTGTGGTGCCAACGCGCCATGCCAGCGCGCTTAGAGAGTCACGGTTGTGGGAATCAATGTCTCAGAAAAAGCGCAACGGCGCGCACAAAGGGCCGCATCCGTGTCGTACTTCCTCCCCCTCTCCCCCTGTCCCAGCCCACTCCTCCCTTAGCCAACAGGCAGTCTCCCCATCATCTGGAATAATTTTGACAGTAGTGCACCAAAAACGAGTTTAAATTGCGTGTTGCTGACTACAGCACATTGCACCTTTACTTCCGGCGGACTCAAGGGACGACAAATACGTTGCGGGAGTCTGTAGGTACTGCTCCGTAGAATAATGAGAAACTGTTCTGTAGTCTAATGTAGGTATTGCTCCGTAGTCTAATGAGGCCCGTAGAACCGCCTTCATAAGGACCTTGACACCCATCCACGGATGTCGGGGACGGCGCGTTGGCGGAGGGGTGGACACTTCCCAATAGAAGTGCTTCATGGCCACTTATGACCATGAGAATAGCTTCCAAACGTCGAGCATTGTAAATATAGCCAATGCCTCTTCCATACCGTCGTTTTGCCAATACCTCCTGGTAAACTGTGGTGTATTTGCGGCGACGTCATTCAAATACACCACCGGGTCGGGCGCCCGCTCCGGACTTGAGCGCCGTTTCTGAGCCATCCCGTGCTCTGGAGCCGGTAGTAGTCAACTGCAGTTCAGTCACGTGACGCCGCCTTGCCAAACCGAGGCCAGGCCACACGAGCTCAACGTTTGGCAGAGGCGCACCCAGCCACGCACGTACAGGTCAGTCAGAGGGGCACCCAGCCACGCACGTACAGGTCGGGCAGAGGCGCACCCGGCCAGGCACGTACAGGTCGGTCAGAGGCGCACCCAGTCACGCAAGTACAGGCCGGTCAGAGTGGCACCCAGCCACGCACGTACAGGTTGGGCAGAGAGGCACCCAGCCACGCACGTACAGATTGGGCATAGGCGCATCCAGTCACGCACGTACCGGTCGAGCTAAGCCCCCCCCCCCCCCCCCCCCCTGTACCCGCCTCCAGAGCTAGGCGCACAAAGACTATCACATCTAACATCCTTAAGTTGCATGAAACATTATTTTTATTCAGCTTTCATGCAGGTTTCAAGTCGTGGTTTATTTACAAAAAGAACACCCTAGTAAAGCTGAGTCTTGTAAGGTGCGTGCTCTCATACAGCACGAAGAAATAGAGCATAGGTTCCTAACTGCATTTAGAAAGCAGACCATGCCTTCTGTCTATCCTTTTTAGCATTGTACAGCCAGGATCATAAGCAAGCTTTGCTCAAGCAGCAAGCTAACTTTCCACAGTCTCAAAAAGTCAGCGATCGTCCGGATCCGTTTTCCCATACATGCCGCTTAATGGAATGCACGTGTAGTCTTAGTAGCCGTTTAGTACAACGCTTTGCGGTGAAAGCAGGCCAGCGTGGGTGTTTTGACGGCAGAAAAAGCTTCGGGAATTGGGATATCCAAGACCGGAACGAATGTGGCGAGCTCCATGCTATAATGCTGTGCATATCAATATGTCTGCTCGCCTTCCCCACCACCCTGCATCCCTATCTCGCCTTCCCTCCCCCCCCCCCCCCCCCCTCCTCTCGTCCCCCCCCCCCCGCTCTCTCTCTCTCTCTCTTTCTCTCTCTCTCTCCTCTCACCCATGGTCCTCCCATCGCCTCCCTGGCTTGCTGGGCCGCGGACAGGGAACGATTAACCGCTTCCGTTTCGCTCCTCGCTGCGCCTCTCGTTTGTCTGGTCCGCTCGCCGGGCGACGTCCACTCCGATTGGCGCTCTCCCGGCCGAGCTCGATGACCTCGTCACCCGGACCGCTCGCTCTTCCACGGTCCGTTCGGCGGCGACCGGCCTCGTTTCTTTCGCCGACGGGCGCGCTCTGCGCCCCGTCGCCGGCGCCGGCGCCGGCGGCGGCCGGCCGTCCCGGCCGTGCTCCGGCGGTGTTTCCCTACGCCTCTCGAAGCTCGGATGCGATGATGCAGAGGCACGCGATCCAGCCCTGATGGATACCGGCGGTGGGAGGAGGAGGGGCGCGGCGGCGCCGCTCGGCGCCGACCCTCCGCGCAGGCGGCGGCCGCCGGCGCGTGGACGCCGTGCTCTCTCCTTCCCAGAGACTGGGCGTGGCGAGGCGGCGTGGTCCGGCCTACCACAGAACGGTTCAATTCGTGGTGGGTGGGCGAGGATGGACGGCTTTCAAGGGGAACATGCAATGCCAGGTCATCTCACTGGGCCTGATGACGAGATGACGTGAGTCTGGGAACCATACCCATTCTGATTCTTTGCAAATTTCCTCCAGGGAGGTGTTTAAGGAGCGTGGTGAGCTGTCTTGGGAAGTCTGGGTGTTGTGGCTGAGGGACTTACTTTGCTGCACAAGTTTGAATGTTCGTTACTTTGCACTTGCCGTGATGTCTGTTTGTAAACTTTGCCCGGTTTTATCGGGAGACGCTGAATTGTCAAATAGAGGCTGTCAGCCTACAATGTTAATCAATAACTTCAGACCTTGCATTCCAGTCGGTGCGCACCAAGCTCAACCTGTTTGAACCTGCCGGTGCTTGCCTCCCTTTTCGAGCATTTGCAGGTCGGCTGCGCATTTCGTAAGGACACCACGCTTTATGAGGACAAATGTATTCTAGATTTGATTTAGATTGACCTATCTGGTACATTCAAGAACATTTCATTTTAATTTTTTAATCGGCTCTAGCTTCTATACCACAGATGTGAATATTTGTCTCTCAAGACGATATCCCAAGTCGTTCCCCGACCCCATGTTGTTCTGAGGCGCGCTTTGGCTGTAAAGGATCAATATGTTGTACCCTTCATAAGCATTTTGCCCTATATGCGGTCCCAAATCGTTTCTCTTCAAAGCCGTTCGCAACACTGCAATGGCCTCAAGAATCCTTTCGGTGTGTTGCTATGTCAAGCATAGCAGCCTATGTGTCAACGCAATGCATTTGATTCGCAACCGTTCATCTGTCAGTGCAGTGTCAAGTCATGCAGGATTATATACTTCTGAATATTGCATAGGGCATCGTTGTCCACGGGGCGCCGCGGAAAGCACAGGGGCTTAAGGGCTGCTCAAATTAGTTACAGGTAGAAAATGGTATTAAGCTTATTCTGGTGCAAGTGCTCCTGCCCCCTCCCCCCTCCCCCTCCATGCTCGACGATCCCTATCCTACGACCTTCTCTCACGGCCCGATAGAGCCCTGTGGCGCCCCACACAGCCAGGGGAGCGATCGAACGCCCCCTCCCCCCCCCCTCCGCTCTTCGAGAGAGCCACTTTGTGCCGCGGACGTTCTCACGCTGTCGGCGCGTGGTCCGACGGACTGCCGTTCAGCGAGCAGAAATCCGATAATGCCGTCTGGCGACTGCTAACGACGCATAGCCCGCGGCCACGCTCCAGCCGAGACGCGGCCGGGCCCACATGCGGGCCCACAGGCGGGCCCACAGGCGGCGGGCGACGGCCGGGGTGAACCAGCGGATGGGCGGCTGGTTCGCCTGGCCCAGTCACCGCTGGGTCAGCGGGCAACGCGCCGGCCGGCGCCTGGGGTACGGTCTTCATGAGTCTGATCGTGCTGACGCAGGCTCTCGGGTGCCTCTCCAAGCCCGTCAATAGGCGCCACTTCAGCTAAAATGCCCAATTTGGGGTGTGGAGAGCCCGGTCGCGTCACAGGACGCGATGAGCGTCCCCCTCCCCCTCCCCCTGGACGCGCCGTCTCTGAGAGCGCTCGGCCGAGCCCGAGTGGACGCCCTCTGGTGGCCGGGCTGAGCGGCGGCGGCCCGGTGCCGGGCCGACGCTGCGCGCGGCCGCCGACATCGGCGGATCGACACAGCCGACCGGGCGGACGCGCGGCAGCGCGCTGCCATCTGTCAGTGGCGCCCGCCGCTGCTGGCCGGCCGGCCCTCCCCGTCTATAATGATTACCGATGGCTGCTCGGCGGCGTGCTAGCCATGCGTGCCGCCGTGCACCGAGTCCGGGCGCGTACGGACGCGCCGGGCCCGCGCCGGTTGCGAATCTGCAGCTACGGGCCCGCGCCGGCTCCGTGCGCCCGGCGCATCCGGCCGCTCGACGCGATCGCCAGTCTGGCCGGGCCTGGTCATTAAAGTGTCGGGCGTGTTTTACACACTGCGAGAAACTAGCTCTTAGTGGGCGCGTGACCGGGTTACTGGGGATGTTCGCGCGTGGGTGGAGACCCCGCCAGACAGAAGAGCACAGCCGAGATGGGTCATATGTGGAACATTGTCCGAATCTGAAGTTTATTTTACATCGCATTTATTTAGATGGCATCACTTTATAAGTTTCATCCAGTACAGCATTATACAAAATTTTGTCATGTTTTTGTAGTACAAAAACTGGACTGGCATTACAAGCAGCTTTCGCTCCGCCCGCCACGGCTGCCACCTGCAGCGAGACGGTTCTGGAGCATGCACAAGAAACGAGATAAGTTGTGCCCGAGTAAATGTCGAATTTTCCCTTTCAAACAGCCGCCAGTGTCGGGTTCATCTGTCACTAGCTGACAGCAGCTTTTGTATGCTTAAGATGCTTCGTACATCAATCAACTCTAACGACGCATGATTGAAGGACCAGAGTATTGTCGAGTTAACCAATCGAAAGGCGTTGCAACGCGGCCAAGGCTGCATAGCACCAGAAAGCTGCGCTTTCTTCCTTCCAGACCAGAGCTGGAGTGTGTGACGGCGACACATTAGTCTGTCTTTCATCAGCTACAAGCTCGTGCCGTCAGCGTGAACAGGGCTCCAGCATCCCTCGCCAGCTGCTGGATCTGTATGGGCCTGCTGGACCGCCTCCCCTGGGAGCCGACGGCGGCCTCCCCTCGGGAGGCGGCGGGACCGCCTCCCCGCGGGGACCGGCTGGACCGCCGCTTATCAGTTCCTCAGGGAGCCGTGCTCGGCCACATCTGCCAGGCTTCAAAAGGCGGGCGAGGCTCTTAATGGTTGGGACCATATGACGTTAGGCTCATTCTGCTTACATTCGCCGCACAGACAGCCAATGCAAATAGGTGCGACTGTAGACATGCGCATACGTCCTAAGCCATGTTGAGGTCTGATATAGGAGGCTGGTCTTGACTGAAGTGCATGCATTTGCATGATGTCATACAGAACAAGAGAACTATGCGCAGCAATTCGGCGAAACGGATCCCCGTATCGACGTCTAACAGGGCTGATCTATGACCAGCATGAACACTAATTTGACCGGCGTAACATCCGAATGGTTAGTCGTGAAGTGCCCTCGCATTATCACTCTCGATGTTGCTTACTCAATATCTTTTGTCGTACGTCATGGGTCGTAAAAATTAACGTCGACCAATTTCATTCCATGACTTCCATTTTTCGCCGTCATGGGCCTCGATCGGTCCGTCCTCACCACCATGGACCTCGGCCTGCCCCTGCTCGTCGTCATGAACCCCAGGGGCCAAACCCCGCTCGCTCCCGTGGGTCCATGACCCCTGCCGACCCCTGCTTCTCCGTGGACCCTGACTGACCACTGCTTGGAACCTGACCGACCACTGCCCCCTCGTGGACCCTGGCTGACCCCTGCCCCCCCCCCCGTTGACCCTGACTGACCACTGGTTGTCGCCATTGATCCTGATTTCCATTGTTCGACGTCACTGATCCGGACCGACTCGCTCTCAACACCACGGACCCTGGTCTTCTCCTGATCGCCAGTTAAGACACTGGCCGACCTCGCCTTGCTGTCACGGATACTGGCGTATCCCTTCTTGCCACCACGGACACTGCTGACCCCTTCTTGCCACCACGGACACTGCTGATCCCTTCTTGCCGTCATGGACACTGCTGACCCCTTCTTGCCACCACGGACACTGCTGACCCCTTCTTGCCACCACGGACACTGCTGACCCCTTCTTGCCACCACGGGCACTACTGACCCCTTCTTGCCGTCATGGACACTGACCCCTTCTTGCCACTACGGACACTGCTGACCCCTTCTTGCCGTCAAGGACACTGCTGACCCCTTCTTGCCACCACGGACACTGCTGACCCCTTCTTGCCACCACGGACACTGCTGACCCCTTCCTGCCACCACGGACACTGCTGACCCCTTCTTGCCGTCATGGACAGTGCTGACCCCTTCTCGCCGTCACGGACACTGCTGACCCCTTATTGCCGTCACGGACACTGGCAAACGCCCTCTCATTGGCATGGACAATGTCCAACTTCTCCATGCCGTTACGGACACCAGCCGACCGCTGTCCGCCGCAGAGAACCTTGACCGCTCCCCCATCTGCCTCCAGGGAGCTGGTGGAGCTGGCCTTCCAGCAGCTGGACATCGCCAACAGCATGGAGGACAACGTGCTGCGAGCCGAGGCGTACCTGAACCTGGCACGCGGCAACGAGCGGATGGGCGCGCTGGACAGCGCCCTCCAGTACTGCCGCCACTCGCTCTACAGCCAGTGTGACCAGTCGCGCACTACAGGCCAGGTGCACCTCTGCCTGGGCAATATCTATGTCACCTACTCCAACTTCAGCAAGGCCATCGAGCACTACGAGCTGGCGCTGAAGGTGGCGCGCAGCATCCGTGATGTGGGTCTTGAGCTGCTCATCTACGTCGGCATGGGGCAGGTGTTCAACGTCCTCAAGGATTACGGCAAGGGCCTGCAGCTGGTGGCCAAGGCGTTCGAGCTCTCCAAGAGCTTCCAGATCTGCGACCTGAACATGCGACACCAGCGTCTCGCGCTGCTGCACCTCGTCACCCCGCTGCGCAAGCTCGGCAGGATGTCGGAGGCGTACGAGTGCTGTCAGGTCAGTGGGCTGCGGTCGCCCCGCGTTCCGGCGCGGCCCGCACGGGCAGCGAGGCCGCGGGGCGCGGTCGGTGCCGGAGGAGGAGGGATGGTCGATGGAAGGGATGGATGCGGCTGTTTGGAGACTGTGTGGAGGGAGTGGGGGTGCCGCCCGTGCGCGCGATAAAGCTTGCCTTTACAGCTTTTACTCGGGACAGCGCAGTTGTTCATGGCAGAAATGGTTCGGCGCCGTGACGGCAAGGGATCAGTAAGGGCTCAACTACGCCGTTACGGGCTGATGAAAGAAGGGTCAGAAAGCACATGGCTTAAAGACCGGATGTTAAGAAGTTGGCTGAGGGTAAGGATGAGTCAGGGTTTCGGAACACGCTGAGTTCGGCGAAACGCGACCCCTTACCGTGTGCGCGACATGGCCCGCTGTGCCGGCGGCAGATGGGCGTTGCGGCACAGCCTAACCGCGTAAATCCATCGCCACGCCGGAAATCGGACGCGGGCTGGCTGGTCAGGCGCAGTTTCGCTGTCGGGCTTCTTTTTGGAGGCTGAACAATATCCGACGTCAAACTATGCAGAGACGCAAGTGTTTCATTCTCTAATTTGTGGCTCGACAACAGCTGCAGGGATGTTAAAAACAGTTAAACGACAATTTATGAGAGTCTGCACAGTTCTTGTACGCATGTAATTAGCCCGATATGCGGAGCACATCCTTGATTAATCATTTCATACGTTATTTCGGTCATGTTCTTAAATTAGTGGTGCATTTCCTAGTCCGTCTCCTTCCCTGGATTTCGGTATGGGGCAGACAGTGTTTGACCGCCCCAGGCTCAGTTGACCACGACCTGTATCGGCTGGGAACCCGTATATGTGATCCTGCGCATCTATTCAGTACCACCAGCCTGGCTCAGCCCTGGGTGCGCTACGACGGCACCCAGATATCACATCTCTCACCCAGGCGTAACTCCCTTTCAACGCTGTTTAATAGAGCTGCATAAATTAGTTTAGCTGTTTGGTAAGCTATTTCGTTTCTGGGGTTCTTTGCTATGTTCAAGGAGAGACGAATGTAATGCGTTTTATTCAACGGTGTATATTTAAGTAGAACTTCTCAAGAACTGTGCTGCAAGAAGATTATCAATAATAATAAGTGTATTGTAGGAGGATATTAATGAAAATAACATTCGTCTCGTGCAGAGCAAAATTTCGATGAAATGCGGTTTCGTAGGCTAAGATGATATTGAATACGGCGTATAAACTGCATCCCAATGTCATAATGCGGCTTGCTATGCTGCAGCACATATGTTTACTATCGGCACATCATACTTGTAGCGCGGCAGCCGACGTGCTGAGCTGTAATGGTTTCCATGACTGAGTCAGGTCCCTGGAGCTCGTCAGCGTCATATCATAACATACTTTCATTGTTTACTTACTTTTAACCCGCAAAATGGCTGAGAGGTGCTCTTAGCGGCGATGAAAAGCACAGCGCTGTGCTGTAAGAGGACGGTTGATAGGGATCGAGCAGCGGCGGCACCATCGACTTAGTGGAGGGTGGTCAGCACTCCGCTCATGGCCCGCTCGCTGTGGCTTTTCACTGCGCAGAAGGCCTCCTCAGTCTGAAGGCCTCCCCAGTCAGGAGGCCTCCCCAATCAGGAGGCCTCCCCAGTCTGAAGGTGCCCTCTGATACAGTGCATCTGAGATAACGGCGCTAGCTGATTTTAAACTTAATTTTAATTATGTTTGTACCTATTTTCTAAGAACATTGACGGTAGCAAAGCTGGTTGCGTTTCGTTCCACCCAAAGCTTTCTGTAATTCTTCGAACCACAGGCGAATAAACTTTTTCGGAAAAGTATGAGAAAAGACCGCCAACTGTGTGTTAAATCGTACCATGTCGGTACGGTACCGGCGTTCACATGGTTCCATGAAGGCATCCAGTACGCCTCCTCATCTTTTGCCAATCCATGCGTTATTGGGATCCCTCTCACCCAGAACAGGACCATCCCCTCAGTCGCGATAGTGGCCTGCTTGTAATCATCACAGGCGCAGACAATGGGAGAGGAGCCGCCTCTCTCTGGGCAGTCTGGAACATGTCCGTACCTCCCGACCGCATCAGTGCCGCTGACCACGTCCGTTGGTTTGGTTCTCGAGGGCTTCCAAACGTTTCAGGGTGAGCAAACAAGACACGTTCTCTCAGCCTGTCCACCTAATGGTGCCACCTCTGGTGCAATACGCGGCATATTCGCGGGTTGGTGTCAGAAGCTGCCAACGTGTGCACTGAATGTTACACAGGCCAATGGGTCAGTCACTCGCACAAGCGCTGTGCTCTGATCGGCGACAGATTCAGCAATATAAGTTACCCCGCCACAATCCAGATGCAGGCTGTAGGCCTAACGTCAGCCACCAATGACCTCTCTCTGGAGCCGCTGCCAGCCCGCCGACCGGTCGCACAGCGACTGAGAATGGCTGCCTGAACCGCGGCTATTGCTCTGCCTCCGGGCAGATATATGCCGACCCCCAGCCGGGGGTCATGCAATATGCAATCGCTGGACTACGCTCGACGCCGACGAGCGCCGTATAACTTAGCAATGGCAAGCCGTCTTATCTCCACGATTCTGGCGGCGCGGCGCAGCGGCGGGCGGCCGCCGCGTCTGGCGGCCGGCCGCCGTCGCGCAGGCGCCGCCCCGCAGCGCATAAAGTCGTCACGCGACCGGGACGTCTGACACCGCGGCGAGAGCGGCCATACTGACCACCCCGGGCGGGCGGCATTACGCAACCGTGACGTCACCCCTTGATGGCCGGCGGAGGAACGTTCGGAGACTGTTCAGCTTTAGCAGAAGGCTGTTTTGGGCTGCGGTGCAGCCGGCGGTGGAACTCTGTTGTTTGCGTAGCTGGTGCGTCGGCTGTTCAGATGATCAAACTATCTGACAGCCTCTTCTGCGCGACGCACCGAAAATACACCGTTAGAATGCGGCTGCTGGCCTCTTTGGGCGCAGGGGCGCTGCCGGGCTGGCGGTCGATTCCGTTCCGCGATCCGCCTGACGATCTATGTTGGTTCGTTGTCGGGCCAGCTATGGATATTGAGACAGCATCGTTCTGGATGATGTACTGGCGTAGGCAGTTATCAATACATCTATGACGATCATCGATCGACCAATAACGGTGACGATAAATATAAAAGGTTAACGATATCATTGGATACATCTGTTGCTCGAATACCGCTTTCATGTTGTAATCCAATAGCAGGACAATGTTTCATGGCGGCTGCTCTCGGGGTGTTGCCCGACTGATGAGTGACAGTGGGCGGCGAACGCGTTTCCCTGGTGACTGTTGGCACGTGCCCTAACCGGAGGTGCTGCGTCGGCAGGACGCGCTGCGGATGGCACTGGAGGCGGGAGACCGGCCGCTAAACGCCCGCGGTTTGTGCGCAATGGGAGACATCCTCCGACAGAAGAGTGACGGACAGGTAACGAACGCCCAGGCTTCGCGGCCGGTGGCTCGGCACCTGCTCACAGCATGTGTTTCCTCTTGGTTGTAATTCAAGATGTATTAAAACTAACTCACTGAGGTGATCCATCAATTGAGCGGCTATGCCCCACGTTTGCCATCACATGCACACGTCAGGGAATGAGTGATGTCAAAAAGCCTGGTGCGACTCGGGCTTCACCAGCGACGCGTGCCGTATGAAATCAATGCTTTCTCTGCGTGTGACATTGGTGGATCCCATTTCCACATGTCACTGTAGCTGATATCGGCACTGGATATGGCAATACTGGTTAATACAATGACGTAAATGTGAGCCTCTCGGCTTACATCGTAAAAGTGGTCTTGCACGTGCCGCGCAAAGGATTTTCCTCGGGAACTACCAAGACAAATATCCGACCTCCCCTGCCTTCCCCAGCGGGCCTACCGGCGTTACGAGGCGGCGCTGCAGATGCTGACGGACATGGAGGACGCCTTCGGCCGCGTGCTGGCCCTGGACGGCATGGCCAAGTCCATCAGCCTGCTCTGCCGCCAGAAGAAGGTCTGCGACTGCAAGCCGCTGGAGGCCTACACCCGACTGCTCGACGCCGTCACTAACTGCGGCAGCAAGGTGCGTCACCCGTGCGGCACAAGGCGGGGCGGGGCAGGGGCGTCGATTAGCACCGACTTCGGCGGTGACAACTACCGTTGGTGTGCCACCAGTGATCGTGAGAGGAGACGGAATATTTCTCTAGCGATTGCGGAAAGAAAACACATTCGCTGGACTGGGTCGTCCGCGTGGTTGGACTGCAACTTCCAGCAGTTATCAAAGCGCGTGCCCGGAGGGCATCCGAGTCTGCTCCTCAATTTCCAGAAATGCCGGCTCGCATTAGCTTAGCTACGACAGTTGTTGCATTTGTGCAGAATTTATGGGGCCACCCAGACAATTGACATTGCAGGCTTTGCGACGGTTGTCAAGGATATGGCCGGTGAAGTGTTAGGCAACGCCCAAGATTCGAACTCGTGTCGCAGGCCCAGGGTCCGACATTGCGCCCGCCGCGCTTCTTTCGCCCCGACGCGCCGGACTGACGTGTCAGCTGACTCCGCGCCAACAGCCGCGCCGGTTTCGGAACCGCGCCTTTCTGAAGGATGCTGCCGACAAGTTCGTTATCATCTGGCTCATCAGCCCGAGGGCATGCCTGATTGAGAGCGCGGCTCGGGGCCGGTTTCGATCAATCCTGCAGCGCCGCCGCCGAATGCCTCTCGTGGCGGGACGAAGGGCCGTCACAGTGCAGCCAGGTTACCGACGTCACCACGTACCGGTGACGGAGCGTCCCCCACGTGCCGCCAGAGCCGTCTCCTCGCCGCTTCCGGAGCGGCCGGAAAAGCGGCGGATAGAGCGCGAATCCTTTCCGAAAACCCAATCTCGCCTGATGATTCCATCCCGCTCCTGTTCAAGTGCCACCGGCGAATTACGAGATCGAGCTGGCCTATTGTAAAATGGGATCTCCCCACAAATCGGAGCGCAGCGGCCCGGCCGTTCGCCGGGTATATTAGCTGTACTTCAGACGGTGATCGCCTGTCTGCGCGCGCGGTGCGCCGTCTCAGCCGCGCCGTGCGCGCGTCAATTGCAGCTCTGTTGCGCACTGTGAGGTGGGGAAAGGGGATCGCCCATTCAGCGACTGCGCAAAAGCGTAGCGATTCCGAATGTATCTGCCGCACCTCGGCGAGTGCCCTTACGATACAGACGAATCCTGCGGTACGTGGACGCTGCGACGAAGCCCGGGGCTCGAATCACGGCGCCGCCAGTCTCCAGCATCGCGAGGCCAGCTGGAAGTTATAATTAACTCAAGTTCGCCCCGTTCGTCTTGTTACTTGAGAGATGTCAGGGCAACAGAGTCGCGAGCGAAACATCCGAGTGATGGCCACTCTGCCGCTGCTGATTGGCTCTCTCGGCCGACAAGGTGAAACGGGACACGTTGCAGTGTCAGATGCTGCGTGTCATCTTCTGGCGCTGCATGAAACCTCATGCCACTGACTGTACCTGGCCATTGATGTGTCTGAAGCTCCGCAGGTTGCCAATAGTTGCCTTGAAGTGCGACGACAGATAAGTTTGTTTGCCGTAAATGCCTGTTCTGTGGATAGCTCTGCGAGTCAACGAGCGTATGACACGCAGCAGTGGAAGTTATTGTAAGCAGCCTGGCGTAGCAAGTCAGGTGCTGCTTGCAGACATCCGCTCTTCTCTCCCAACGTGCTGCCGCTCCCGTCAAGTTAGGTGTTGACCCCTCTTGTGTGTTTGAGCTTAATTTTGCTTTAATAAACTTGCTAGCTACGGCAATCATAAGCTCATTATGAGCAAGAAAGACCTTCAGCCTCTGATTTTGCGGCATCTTGAGTTCGGAGTTCATATGCTGGGTTATCGACCCTCAGTATACCCGGAGGTACCGGTTAAGCGACGGACCAACAATCATAGGGCCAACATTTGCTCTTTTGACAGCACTCAACTTTTCAAGCTGGGCTTGTAACTCGTGATCACAAGCCAGGCTTGAAGCGCCGAGTAGTGTGAATATAACCAACGTTCGCTGTATAGAATCACTCGACCAGTACCTCCGCTAGTATAACTGGAGGCCGATAGCTCAAGGTAAGAACTCTGGAGTCATAATGCAGTTATGAGCTGTACCGATTCAAATGTGGGCGAAAGCAATCACGGGACTTGGTGAGTATGCCCTTCCTTTCGGTTGATAACAAAGTACAACTCTTGACTTTATTTAGCGCTGCAAGGAGGTGGTTCGTTCTCTGATATCGCTCGAGCGCTCAGAATTTTGCTACCCAGTTTTAGACACTAGATTAATTGCGTCTTTCCACACCGTTTATGGCTATCTTCGAGCCCCATTCATTTCATGATTCATTCAGAAGTCGGCTTTTCGTGCCTTGGCGGGCGGCTGTGTATTTTGCTCATTGACAGAGACTCTCCGCCTGAAACAGAAGCCCAGTGCCTTAGGGCGTGAGACAAACACGAGCGTACGAAACGCCCATCAAACAATAACAAATTTACTCCCGAAGTAGCCAGAAGTGTACCAAAGCTATCGATTAAAGCAGGGCTTCTTGCAACGCGTACGCATGTGTACACATGCGTTATGTGCACACAATGTGTACACAGTGTGTACCAAGGCACGTATTGACTCCTGAAACCCCTCCGGTTGCACTGCCTTGCCCGCGAGGCACCGGAGCCCCGTCCCGGTCATTTCCTCCTCAGATGCATGCGTCTTACGCGACCGATTTCCCACCCGACGTCCATCAAATCACCCCAATTTATTCGCCGACGATAAGAGGGCGGCTGCGATGGACACATGATCCAACGGTCCTGAAAAGGCAGCCGATGACTGAATCAGTGGACTGATGGGCTACGTCTCCGCCAGCCTTGCCCCCTGCTCCGATCTGGCTTCGGCCGTCGCAGCCTCACCCTGCGTTAAAAACGTCGCGCACGTAATGCCACGACCTCCGATGAAGCATCGTCTTCGTTATGGAACCTCTGGCGTCTAAGTGATTGAAGTCTCCCGCCGGTAAGCAAGTGGCAGTGCTCCACTTCATGAGTTCGGTGTGCATTAAGTACAAGGTCGTTTGGTTATTATGAGCAGGATTATCGCCGTTCCCTGCGCGCCGTGAGCGGTTCAGACGCATAGTATAGAGTGTCTGCTGTAACTTCCTGGGACTGATTCACGCGACCATATACCTGACACCCGGACTGCGTCTGCTCTATCTGGATCTAGGCTGGCGCGTGTTCGGATATGGATCTATAGCTGGCTCGTGTTCGGATCTGGATCTAGACTGGCTCGTGTTTTTCTCGGATCTGGATCTCGGCTGGCTCGTGTTCGGATCTGGATCTAGAGCTGGCTCGTGTTTCGAATCTGGATCTAGGCTGGCTCGTGTTCGGACATGGATTTAGGGCTGGTTCGTGTTCGGATCTGGATCTAGAGCTGGATCGTGCTCGGATCTGGATCTAGACCTGGCTTGTGTTCGGATCTCGATCTAGGGCTGGCTTGTGTCCGAATGCTCGGAAAACAACGATCGGCGAAGGGCTTGTTGTACCACGAGCTTTACAACTTTTTCATTTCAGTTACCACGTTGTATGTAAGCAACTAATACTTGGTCTCAGGGAATTCTACAAGTTGTACACAATAAATGTCATCGCCCCATGTCGGGACAGACTGATCTTCAATCTCGAGCTATCTCAGTTTCTTGGCTGGGTAGTCAAGCTTTACATCAAAAGGAACATTTCATGGCTCATTGCTTTTTTTGCTGTCGCTTCAATTGCCTTCTTGAATTTCAACCATAGTTCATGTGCGCATGCGCCTATCTCGATCGCCAGTGACATCCCGAACGACAGCTTAGCTGAAAACGATTATTTAAATTGTCCGGACGCTTAAACTGAGATTCCAGTCGAAAATGGCCATCCGGAAAATTAGCCCTGAGCTTTTCCGATGATACTTCTGCGTGTCACGCTGACTCAAAAAGAGCCTATGCTGTCCTGTGTAATAACACTCGCGATGGCAAAGGGACGCTGGTGGCAGGGTGACAGTTTCGAAGTCCATTTATCTGCATTTAAGCGACGTAACGTCCGTGGATAAGCTATCCAATTTATGTCGTTACTAGCCCAAGTTAGATTACCTTCAAACTTAGGAGCAGACTACCTTCTTTTTCACTTTTCGTAAAGATTTAATCCGAAGTTTTGGAATGGGTAGATTTCTGGGGTCAAAGCACATGCTGAACATTGCTTGTTGTGTGAGACCTGACCCCTGGCATCCGATTGCACAATTCCAGATCAACGGCAGAAATTGGTGGCGAAAGTTTAACGTGCCGCAGTGGTCGGTGCGGTCCGTCCCGCCCACTAGACGTAACTGACCTTTAGCGCTGCCGCCGCCACCGGCCGCAGGCGATAGTGGTCGACGACAAACAGTGAGCACCTAAGGCGACTCGAACCCACCCCGCCTAGGTGGGTGGATCGGAAGGCAAGCGCTCTAGCCAACTGAGCCACCGGGTAAGACAAACGGAGCTCTAGCTTATGTAAATTTGCTCTTCATTTACTGGCTGCTGCAGCTGCGCATCACCATCTTCAGAAGGTGCCCTTCACACTCACACAATGACAAGTGTTGGACGTCCCGGCAAAGTACAGCCCCGCGGCTGCCGGCCGCTCCAATACCCAGTGTGACCGACCTGCTGAGACGGGGCGAGCTGGTGTGGTGTGCGGGTGGGTCCGTAAACCCGGAGATGGTGCCAGGCTGGCCGCAGCAGTCACGTCTGCAGACGCTGCTCCGGCACTGACAGCCATAACACGTGTGAAGTGCACCCACATATATCCTTTAATGGGCATCATAATATAGGTATATATACTTATATATAGCTATAAGTATATGTATATACATATATAGCTCCATTTAGCAGGCCATATATATATATATATATACATATATAAATATATATATATATATATATATATATATATATATATATGCCTACACATTCGCAATTAGTTTTGATACAGCATATTGGACAAAGCATGCGAGACAGAAGCGTGGTTTCCGTGATAGATCAGGCCGAGGGGACAGTCTCCATCTTTGCAGGACTTACATTGCTCCTCTGGGTGTTGAATATAAGTGCGCGGCTCAAAACGTTTTAATCCCCCCCCAAAAAAAACTGTTGAAGCATTTAAAAGCTTGCAGAGACCCGGGAAATAAGTGAAAGAAGGTGTTTGGAAGGATGACAATCAAACATAACGAGCCCAAGTAGAGTTGTCATTCGCTGTAACCTGCTTATCTTTTTGGTGCTGCAGTAATTCTGTGCCGTCAACAAAAGTTAACGAAGTTCTCTGATTAACCCACAAAGCCGTATGGATGACACAACCTTCCATTTTGTTCACAATGAAGCGAGGACTTCTATGCTTTCGCTATGCTGGTTGATTATGGTTAAGGTTTGAGTAGTTCGGCAGTAACTGAACGAGACCCGTGACGTTATGGTTGACAAGTTTGGTTTACAGATTGGTCTGATGATCGAGGGATGTGTCTCGAAATTGCAGGATTACTCCGGCTGTGTTCAATATTGTCCAATTACGACGCATTGCGTCACAAATGTCCTAGCCACTCTTCATTGAAAGTGCGCCTATATAACGTGCTGTGGAACCGTTGATGAGGGACCAGTCTTGACATTTCTTGGTCCCCAGAGTTCACCAATTCTGATACCGTGGTGCACAGGGATTCATTCGTCTCGGCACAAATTAGCCACTTATGCTCCAGCTGTCTGCAAGGGAACATCACTATGAAGTAGCGACGCCAGCAGTAGGGTCTGGGGAGAGAAAAGTCACTTCCGCACTGTTATGGCAGAAGACAGCCGAATATATGCGAATTCCCAATGGCGCTTACCATGAGGCATGCTATGTTCGTATTCCCTGAAATAAGACGGCATGTGAAGGCTGTTGCAATCTCTGCAGCACGCATATGCTTAGCATCCAATAAGCAACACAAATTGTGCAGCACGTAATGCGTAGCATACATAGAGGTACAAGGAAGAACAGGGCGCCAGACAATGCAGGGCATACACAGCAGGCGAGGCAGTAGAAAGCGTATACATCGGCCAACTTTGCCCCATGTAGAACTTGGCGTGCCTTTCGCAACAAGTCCTGGTTGAAGCCTACCTCCTTACCGGCGCTGTTGCAGCTGCTGCTGCGGAACACCCACCAGCAGCTCTCGGGCATCTACACGGCGCTGGGCGACGACGAGAACGCCCGGCTGCAGGAGCGACTCTCCTCGGTGCTCACCGAGGAGATGGAGCTCTACTGCGCCGTCTGCAACCAGCCGCTGGGCCAGGAGCCCGGAAACAGTCTGGAGGCGCTGCCCTGCTCACATATCTTTCACCAGCAGTGAGTGCGCGCCGCCCGAGCGTCCTCCATCCTGCAGCGGGGGTGGGGTCGCTCAAGAGATCAGGGGCACAGCCAGGATTCTTAAAAGGGGGGGGGGGTGACTACGCAGGACGCCGATGTTAAACTTTTGGTCGAGGGTCGTCTATTCTATGGTGGAAAAAGTCAGAGTCTGTGGGGAAATCACCACCGCCCTGGCTGTGCCGCTGCAAGTGACCTCCACGGGCAGTCACCGCGGGCCCCTCAAACATCTTCCTCCCGCATTGAATGTGGGGGCGCTTAATTGACAGCCAGCAGCAGTGAGTATGGAGCCCCTCGAATATCTACCACCAGCAGGGAATGTGGGGCAGCTCAAGTATCTTCCGGTAGCATTAAGTGTGAGCTGCTCACATGCCTTCCTTAATCAGATGAGCATCGGCTGCTAGAAATCCACCGACAGCGGTAATGTGGGTCGCTCAGATGTTTCACGTCCACAGCTTCAGCTTGCGGCGTGGAGCGTTCAGATGTTTGCCACCAGCAGTGAATTTTGACTTAAGGCGGTCACCCATATGGCTCAAACCAACAATCAGTGTAAGATACGATCTGACTTGAATAGCCGGCTGACGACGACACATTAGGTCTGTCGTCGACTGCACATATTGGAGCGATGCTCTTCTATGACGCAATTAATTCACGCTGTCCGCAGTCAGCTGGCGCGCTGACATTTCTGCACTCAAGCTCGCGCCTTGTTGCTGGCCTTTTTTGCGTAGCTTGAGAAAAGGTGTCGCCATATTTTTCGGACACACTCCTTGGAGCGAACAGGATAAATCATGAGTCTTAAAAAGTGAAGTTCGTTTCCCAGCATTTCTTGTAAGAGATTGCTAATGCCCCTAAGGTAAAATGGTCTAACCTCGTGCAATTTCCAAATTGCTCACGGCATTTCAGAAGCTGCTCTGCTAGGAAAGATAAGCTATTTCTGGAAACCTTAGGAATTGCAGACGTGTTTGTGACGGGTGTACTCAACAGAACAACTTTTCGGAGAGCTTGCAAGCCAGAAACATGTTTACTGGCCCAAGCTCCACTGGCGGCTTTATCTTCAGACCAGTGTTGTGTTTCGACTTCAGCTGACGCGAGTTTTTTAGTGGCATTTGCGGCGTTGCCGTATTGTGACGGAATGGTGATTGTTTTCGCCGTCAGTGCCGCCACTGGTGGAGTATAACACAGCCATCACAGAATATTCACAAGCGCATGTAACAGTATTCTAGATCCATTCCCGCTAGACGGTCCCGTAAGATAACCGAGCACCCGCTCGCTTCCAGAGGACCATATGAGTTAACCGTGTACCTGATCACCGTCAGATGACCCTGTGAGCTGACAGAGCACCTGTCAACAGCAGGGTCCATCTGTGAGCTTATAAGATGTCCGTTTCCCACTGCACGTCCCTGAAGAGCCCTTTAATGACCTACCAATGCACTGATCACCTTCAGGTATCCCATGAGCTAACAGTTCGCTCACTCGCCGCCAGGTGTGCTCGCGAGCTGATGGCCAAGGGAGAGCGGCGCAAGAAGAAGCGCATCTGCCCGCAGTGTCGGAAGACGGTCAACTCGCGCATGATGTTCGTGTGTTACGACGACGTCAAGTACGACGGCCACTACCCGGCCTTCCTGGCCAACAACACCACGCATGTGCAGACGCCCGATCATCCGTTGTGATATGGGCGGGCGCGCGCTGCCGCCGGACCGGAGGAGGTCGGCCGCGCCCACCAGAGGCGCTGCCTGCTGGCGCGGGCCGTCACTGCCGAGGCCCTGCTGCAGCTGATGCTGATGCTGTGGCGGCCCAAGTGACGGCGGCGGCGGCGACGGCGACGGCGGCGGCCGTGAGTCGCTGCCCGGTGTCTTTTCCGCCCCCCCCCCCCCCCCCCCACCGGCCGTCGCTGCGGCCCGCGGCGTGGTCGGCGGCACCGGTGCGCGGCGCGCGCGGCGGTTTGGGCGTGGCGGTGACAGCGTGACGCCGCTGCGGGGAGAGAGGGACACGGCCGCAGCTCGGCGCGTGACGTCACGTGACCACCGGCCGCGTCCGCCGCGTGACGGCCAGCTGAGAACGGCAGCTGCCGCGGCAATAACGCTGCTCACGTGAGAGGGCGCGCCGCGCGCTCCGCGCCGACCGATCGGGATCAATTATAGTCACGTGATCCGTAACAGCTTTCGGCCGGCGCCAGCGTCGAATTAGTCGACGAAGGCTGTCGTTCCGCGCCGCTCAAATGGGGTTTTGATAGACACGGGCGCTTTGTAACGCCGTAAGCGCCGGCTTCTCTCTAGCTCGCGGCGTTGGCGCTTGGAATCCTAACACTGTATGCTTCGGCGATTTACGCCCGGGCCGCGGCAGTCTCAGCTTTCGGTGCTGTGCCGCAGGTCTACAGAGCGAGCAAAATTATCGCTATTGGCCATTGGTTTTCAGCCCGGGCTGTTCCCGATGCGAACTGCCGTTGGGCAGGGCGAACTCGAGGAGCAATACTTCCAATACCAAGGTGCTCGGTGGCGGCGGATGTTTGCCTTTGTGCTTGATTGCGAGAACGGTCGATGTTGGATTGTTCGCAGCTGTTTGTTATCGAGCGTGATCGCAGATTTTCGCGGGTCTCGAGCACAACGCGACAAAGATCCGCGCTTTTGAAGGCGTGGCTGTACTCTCCGAGCTTCGCGGAGGGGTTCCTATGTGAGCGCCCCGAATTTTTTGGTGTTTGCCGCTCTTAGTGTCCGGACTATTTTGCATAGGTGATTTCTTGAAGACTATGACAAACAAGTGTGCCAAGCGCGTCCGACGGGTCCGGCCGCGCCATCCGTCTCCGGGGTTGTTTTGGGAGCGGTTGTAGCCCGGGACGAACAATCCACACGATGGCGTTGTTATTGGGTTGGTTTGGTGCCGCCAAACTGCCAAGATGGTTGCTCATTCCCTTGCTAACTCTAAGCCTAGTAGGTGTAGACGTAGCCGTTGATGACGCCGCGTATAGCTTATGAAGCCCTTGTTGACGACGATGACCTACCTAAATTGATCTTTCTCATCCACGACGTAGGATTAACTTTTGTACATGGTGTTTTATATTAGATAGATACTCTGAGTTCGTTCCATTTTCACCACCCGCCCTGGCTCTCCTACCCTTTAACTGTTGTCATGTGGCGTCGAGGTGTGTTCGTCCTCTTCCCCACGCCCTCTACAAAACACAGCGGCTCGCCAGCCGGAGCGGTGATGGGAGTGAACGGTATGGTTCGAGGGTTGTTGATGCTCTTGCACGTGGAGTGGAATGGCTGCTTGTCCAAATGTGTGTGGGACTGGACAGGCGAGACGTGCTACCCGGGGCGGGGACGAGGCTCGGTTTGTGAGAGGTCTGTGGTTTGTTGAATATGCTCTTCTTGCCTGCAATTTTTTATTGATATTATGAAGTCCCACTGTCTTACCAACACTTAGCTTCGAATAAATAAACTGAAACTCAGCCATCTTGGGATTTAGTTTCGTGAATAAATCTGCGATGGTACTGCACAGCGTGCAAATCTATGAATCCACACTACCGTTATGGAGACAATCTCAAATCGCATCGTGTCGTTTAACTATCATCGCTAAAATCGCTTTGCTTTTTTTACAAAAACCATCACCAAAATCGCGTTGTGTTTTTAAAATAATTATGGTTCTTTCAACACCAATCAATGGTGTTAAAAGTGTGTGGTATATAACACCGATGAGCAGAGAGCTTCAGTCTGGCAGCATGGCTCTCATTCCGGTAAAAGTATGTTACAAAAACAGTTCCTCCTGTGCAAATATGAGTCAAATTCTACGGTTCCAACAATTAAAAAAAATGGTAGTGCAATGTCTGATAAATGTTTGCAACATTCAATCAAGGCCATAATTGTGCTGGTTCCATACGAACTGCTCCGGTCCACATTGGGGTGGATAGATCGATCCAAACTGTAGTTCCGTGTATATTAAAAATAAATGCTCGTACAAATATGGTGTGCCAGGATGGAAGGCTGGGTTATGCAAAGTTCCTGTACTGACAAATGTAGAAAGGCACCCACTAAAGGCGCCAGTGCACAGACACATTGATCCCGCTACGGACTGACAACGTTAGGCCGTTTGCACAGTGTAGCGGAAATGCATCCCACACGTACCAAACTGATGGATCAGATCAGCGGAAACAATATTCAGCGAGGTAACTTGACTTGATGAAGGGAGTCAGCATTAAATAAAACAAGGTTCATGCCTCGGACGAGGAAGAGATGTTAGATTTATAAAATAACACAGTCAATATGAACAGTACTGCAATGTGAAAACCAGCTAATATAGCGCCCAACAGGTAGATTGATCGAATAACCTGGCAAACTTTCAATTCACGGAATCCAGGGCCAGAACAATTGCAGCTGTCAGAGGGCCTGGCAGAGAACTCAATCAAACAACACGGCCCAACATTTCCTAGCCCCGACAAT
This sequence comes from Pollicipes pollicipes, assembly GCF_011947565.3. Classification (NCBI taxonomy): domain Eukaryota; kingdom Metazoa; phylum Arthropoda; class Thecostraca; order Pollicipedomorpha; family Pollicipedidae; genus Pollicipes; species Pollicipes pollicipes. The sequence continues at coordinate 17,018,905 of NW_023596297.1, forward strand.
TATTGCAACCATAAATAACAGCGTCAAAAGACCCGAGCTATCGTCTGCAGCTCGGGTAATTTTCCTGCTTCGATAAGCCTTTGGTTCAAAGCCGCCGTTCTTCCGCGTTTCCTTTATAACTTTTAAAGTCCCGTGAACTCCCGATGCTCACCCAAAGTTTATTTTACTACAAGCAGCCTTTCAGATATTGTCTATGGATGGCACCAAGGGCTTGCTGAATATATTACGTGACATTCCCGCGACGCGGTGCTTGGAGTGAACAGTTGATCAGCTTTCATAGTAAACATTTATGTTACGTCTAGCTTAATTGTGCACTTCTGATGCGGTGTATTGACCATTATGTACTTCTCATATTTCTGTACTTGCTCTATTTACTTTAACCAAGGAGTGCAGCAAATCACCGTCGGCCAGCACTTTTCAAGAACTAGGATGGAGATTAAAAACTATTGACGGCCTTTGGTCCTTGCTCCCAAATGTATGCTGTCAAAGGTTGGGTAATTGCCCTCTGCTGTCGTACTGCCTTCGACTGTCACTCGCGCATGACTGTACTGCAATGGCTTATTCATCCGCTTTGAGGCAGAAAGACTGGTTTTGCCACCAAACCCATTAGCCGGCGGACATAATCAGGTTTTTCGTCAAGCACGGCAGTCTTTGCTTGATACGTGCAAAAACATTCATCATGTCCAAATTCAAAGTATTGTAGCTAACTGAATGCATTTATAAATGAGTCATCTGATACTCGATATCAGTCCAAAAATAGCTAGGGCCTAACAACGGTGCCGCTATTTAAAGTCCCTTTTTCACTGTACAGCTGGAAAACGGCGACCCATACTCAAACTCAATCGGCACATCACCAAACCTTCTCGCCTGACCCATCGCCGTGTCCCCTTCGACCCGCCGCGTGGTACCACGTGACCCAGCAGCGAGTCCTCGCCGACCTTTCGACGCACTTTCCGACCTCACCGACACCAGCCGTCCGCAGTCGCGGGCAGCTGAGCCGACCCGGAAACACGCCACCGTGCCCGCCTCCCAGGCCGGACGGATTTATGGGGCTGACTGGGGATCGACCCGGCGCGTGCGCGCGGACGAGGTGCGGTGTCCGGGGGTGACGGGCCGTCCCGCTCGCCCGGGACCCCAGGGAATAGGCTCGGCACCCGTCGAAACGCGACAGTGATCGGGGACAGGCTGGCATGGAGTCGACAAGCGTAGGCTATTGTAGAGGAACGAGTCGTCCACTTTCGTGAGTCGCATGGTGCAGTGACGTCCCGGGAATAGAGAGCGAAAAACAGCCAACTTACGGTCAAATATTTTCACGCATCACAGCAGAGCTTTTGTTAAGCTGTCAGGATAATTGAAATGTCATGACGGCCAGGCTTCATTGTTATTATGCCTATGGGACATTGTAGCATACTATATGAACATGCAGAGTCAATCTCAGCCAGCTATGAATCATTCCTGAATGCTTCTACAATCTGCTTTTGATGTATGTAACCGGTAATAGTCACTAGCATCGCAATTTCTCACACTGGACACGCTCAAAGAAGCCGTAGCACGGCGGACGGGAAATCCAGATGACCGTACCCCGTCGTTGTGAACCCGACACAGGAGTGCTGAGCCGCGCCGTCGGTGACACTGCTTCAGGGTCTCGACAATCTACACATGAGACAATTTTAGCGGGTCAAAAACGAGCACTCCGTTAAAAAACGAACTGACTCGGTGCGCAGAGGGCCGGGCATCGTCTTTATCAAACTGTCGTTGCATGGGTCGCTTGTTTGAGTGACGATGGAATCATAGCCCCCGCTAAACAAATATCGTGGTGCCGGCGCCGGCAAAACCAGGCACGTGAAAGCGAACTGTGGTGTGATCCACTACGACCTGTTCCCCAAATAGCATAAGGGGCTTGGAACGTACCATTCAGAGGCATCTCATGACTGGCGGGCCACTCGTGCTAGGGGTTCCCCTTTCCTGTCGAGTAGATACGACACAGGTGGGACTTGGACCCACGCGCGGGTATGTGATCCGCACACGTGGTGATGGGATTCGAGATCACCGCGTGGGAAATTCTCTGGGGGTGAGACCAACGTTCCAATTACAACAGCGTCAGAGCGGAGAGCCTGACTAAGTATCTGACGACTGCATACGCATGGCCGACTCGTGAGTTCACATCCTCGAAATAGCGGTCATGTAATGGTCAAGACTTAAGATCAGTCAATTCGCAGCTGCTGAGGGCCAATCGCTGAGGCTTGGCGCGGGTGGCCGCATGGCGGCGCTGTATGACAGTTATGTAACAATCATTCAGTATTGTACACTTTAGCTGAAGCACTCCTCTCATCTCGAATTGGCTTTGATACATGAATCACGATCGGGCATAAATCAGGATGTATAAGTCAGAATCAGAACATACGTAGAGATCATTCTAAATCAAGCCTGAAGTTTGCTGGTGGAGCTGGAAATAGCAAGAGCTTTGATCTCAACCAAAGATGGCCATGCGCAAACCATCTATCGACTTGGTAAATGTGTCGGTGTAGGCGTGATCGTCCTCTATGCGATTCTCAAGTGCTCGGCAACGGAAACGTGATGAGTAAATGGAAGAAGTGGTGAGAGCAGCGCTTTGATGTCAAGCCTGAAGTTTAAGCCACGTTTTGGAAAAAAACTAGCTTCTGCTTGTGGAAGTCCGCCGAAGTCGAATCGCATTATACATATATTATATCGCATTATACATATAGCTGTGATCCATGCCTTTGTGGTCCTCCCAACCGGACACGAGTACGTTCCATTGCTTTATCACTCTACGTTGAACAGCTGGCTCAACGTTGGGTGGATAGGAAAGACAAACTTAAAGAAGATGACCTACAATGCACGGACAGGGGTTCCAGAGCATACGAGCATAACAAATGAATCTAGAATCGATCGTCTTGTTCAAAAGTTCAAATGGGCAGGAACACCACCGATGAATGTCTGTATAAGTCAGGCAACCAAAGACTCGGCGAATGGAACTGCTGGGCCTCAGTAGATCTACAGACGACGCTTCGGTGAGAGCAGCGCTTTGCTGTCAAGCGCTTCTCTCTGACCAAAGAGCAGCGACACTCGCAAGCACCAACACCCCAGAGTCATGACTCTGGCCATGCAAGCGTGATCATTCTCCTTCTATGCGACACTCATATGCTCGGCAACGGAAAAGTGAACTGGGTAATTGGAAGAAGTGGTGAGAGCAGCGCTAATGTGAGTTCATGCTATAAACATGACGTATATAGCATGAGTTCAGCCGTTGGGGGAAATGAATCGAAGCCATGGGATATAGATATTGAGAAAACATAACGAGCAACAGACTTCACGTTGACATGACAACAATAGGTGTCAGAAACACGGTCCAGTTTATATCAACCGAAAAATGCTTACACTCCACGCGTGATGTCACCAGGCCATGTCACCAGGCCATGTACCATGTTACCACCAATGGCAGTCGTCCAAGCCAACTGGACCATTACTGATGGGGTCACAGTGTGCTTCAACACTTGCGGCTGACGTGTATTGTTACTGGACGACTAACGTCCAGCCCATGCATCCGACATCGCCAGCGGGACGTCGCCATCGTCTCCGACGCGGCGACTTCCGCATCAGCCTCCACAATGGTGCGGATGTAGGCCGGAGCGTGGTTCCGTCTCGATTTCATCAGCGCTCATAAACGGGTAACGAGCCCCCGACGACCGCGGGGCCCTAGGTCGCCCCCGGTGGGGCTGGAGCTGAGGGGATGGTCGCCAGCGGCTGGTCGAGGCCGCGCGGTGCATGTCATCGCTTTATGGCAGTTATCATCCGACGAGGAGAGGGATTAGGATGAGATCGCTTCCTTGAATTTACAAATTGGCTCTGAGGCATACGTTTGCTTGAAAAACAAAATAAATTCACGAGATCTTGCAATTTCGCTGATGCGTTAAATGCGACAAAGACTAGTGCGATAAAAAATGCGATGCGACACAGACTCACTGAGGATTAAGTAAACTATGCGCATTCATATATGTGAGATGTATGGGGCCGAGTGTCACCGCATTCGAAACTGATTCCGCAATTGAGACCTTTGACGATTGAACACAACAGGCACGTTATTTCATACATCAATCGGGTTCTACTCGGACTCATTGAAAAAAAAATATATCTGGTCTAGATTTGGATCCGCATTCAATTCTAACTGAATGTTTCGTAACTGGAGTAAAATGTCTTTAAATCTATGACCCAGATTCGGGATTAACGCTTCACAAAAATAAAACAAGGTTACGTAAGCTGTTAAAAATATATTCGCGAGGAACGTTATTTACCTAGATAAGACAGCTAAGACGTTAAAAAATATTACTATGTATCTCTATTCATCATTCTATATCTTCATTCTCCTGGTTTTTGACCGAGAAATGAAGTTATTAATACTATATTATCTATGACAATAAAACAAGACTCAAGTACGACTCGACATAACCCCGAACCAACACGTGACGTGGAAATGCTTGACATAAACACGAATTCAGATTCGAATTCGGACCTAGTCACAAGCTCAGATCCATGAAGCCATCACTTGGGCTCGGACTCAGGTTTTTGGACTGGGACGTGTGTTTGCCATACAAGTGGGCGGTTTGCCTTCAAGTTGAACGCATGTATATGACGGAAGCATACTCTCATCGGCAGCCGACTGGTTTATGTTAAAACCCTGTGCAAACCATGCGGAATGTTTGGTGCACACATGCGTCAGGCTCAAATAGAAAATACAGCCTACGTCTGCTCAGCCGGAGCTATCGCCTGCGGAGGTGCGCGTAGAAACAGGTTGCACGTGTTATGCTTGACTGTTGGCTTTTCAGAATTTTCTCGCTTTTGTCAGCTTTGCACCTTGATTTTCAGTAACTCAGCGTAGTATCGTGAAGAAGCAAGATATCAGGCCAATATTAAGATAGCACAAGGACCCAGAATCTTTATAGGAAAACAAGATAGCCCAGAGACTAATTCGCATAGCAGTGTTTGCATCTGGCAAGTTGACCATTGCTCAAAGGAAGGTTTACGTTATCTTATCAAACTGTACTTTCTCTGAAGTCACTGGCAAGGCTGACATTGAGCATGCGAGGCACACTTTATAGGAAAGGTGTCACCTAGCAGAAGGCTTCATGCAGGAATAACAGGATTTCTTCACTTGACGTGCCTGCATGAGGAAGGACATGGCTGTGGAAACGGTAAGTGTCGCGCGTAGCTCCTTCCATGATGGTGGTAGTCCGAATCCCGGCGTGGTTTAATGTTGGAGGACCAACTACCGTTTCTATAATTAGAAATCATCAAGCAGCAGGTACGACTTACTCTTAGCCTATTCCGAGGTTACGACCATTCGGGACTTGGATTCAATCCAGGAGTGAAGTGATTCATTTGCCAGGCGAATCAAGGTCCCACTCAGCGTCACCAATTTAAAGAAACGGCAACTCTGAGCCCGGACCCAACTCAAGCGAATGAAAGAGGATCAGACGCTTAGCAATATTGTGAAAACCTAGGGTTTGGACATAGTCTCTAACTCGAATGGAAAGTAATATAGATTTCAGCACGCGAAACGCGCAGCGACTCTGATCTGTTTAATCTCGGACGGGTTTATCCTAATTTCCCTGTTATGTGCTCCCTATAGACTCAGTCAGGCTTATTTAGCTTCGCCATGGGCCGCAATCAGCGTTGGGCATCCCCTCATGTAATTTTATCCAATTGCATGCGCGGATAACCTCCTTTTCTGTGAGAAGCAAACCGCGGAATGGAAAAGGATGCGAAAAGAAAAAGGTAAGAGGAGCAAAGGCGAAAGCAACAAATAATGAAAGCTTTAAAAATCTGAAGCCAGTGGCTGATGCGCAGCCTCCCACTACGGGTCCTCCCAATGTTACGTGCTATTCGAAATGTTTTTCTTGTAAATAAAAATTAATATAAGTATAAGATGCTACAGTAATGATGCTTAACTGAAACAAAAGTCTGCTGAAACAGCACCACTCGCTGTTCTTTGCCAACCCATTTTTCAATAGCATTATGGTTATTATTTCTGCCACTTTTCAAATCCTTGAGCCTTACAAACTTGTTCAGGCTTGTGCAGCATGATCGTTGGACCAGCCTCAAAACAAAAGCAGGATTGATGGAAACACTAGTGCCACCAAAGCTGCGACTGCAGCGACGACAGTGTAATCACGTTAACGGACTAACCATGGCTGAATGCCACCCAAAGCCGTTCATCCTCTCGCGAAGGCCGCCCGTCGCCATGGCCACGTTGATCGCCATGTATCCGGTACGCCTCCGCGCTCTGTTACAGGCAGACTCTGCCCCTGCTGCTGCTGCTGTCCAGCGCCGCCGCCTGCCCGCCCGGCCTCGGCCTCGGACTCGGCCAGCTCAACGACGACATGTTGGCGCCGGAGCCGGCCGCCGGCGGGCCGCGGCCACAGCACAAGCTGCTGGCGTGGGTTTACCAGCCGGACCCGACGCGCGGCGGCCTGCTGGCTGACGCGCTCTGGCCGCCGGGCGCGGCCGGCTGGCCCGAGGTGCCCTTCTACCTGGCCTCGGACGCCGACGAGGGCGTGCGCGAGGCCTGGGAACATGGCCGACGGCACTGGGAGCACCACACCTGCATCCGCTTCAGGTAGGCGAGGCCGAGCCGCCAGCGGTTCAGCCGTGATTACCACACTCGCACAGGCCAGAAGGACAACAAAGCCGTCTGAGTTTCGGTTGCGCGAGGCTAATTCTGTGGACGGTTGGGTAGAAGCAGTCAGATCCATCTCATATGATTTGAGGTTGGATGAGCCCAGTGCTGGGTATAACTCGGCAGGATGGGTAGAATGTTTGGGCACCGATTAGCAAAAGAGGCTTTCAGAGATCTGGGCGCGCAATTTGCTCGCCCAGATCCTTACGTTACGCACATTCGACCAAGTTATTTTTGTCTCACGACGCCACCGAGACACCATAGCAGCATGCCCAACCGAGCGTGACTCCGTCCCGATCCGGGCCCCCCGGCAGGGAGGTGGAGCACGACTCGTGGGTCAACTGCAGCCATCCCAGCCGCCAGCCGGTGGTCTGCGTGCAGGGCTCGCCCGACGGCTGCTACTCGGCCGTAGGTCGGCAGCAGCTGCCGTCGCGCCGCCGGCCCGGCTGGCTGCGGCCGCAGGTCCTCAACCTCGACCCCAACATGTGCAAGCAGACGTCGGTGATCCACGAGATCGGCCACACGGTCGGCCTGGCGCACGAGATGTCGCGGCCGGCGGCGCGCCGCCAGCTCAGCGTGAACTTCCACCACATGCGCCTGTCGCGCCACCTCTGGGCACAGTCGCAAGTGTGCGATCTGACGGCGCCGCGCGTGCCGTACGACTTCCTCTCCATCATGCACTACGGCACGTTCGCCGGCAGCCGCGACGGCAACGCCGTGTTCGTGACGCGCAACCCGCTGCACCAGCACCTCGTCGACCACAACGACGACGTGCGCTTCGTGCCGGGTCTGCCGACGCTGTCGCACCTGGACCGCTACGTCATCAACACCGAGTACGGCTGCGTGCGACTCTGGGCGCGGCGGCGCTGCGGCGGCCGCGCGGCGCCCTGTCAGAACCTCGGCTACATGGGCGCCGGCTGCCGCTGCCTGTGCCCTCGCAGCCACGGCGGCGCGCGTTGCCAGACCACGGTCGGACCGCCGTTCCCGGCGCCGCGCTGCCTGCGCGCCGTGCGGCGGCCGGCTGCCTTTAGGCTGGGCGCCGCCGGCCTGGCCGTGCGCCACGAGTACCGGCCCGAGTCGTGCACGTTGCTGCTGCGCGGTTCGGCCGGCACGCAAGCGCGCGCCTCCGTCGACGCCGCCACCTACTTGGCGCAGGCGCTGGCCGGCGTCGCGTTCGAGCGGCTGGCGCGCGACGCGTGCAGCCTCGGCCTGTCGGTGCTGGTGCTGCCCGGCGCCGCCGGCGACGGCCGCACCGAGTGTGCCGACGCGCTGGCCGCCGCACCCGGCCGCGCGCTGCGGGTGCCGCACCGCAACGCCACGCTCTACGTGCGCCTGTACCAGGTGAGCAGCCGGCTGGGAGTCGCGCTGCGCCGCGTGCACGTGCGCGTCACGTTCGACGCCGACGCCGGCGCGCTGCTGCGCGTGCGCCGCGTCAACCGCGCCGCCCGCGTGCTGCGAGTGCTGGGCGCGTACCCGCGCCGGCTTCACGACCTCCTAGCTGATCAATACGGCGGTGGCAGCACGGGGAGACCAGGCGTCAGCGCCCCCGCTGTGCGAACATCGCCCAACCCCGCCGCAGTCGCCGCCGCCCTGCTTGCGCTGGTCGTACGCTGGTCGTAGTGGAGGCCGACGCCCGATCCTGTGTTGTTGTCGTGTTTGAATATAGCGTGTCCGGAGCAGCGTTTATTACAAAAGTGGTCCAAACGAAGTCCGCGGGACTGGAGCTAGAGTGCAGGAGACAACCACCGAACGATAGTTGGGCCCACCACGAGTGCACTATAGAGTCTACCTCACACCGCACACTGCACATCTCCAATGAACGCGGGTCCGAGACAAACACACGACACTGAGAAACTTAATACTATGCTTTCCACCGACCTCAAAGATCCCCTCCATGGCCGAAGTCTACATGCCATGGAGGAAACGGCCTCCCTCAAACAGTGGCGATGTTTGCTGAATTTCAACACGGCCTCCACTTTTTGTGCAGCTCAAATCATCTCCGCGCCGCTGAATCTTTGGGAACATCGCAACTTCTTGAAGGCCAGTCAAAGCCCGACCACAAAGGCGGGCACCAAAACACGGCGCCGTGTCCTCTCACAGATTGCGCGGGCGCGATCAATGTCGGCTTCGGAGCCGCTGACTGGGCAGGCCTCCGTTCACGACACCAAAGCCCCGCCACGCTAGGCTGAGCCCTGTGTAAGGCCTCAGTGCCGGCGCCGACGCCGGCGTCAAAACTCTCAGTCCCTGGAATGCGGCGGTGCCCACACGCGAACGCTCCAAAAGCCGTCGGTGACTCTAGATCAGGCGAGAATCCGTTCTAAAACGAGCGACGGGTCACGGTCCGTTGAAGAATCCTTGGAAGACGGCCGTGGGTTTCACTGAATGTTGGCGCTGTCTTCGCAGACTACGTGAATGGATCTGAATGACCCAGGCTCGCCCACGCAGTCTCTGAATATATGTGGCAGCTGTGGCCACCGGCGTGCTTCTCCGACCAGTGGTCGCCAGCTCCCGCCTGACAGCGCACTCCCAGTGCTAGTGCACAATCGCGTCCGCCCGCTGATCACTGCACCGTGCCGCCGGCAACGGCACCGCAGCAGCGCCACCTGCGTCCGCCGACTGCGCCACCTGCGTGGGCCTGCGGCGCCGCAAGCCGGGCCCGGCGGCGCCCTCTACACCACACGGCCGGTGCGGAGCTGGCCGGCGTTCTTCAGGTTCTGCTTCATCGTCTGCTGCCGCTTCTCCTGACAGTCGTGGCAGACGAACGCGGCGCCGAAGCCCAGGCTCTCGATGCATTCTGGAAGGGGAGCGACGCATGTCAAAAGCGAACGGGGACAGTTCGTCGCATGACGCGAACGTCTGCATGCTGACTACACGAACGTACATGCCCACAAATGACCGCGGGAAGGAGGTTTACAAGTTACATCACTGACCATACCTAGATGCAAAACGCAGGGGTCATTTCGGCTATTGCTTGGTAGTAGAAGCGACCCAACAGCAGTGAATAGTGAAGCCATTAATGATAACATCACTGATCGGGCCGCATTCCATGCAATTGCCCGAAGGTAAGCACGGGAACGGGCCTCACGGGCCACAGTTCGAAGAACCCTGTATAAGCAGGCCAGCGTCCTACCGTCCCTGTCATGTCAGGTCACATACCCCTCCCGGTTCACCCGCCTACAGTCCCCGCCCCTCACGTCAGGTCACCGTTCTACAGTCCCTGTCACGTAAGGTGACATACCCCTCCCGGTTCACACGCCTACTGTCACTGCCCGTCACGTCACGTCACCGTCCAATAGTCCCTGTCACGTCAAGTCACAGACTCCTCCCGGGTTACCGTCCGACAGTCTCCATCGCGTCAGGTCAGGTCACAGTCCAACAACCACTGTCACATCAGGTTAGGTCACAGACCCCGAGCATCACCGACCGCCCCGCCCTGAGCAGTTAGCGGTCATCGCTCTCGAGCGGTGCGCAGTAGAACCAACTGTATACGGGGAACCGGTTCGTATCGATTCCATCGCTCGATTCCGCGCCCGCGGACAGCATCTCAGCGACGCCATGAATTCACTGGGGCAGGGCAGCGCCCGCGCTCGGAACCAACGAGGCCAGTGCCAGGATCATTTGATCACGCTCGGAGCCAGATCGCCTTTAATGGCGCACGATGCTCCGCGCCGCCGGCGCAAGTCACTGCCAGGGGGCTGTGGCGTATTCGTCTCTGAGAAGCCTGCGCTTGGCGCCAGCTTTACAGAGCGGAGGATTGGTGCCGCTTCACAACCTTCGCGGACTCCCGGTTGTCATTATCACGAGGGCTGTGCACGTGACCACCACTGCTTGTGGCTGCTCCAATCTGACGGCAATAAACGCAGCCGGCTTGTCTTCCGCGCGCACACTGTAACGGTTATTAATACGCATACCAAGAAACACGGAAGGGCCCGTGACTAGACACACAGTTGATAAATAATATTAGCAATTTCCCCTGACACTATATGGCACGCCAAAATGTTGAAAGCAGCCAGCGTCGCAAAGCAGCCAGTAAGTCTTAAGACCAGGAAACTGGGTTATAACACGTACTGGTTGAGAAATTCCGCACTAACGGAGACAGCTGATGGTGGTATAAGCAATGTGAAAGGTAATAAGAAGTAATTGGCACGCACTCTAGCGAATGTCGAAAGCTTGCAAGTGGCATATCAACCAGTAAGCTTTCACAAATTTCAGTCCAGACAAATCTTGCATTAAAATGTCCGTCAGCTCAATGCGTAAGGCTTCCACAGAACTGTCCATATTTGGCCATATCGTGTTTCCAAATGGATTTATGAATGTTGGACGCGTGTTAAGATGTTCCTTTCCCCTGCAGGACGTTCTGGTTGTCAGAAGCAGCTTCTCTGACCTCAGATCGGAGCAGATCGGGTCGAGTCGGGTCGGGTCGGGCATATCCGGTCGGATTATTCCACCAGCGAACGATAGATACTGCGGGGCCCATTGGACGTGCTAGGTTCGCAGCCAGGTGACCATAAAATAGACTATAGAATAGTTACTAGCCCGCGCGCATAATCGGTAGAAGAGGACATCACGGACATCTGGGGAGACGAGCGTACCTGGGCGCGCTGATCTAACCTTGGCGCATTCGGAGCCGTGACGAGGCAGGATCTCGGGCGCCACAAGGGCAGCCGACTGCCAATAACACCAACACACAACAGTTCGGGGTCGGCCAGGAATCCCGCACGGAAAACAGGAACGGCCCAGAGCCCGACCGTTGAACCGCGTCATGCCAAACTGGACAGGCGGCGCTTTTTGTGGCCTGAGGACGGGACCGCTGTCCGTCTCTGGCTGCCGAGTCGTCTTCGTCTCGGTGACCGGTGCTGGACCCATTGGCCGGTGAGGGGTCACCGCACCGGCCGCCCGGCTTCTCCACGGGAGGCGCCCAGTCCGACAGCGCCGGTCAACGATCCGATCGGGTGGAGCGCCCGGCGGTGCACATTAGGAGGGGTCATTCTCTGCCGCGCGAGCACGCCCCGGACGGCGTCCGAGCGGTCAGACAGGGCCGCCGGCGGCGGGGGCCTCCTGCCCGGCCCAGCGCCCACCTCGACCCCGGGGGAGGTCAGAGCCCTGGCAGGGTCGCCAGCCGCCGAAGGTCACGGCACAGAGGCGGCGCCTCCCCGGGCTTCGCCGCCGCCGATGCCAGGGGAGGCCCGGCGCGCCAAGGTGAACCGGTGTCATCTGCCGACGGCGGCGGGCCCGGCGGCGGACAGCGGAAGGACGCGGCCTCCTCCGCCTCCGCCACACACGGCCCTACACCAGACGGGATCTATATGGGGTCCCGCCCGCCAGCCAGCCGGCACAGGCCGGGGACGGGCGGCGGCGCGGAGGCACGCATCGCAGGCGCGGGGCCGGCACAGAACCGGCTGCCGACCTCGTGGTGGCGCGAGAATAGTGAGGAAGGTTGCCATAGGGCGGTCGATTCATACAGGTGGATATAAGCTTAGCGTCCGCATCCGCTCTTTCTGGGCTGACTAATCCGCATACTTGCCAAGGGCATAGAACCGTAGGAAAAAGTGGGAAGCCGAACCTCATGTTCCTAATCAAAAGCCGATTAATTCCCCGTACCGTCATGGCGCCGCTGTTAAGTCTCCACCAAAAACGGAGGGCTAGTGCCACCCCTCTTCCCTAAGCCTATAATGAATGTACAACACCAACCTGCCCGAACACTGTGAAGTACGTGGGTCAGTGAGCTGATACTGCGTGAGTGAGACAACGCAGGACATTTTCACACATGCCTTTACACAAAGATTGATACGCGACACATATGGAAACATTCCGATCGAGTTCATCTGATCGCGAGCTACGCCCATATCGAACCATGTGTCACGTAAGAAAACAATCACCATCCCCCAATAGCTCAACAGTAGGCGGTGAAAGCGTGCGGGATATAAGCGACCAGCTCGCGTGGGAACGTTAGTACACGCGCTGTGTGCTCAGAGCTTGCCACTCCTCCCATAACTAATTGAGCTTCCTAGCCATAATGAGACCAATCATGTGCCGCTAATGAAGAAAACAGAACAAACACGCGCCACTGTACGCATGCAACTTTCTATCAGTTAATGCTGTTCGATCGGGCGGCAGTTGGGTCGACGCCAGCCGGATTAGCGTACGAGGCGTAACTGGTCCGCCGGTCGAGAGCACCCCGTGGTGGTAGGAATCTGCAGTCCTGCTGTCAGCCGCTGCCCATGTCACCAGTTGGCTTCCGGCTTCAGGGATGCCAAGGCTAAACTCTCGCAGAAATGCACGTTGATGTAAGAGAAACGCTCCTGTTGGGTAAGCCAGGGTAGCTATGTGAGAGGATGAGACAATCATTGCACTAATCAGTGCGAAAGCCTATCGATCATTGCTAAGCCCCCCCCCCCCCCCCGAGTACCACATGTGTTGTCGGCTTCAAGTTACAAGTTGAGTCCACCGACAGTCGCACGCGACTAGCCATCCGGGATTTCACTGTCGTCAACTATCGGTACACTGCACTGCAGTGAACATATGCCGTTGTGTGCTGCATGCATCAGTCGGAATGATCGTCTGGGTAAGGGGATGGTGCATCTATCACACCTAGCTGATAGCTCTCCTCTCACTGAAACCAGATTGCACCGGCCGACCTGAACTCCAACAGCTGCCGAGGCACCCACACGTTACGCGGCGGGTTGGGCGGGAGGAATGCGACAGCGCAGGGCTTGACTCGCGTTTGGTGCTAGGCGCGGGCCGCGCATCGAGAGCGCGGTCCCCACAGCAGGCTCCCGGCGGCTCCTGCCGAACGCCCCGTACTTATCCAGACCATTAATGAAGCGGAACCGTACGTGCTGCATACCATGCTGCCGACATGAGCACAGGAAAACAGCCCTAGTCAGAGATGTCCTCACCAAGAACGGAGAGTGCAGCAATTTGTGCAGGCACAAGATCGCGATCACGCAATGCCCGTGTACCAGTGTTTGAAAGTCCTCAGACATGAAAAATGATGAAGCCTCGAAGCATTGTCTTAAAACACGTGCCTATCGCCACGCGAACAACCCAACACTATTGACCTTTTTGTAGTGGGCATGACATTGGGAGAACTGAAGGCTGGTGAAAACATCACTATTAATTACGCCGTTTCACGGCCATCTGTAATGGCACGTTCCAGACAGAGGCGCGCGCAGCAAGGACGGTGTGGTAATTGATACCCCGGGGGCTGACGTCGCGGAGCGGTGCTGCCTGGCGCGCCAGCGGTCTACAAAACATGCCCCTCCGCGTCAGGGGAAATTGCCCGGCTCTCGTCCGATGAGCGTGAGTGAAGTCTGTCCCTCCGGCACCCCTGCAGCGGATGTTTTCCCTTCCCAGCGCCAGCGATACCGCGACAGCCTGGTCATGAGACTTCCACCAGCGTGTGGATACGTCTGTTCTCTCGGATGCATGAGGTTGCGCCATAAATCGCCTAAAAAGACCTCTGATTGAGGTTCCACGACGTGACAAGCGTGCAGAAAAGCAATTATGAAGATAAGATGGCGCCAATAAACCTCCGCTAGCCATCGGAGGCCTCTGTTCCGACCAGTGAGAGTCCGAGCCGTTCTGGGCAAAAAGTAGATGGTGTGCACCGTTGCCATAATGGAATTCTTAGGGAAATACTGGAGGTCTCGTACAGACAATGCCCAAGCGATTTTAATCTTTTGACCAGCCCCAGCCCATTTTGTACGATCAGGTTGCAAGCTCACTCCTAGGCACTGCTTCATCAGAAGGATATACGCTGCTCAACTTAACGCAGCCTCTTTGCAGCACGTCTCTCACTGTTGTATTAAGAATTGGAGACGTGCAGCACTGGCCATATCGTTCCATGCGTTCACGCTTGTTCTCCACGATGTCAGTCACAAAAACCAACCAGAAGTGTCCACACCTGAACAGCCACGGTCCAAACGAAACGTTGACACAGCTGGAACTGCATGGCACAATCGCGAAGTGCAAACACATGCATTCATTTCTTGCGGACGCACAGACCCTCCGCGCCGCCACGTCACCGCGCTGCAATTTCAGACTTAACTTTAAGGAGCCAAACCAGCATTCGTCACCTCCAAAGAACTAAACTGGCACTCGTCACCACATCAGCCCCTGCTCCAATCAGCGCTGTCGTTTGTTTCACATCATCCCCGAGCAGACGGCGAGGAGCAGACAGCACAAACCAAGCTGCTACTGCAACATCACTTCGTCTCGTCGCAGCGCTGCTGGACTTCTGCGCGGGCCGGCGACCAGCCGGCGCTGCCCTCACGCACCCGGCCCGACGCCGGCCGGACCCCGCCGCACAGCTCTCACCTCACCCAGCCGACCGTAGCCTGAACGGAGCGCCGTTCAAGGCCTCACGTCGGCATTTTATTTTTTAAAGGGCTGCACACATCAGCCTGCGCTAATCACGTCAGCGGCTTGTGCAGACATTCCCATCCAACCGCCGCCTCAGTGGGTAACGCTGAAGGGCGCATAGCAACGCCGCTTCGAACCGCGCTACGCGGGAGCCGACGGCTCGTCCAAGGTCCGCGCCACAGGTGGCGCACCCACCTGACGGGCTCATCTCGCACCAGCCGGCGCCGCACGCTCACTTTCATCGGGCCGCATCCCTGCAGGCCCATCCGCGTCCGCGCCTGTGCCCGCCCACGCACGTCGCGTCGCGCTGCGCCGCGTCCTTTACGAGAGAGTCGCATCCGGTCAAACACGGCGGCGGCCGCGCCGGCAGTCAACACTGGCCAGCAGTTTCTCCGGCCGGCCTCCAGCTCCACCCACGCGGCGCTGCCTCTCGCGGCGGGAAGTGGAGGGTGCGGCAAGCCGCGCCGCAGGGCCGGACGGAGGCGAGGCGCGCGAGGACGTGCGAGGACACGCGAGGAGGCGCGAGGCGTGCGAGGACGCGCGAGGAGGCGCGAGGAGGCGCGAGGAGGCGCGAGGACCGCGCGAGGAGGCGCGAGGAGGCGCGAAGACGCGCGAGGAGGCGCGAGGAGGCGCGAAGGAGCGCGAGGACCGCGCGAGGTGGCGCGAGGTGGCGCGAGGAGGCGCGAGGAGGCGCGAGGACCGCGCGAGGAGGCGCGAGGAGGCGCGAAGGAGCGCGAGGACGCGCGAGGAGGCGCGAGGAGGCGCGAGGAGGCGCGAGGAGGCGCGAGGAGGCGCGAGGAGGCGCGAGGTGGCGCGAGGTGGCGCGAGGTGGCGCGAGGAGGCGCGAGGAGGCGCGAGGAGGCGCGAGGACCGCGCGAGGAGGCGCGAGGAGGCGCGAGGAGGCGCGAGGACCGCGCGAGGACGCGCGAGGAGGCGCGAGGAGGCGCGAGGAGGCGCGAGGACCGCGCGAGGAGGCGCGAGGAGGCGCGAAGGAGCGCGAGGACGCGCGAGGAGGCGCGAGGACCGCGCGAGGAGGCGCGAGGAGGCGCGAGGAGGCGCGAAGGAGCGCGAGGACCGCGCGAGGTGGCGCCAGGTGACGCGAGGAGGCGCGAGGAGGCGCGAGGAGGCGCGAGGAGGCGCGAGGACCGCGCGAGGTGGCGCGAGGAGGCGCGAGGAGGCGCGAGGAGGCGCGAGGACCGCGCGAGGTGGCGCGAGGAGGCGCGAGAACTGCGCGTCACCGGATCACGACCGGGAGCCGTCACCGCCGCGGCGCGACCCCGATGATGATGATGATGATGATGATTTGGGGTTTTAGGGCGCATCGACTGCTAAAGGTCATGCAGCGCCCATAAGCCAGCGGACCGAGGGCCGAGGCCGAGGTCGGGTGGGCCACAGTCCGGGCCGGGATCAGTCAGACAGACTCCACGGATCGGTGGATCGCGCGGACAACGGCCGGATCGTGGCACGTCGAAGCTGTCGGATCAGTCCATGGCAAGGGCGCGGGATCATCGGATGACTCTCCGGGGAGACGTGCGGTTCATTGATCGTGCTTGTGGGGGTGGATGACGTGACCACAAGCACACTGACAAGACTGGTATACACTGGTACAATGTTGGAGCGCTTTGGTGTACATCTGCAAGGTTCCGGGGTAGGGGGAGGGGGGGGGGGGTGGAACCCTTAACCCATATGTGACCCAATAGACTCCTATCACACCCGTTCCGGCACAAAGCATTTGACTATAATCTCCATAAATTCGCCCCTGCCTGAAAAAAAACAGCCTATGTACGTGTAAAAGCCAGCTATTTGCATCTCGCCCTCCCTCCCCCCCCCCCCCCCCACCCCCCGCCCACTCCCCTATCACCACCACTCCTAAAACCACCAACCAATTTGGATTTCGTGGGGCTTTGGTTGGGCCACGCCGTAGCCCCCCTCACCAGAGCTCTCGGCGCGCATCCTCTCCTTTCTCCCGAGACGCACGTCTCCTGCCCTGTCACTTCTTTTTGTCGATTCCGCGTGCCCTATCCTCACGTTCTCTCATTCCCGTCATGTTCCGAGGGCTCACTTTCCATCAGTCAGTGGAAACCCCGTCCCGACCGAGGTATCGCCGTCGGCCGACGCCTCCCGCCGGGCTATGACGTCATCCGAGAGCCAGCCTCAGCCAGCCCTTGTCCTGAAGCAAACCGCGCCTGTCGGGGCTCGCCCTCGTGTCAATCTATCTCGTCAGAAGCCATTCTCAGGTGACCCAGTCGACAAATCACAGACCGTGACGAGAAATGACCCCGCCGGCAGTCAGCGACGCGTCACCCGTCGCCATCCGCACCCCGAAGAGCCAGGCACGTGCGGCGCGCTGCCGGCACTCCCGCGGCGTCGGCGGGCGCCGCTGCAAGCTGAATCCATGTCTTACACAATGAGCCTTCACAGAGTGGCGCAACCGGTGAAGGACTCAGTCTCGACGCATATCTAGCGCCCGGGCGTCAGAGGCGGCCACTGTTGGCTGGAGTTAGGAGCGGGCCTCCGCCTCTCGAGTCGCCCGCTTGAGCCGGATCACCACCGACTGCTCCCGGCAGGCGGCCCGGCCAGCTGACCCGCCAACCCACCCATCGGCCTGTTAGTGTGGCGAGCCGGGGCGCGCGGGGCAGGGTCTGCAGTGTGCCGGCGCCCGAGCGCGAACTGCCGTCGAGCCAGCAGCGCCCACCCGGACCCGTCGGCCAAATGAAAGCCGCACCGGCTAAGGTCCTAAATCGCCGCGTTGCTTAATCAGGCGGCCGGATGAACGATTGCGCGTCCCCGGCGGCGTCCCGCCTCTCGCCGTTGCCGGGCTCTGCAGTCGGGCCGGGCGGGGCCCGGCGCAGCGACCGGGCCGCGGGCGACCGTGCAGCGCAGGGCAGTGGCCGCGGCCGGCGCCCCCAGCCGCGGCCGCGCCCGGAGTCGGTGACCTGGCGGCGGCGGGGCGTCCTCTGGCCGGCCGGGGCGTCCTTCGGTCGGCCGGGGCGTCCTCTGCTGTCGCCGGCGGCGGGGCGGCCGACGGCGGCCGCTGGGCCGCCGGGCCGGCGCACTAAGCTGCGTCACGGACGCCGCTGAGCGTGGCGACAGCTGCAGCTCACGGCACAGCTGACTGACCACGACCAGCCGCCATCTCACCAGCCGCCGGCAGAGGCAGCCACCGTGCAGCCACGGTCCGCAGGGCGCCGTCAGCGCCGTGGCGCCCCTCCAGCCCGACCTCGCACCGGCTCGGCCACCGGACCGCACCGGACCCGATCACCGGACGCCGACGGACCCGAAGCGCACGGAGGCCGCGCCATCCGCCGCCGTCGGCGCCCACGTCCGCCCCCCATCGGCCGCGTTGCGCGGGAGCTGGGCCGGCCGGCTACCGGCGGCCCGTTTCACAAGCGTCCGGCGCCACGCCAGGCGCGACCGCGGCTTATAAGGCCACGGCGGCGGGCGTTCGGCTGGCGCGATATGCAGAGCCGGCTCGCAGGACCGGCGGCAGACGCGCGGCGACGAGCGCGCTGGTACAAGGCATGATTCGTGGCGGTGTTTTCCAAAACTGACCGCAGTCCGCGGTATTTAGCAACGCCTCTGTCTCTGCCAAGCGTACAGCGAACCCCCGGATAGTAATCCTGTTAGTGGATCAGAGAGATCTGTGCGGCGAGTCTCCATCACCGACGACGGGGGGCGGCCTTATCAATGCAGCGAAGCCAGATCGCAAATGGCAACACGGAACAACCTGACGACGGACAGATTACAGACACGCTGATAACCAGTTCGATTATGTACCAGCCACTGTTCGGAGAGCCAGTCGCTCGTCTTCCTGCATCTTGCAGGCTGGCGCCAGTGAACACGACGGGAGCTAAGCCGGCCTATCGAATAAGCTACTTGCTGTGACGTCAGCGCGCCATGATGCGGCTGCTTGCGCGGTGCGCCGTCACATCAAAGGTACGGGGTCACGGGGCCGGGTCGCATCAAAGGTACGGGGTCACGGGACCGGGTCGCATCAAAGGCTTGGGGTCGGACGCTGGTCGGCAGCGCGGTGCGCCTGCCGCGCGGGATGGTTCAAGGCGCGAGACAGCGCAGGAGAGGATTAATGTCAGGACAACTGACACGCCGCTCTGAAATGACAATGCCACTCTTCCACCGGGGGTTCACGGCTGAAGCCCTTCCACGAGAAGGGGTTCCGAACTCCTTTGCTCCGGGCCGTTTCAAATGATTCCCCGCCACTTACGACCGCAGTCGTCGAACAGTGCACATCGGATGGGTGCGATCGATGGGGAGAGGCGCGATCTCCGTCTCGGCGTCCACTCCCCTGCGCGCCGCGTAACGGCCTCGGGTCGGCCACTCCGCCCCGTGAGGCAGCCGTGTGCCACTCTCCCGCCGGCATGGGGCCATCTCGACCTCAAGCAGGCGTGACACCTCACCCCCACACGGCCCGCCGCGACCAGACCCCATTCCCGCCATCGGGAGCGGATGGCGGTCACAGCTTCACCGCCGGCCGCGTCCGGCTTCCGCGCACGCTCGGAGGCGGTTGGAAAGCGCGCTAGCCGGCCGCGGCCTGCCCGCCCATCAGACGAAATGTCGGACCCGCGCCACTGTCGCGGCCGGCCCACATCCGCCATCACGTCACGTGTCTCACCACGTGCGGCCTCCCAGACAGGCTATTTTTGGAGATGTGATAACACAAGCGAAGCGGAGCTCGAGTCACAGCCATCAAAGCCAGCCGCCGCAAAATTAGTCTCTTGTCTGGGCAGTTTCATTCACAGAGATGGGACTTACCCTTGTGAACCCATTTGTTGCAGGTGGAGCACGTGACCATTCCCAGATCCTCGGGCTTCTTGTAGCACTTGAAGCAGATCGGGCAGTACTTATATTTCTTCCAGAGCCTGCAAAACAGGGAGTGACGAGCTTAGCACGGCGCATTGCTTGGAGTAGCATTGCGTAGCATTGCTCAGCACTGAAGCAAGGACGCAGAAACGACCAGGAACGCAACACAACCAGTCAAGCGACAGCTACCGCCCCAAAGGCCGTGTTGGACGCCCGCGGCATCCTCTGGCTTTGGCTGTGGGAGATAAGACTTTGTAAGGCTTATCTGCTGTAAGGCTGTAAGGCTTAGATAAGGCTTTGCAGACGTCCCTGTCGGTGACATACAGAAAGCCTGGTCCGCCTTTCCCGCCGGACCAGGATTTCCGGGATGTCAACCATTCCTCCCGTGCGCTGAAATCCCGTACGGCGCCCCCACCCACACCCATCAACCAGCGGCCCGGTGCTTCCCCGCGGTGATGGCCGCCGTCAGTAGGCCTGAAGATCACCCGGCTCTCCTGAACCGGCGTGGTATCGGCGAGCGTGCCGGAATGCCGCCGGCCCGCACAGCACGCCCGCACCGGAGGCGCACGATCCGGCCCGCGTGCGGCGGGACGCGCCCGTGTGTAAGCGCCACTGGCCGCCGGTCCTCCGCACCCTCCGCCATCCCGGCAATTGCACCGACTTATCCCACTGCGTGCCAGGCGGTCCGCGCCCGGTGCGTATCAGCGGCCACCGCCAGCGACCGGAGCGAGCCAACTGAAAGAGATGCAACGCGGTCACGCTGCTCTGGCAGTCGACGTCGACCATCGGTCCTACTCTGGCGTCTGCACGCCGCCGCTCCGTTTACGGCGCACCGGGGGCGGAGCGGGGCGGCGCCTCGGACACCCTGCTAACGAGCGCCGCCCCTGCCGTTACGCCACGGCTCAGACGTGCCGTGCCGTGCCGAGCGGTCGCCGGCACCGCCGCCGCCGGAGAAAGGCTTCCGTCAGCGAACTGGCCGCCGCCGGGTACGGTCACGGTCCGTCGGAAGGCCGCGCTGACCGACCGATCGGCGGCGCGCGCCGCTCCAGGGGCGCGGCGGCCGCGGCCGCACCACGCCTCGCCGACCGACACCCGCGTCCTCCTGCACCCGCTCGGCATGGGAACGTCGCCGCCGCGTGGTTTTCTCCAATTGACATGTATGTTTGCCGCTCAATTTGCCGTGGGAAAAACGGCACGATGCGAAAACGGAGCGGTGTCGTGATCGCCCCGCGCCGCCGTCGACACGCCACCGTTCGTCGGCGAAAACGTGTGACCTGTAGCCACGGGGGTGACGTGTCGCCGGTACAGCCCGGTCAATTCCGACCGTCGGACACGCGACGAAAAATCGGAAAGCGGGATCACCCACGCGCGACACATTGTCTGATCGGCAGTACCACTGCCCGGATCAGGATCCGCCTGAAAGCTGGACCCGGACGTGGCCGGGCTCCACCGGTGCCACTCGGGCGGCCGCCAGAGTCCAGCGTCTTAAAGTCGCCGCCGCAGCTCGGGCACGACGCCCGTCAGTGCTGACGCGGCACCGCCGGGCCGGCGGTCGAGCCGTGCGATTCTATCGACAACGATGTCGAGTGTGCGGACATTTCCGTCTATCACGCCGGGATCAGGGCGACAGATCTCCATCCGAGGGGCCTCGGCCGCTGTCGTCTGACGCCGGGCGGTCGCGCGGCGCGCCAGAGCCCGGCGTGGGCGCAGCGCCGAGCGTAAGCGAGCACAGGCCGCCGGCGCCGCGCCGTCCGCGGCGGTGCGGCCGCGCGCGGGCCGTCGGCCGCCCGCCCCCGCTCAGGCTCGCCGTCCGTCACGCCGCCGTTTTTCCGCCGCGGGAGGGTCGGCGGTCGCGCGGCCGAGCGACGGGCCGGCCGGCGGCGGATAGAAAGTGTGCCTCGCTTCTTGCGAGCGGCACCCTCCGTCCGCCGGCTGGCGCTCAGTCCGGCGCCTCGGCCGGCGTCCGGGGTCAGCCGCCGCCGGCGCCGGCGTCGGCACGCCACACACCGCGCCGTCACCCGCCAGGTGGCTGGCCCTTCTGGACGGAAGCCAGGGCAGGTCCGGAGCGGTGCCCGCTTCGGGTTTGCATCCTCATGGCGGGGTGGGAGTGCTGCCAGGTGGCGAATGCACCACGCAGGGTGAGAAGTTTCGGTACTTTTCAAGGTTAGCAGCAAAAGGAAACTTGCTCTCAAAAGGTCAAGCTGGATGAAATAGCTTTTAAAACCTTGGAAAACTTGATCTGGAAATGTCTCGCTGGAAAGTATTGCACTCTGCTTAATAAGCTTAATAAACTAGAAGGTCGGCCCGCCACACGTGATGCACCCTAAGCACACCGAGAAATGTATGTACATTGCAAGCCATCATCAGTAAGCAGCCACCAGCAAATCCACCAACCGATTGTTTCTACATACCAATGTGATGTTTCTAAAGGGTCGCTCATGGCTGATGGGCAAGCTTAAATAAAAAACGTATGGTATGCCTCCGTGTCCCTACGTCTAGGATGCGCATATTTGTAAACCAAGCAGCCGGCGGGATGTCCTTTCGTACGAAGATGGGGTTTAGCCGAGTGCGTTGGAAAAGCTGAAGCGTGGATTGGTGCTCTTTGGCATTGTGCTGATTCGCGGGAGCTACTTCTACGGAAGGTTTATGCTCACGTAATACATCATTTCGGTTCGTTCTCAATAGTTACCACGAATTATGGCATAGACGAAACCCTGTTGCCGATGACTGATAACGCTTCTGTAAAAGCGGGCACGCATCCGTAATCTGTCCCAATCTTTGTCCTCTTTGTCCCAACTTTCGGGTTCTACTCTCATTAACGGCGGTCCCGGAACTAGGAGTCCGCTCTTGCGTCACATTTTGACGCATGGAACAGACACCAAGCCACATCCGCATTCTTCCTGGCGTCGCCGCTGGCATGCCGACCGAAGTGCCGACCTTGATCGGGGTCGGAGGGCGGAGCATCCCGGGGCGTCGCGTCACCGTCCGGGTCACCACAGCGGGGGGGACACGCGTCCAATGGCAGTCGGTCATGCGCCGTGATCGCCGCCGCGCGCACGGAGGAACGCATCCCACTGCAGGCGGCTCACACAAGCCACGGCAGGAAGGAGGAACACAGAGCGAAACGAGCCCGCCCGTCCGCTGAGTGCGCGTTGAGCGGGGGAACCGAAGACCGGCTCGGCCACCGAGCGGGTCGGCCGCCCGCGCGGCAGGCGGCGCCGGCAGGGTGCCGGAGCTGGTCGGCCGCCCGCGCGGCAGGCGGCGCCGGCAGGGTGCCGGAGCGGGTCGGAGGAGCCGTGAGTCCGTCACCGGCCAGGTCCGGCCACCCGCCGCCAAGGTGATCCACGCCGGGCCGGCCGGTGCGCGCGCCCGTCCGCCGCGCCGGCTCGCCGCGAGAACGAGCCACGGCGCGACGCGACGCGACCGGCCGACCCCGAAGAGAGCCCAACCAGGCCGCAGGTGCGATGTGGTGAGGGCCGGAGGAGCCAGCGCCACCGGCAGGGCTCTGACGTAGCGACATTGACGAGGAATCAATCAAGCCCCAGCGGCACAATTATACACTGCATCAAATAACACTGAGGCATTTCAGCCTGCCCGTCTGTCTGTCGTGGCCAACATCCCATCCCTCAACTTATAGACGCTACAAGGCCATGACTCGAAAAGCCGTACCGTCACCGTAATTGGAACGGACATGAAATGACATTTGCCAGCGAGACAGTGACCGTCCCGCCTCTACGAGTGTGCGCCGTCACGGCGGCGGTAATTTAGATGCCTGTTCGTTATTTACTGGTGTTTGGCGGCTGACCCGCTGCGGTGTGATTTTGCGCCCATGACCAGGCTTCCACCTAACTAGTGAGGCGCGTTGACAGCGTAAAAGTCAGCATGTTTAAGACACAAAAGGACCTCCGCCGGACTCAACAGACGCCAGCCGTCTCCAAATGCGGACCATTAGAGACGAGGCCTGCTGACCGGTGATGTAACACCGTTTCACCAGTTGACGCGCGACACGAACGTCCACCTGAGCGTCACAGCGTGCTGACCCGGTGAAAGGCCGGCGGTACAGGTGTCCCGCGCGACCGGGTCGGTCCTGGGCGCTGCGTGCGCGCGTCCTCGGCGCACCTGTCCCGGTGCGGACACAGGCGAGGGAGCGCTCGCCGCTGCTCTGCCGCCGGACAGCTCTCGGCAGCGGACGATACAGACGGCGGGACGCTCGCCGCTGCTGTGCCGCCGGACAGCTCTCGGCAGCCGTGGACACAGACGGCGGGACGCTCGCTGCTGCTGTGCCGCTGGACAGCTCTCGGCAGCGGAGGACACAGACGACGGGACGCTCGCCGCTGCTGTGCCGCTGGACAGCTCTCGACAGCGGAGGGCACAGACGACGGAGCGCTCGCCGCTGCTGTGCCGTTGGACAGCTCTCGACAGCGGAGGGCACGGAACGACGGAGCGCTCGCGGCTGCTTTGCCGCCGGACAGCTTTAGACGGTGGAGCCCGACTCCAGCCGCGGTCGGATTACCGTGGTCCCGACGGCCGGTTCCACGAACGGCAGGCGGCGCGGCGGAACGGGACGGCACCCGAGGGACGGCCCGGCGCCGGCTGACGTCACTGACACATATGACCGGTGATGTCACTGACAGACCGATCACTGCCCATCGCCGCTCCACCAGGGTGCACAGGAAAAGACCGAGTCCAGCGCGGTCGGACGCAAGCCCCCACAGGAGAAAGTTATCCAAACCAATGATGGGGGATTAGGATATTGGATTAAAATGAATTGGGCTAACGAACAAAAATCAACTCACATCTTGCCAACAACAAGCAAAACTGCAATCCCAAGAAGTTATTTTCCGAAAGTACTAGCAAACGTAAAACGGAAATATTCGCATCTCAAGAGCTTTTTTGTCCAGCTGACCTCACTGAGCATATGATGTTCTAAGTGCTGTGATATTTCGTAAGGCACCAGTGGACGCGGAGCACTGGCATCTTACACGGATCATGGCAAAGCCAGCACTTTGCTGAAGGGCGAACGTGTGGCGATAGTAAGAGGCCACATGAACCTGATGTCGCAACTTTCTACCTCAAAACGGCAGTCTACAGTGGGTCAAGCCTCCTAAAGGTAATCTTCTTTCATACGGCACACCGAACCCCGCGGTAAAGCTCAAAAACACGAAGCAGTTGACCCTTTCCCTCTTAAATATATAAAGACGTTCACTTGTGGCACGGAGCGGTCTAGACAGATACAGAAATGTTTGATATGGACTCTGACGAACCTAACGCCAGGTAATTCACACCACCGGGAGGCATCGACAGCCAGCAGTCCATTCGCTGGAAAGACAGGCTTCAGGTATAAAAGGTCATCATCAGCCGACCGGCCGCTCGAAAGCATGACGCATCACGGACTGGCCGGTCAGAGGCATGGCGCAGCACAGCCTGGCCGGTCAGAGGCATGACGCACTACAGACTGGCCGGTCAGAGGCACGGCGCATCACGGACTGGCCGGTCAGAGACATGGCGCATCACGGACTGGCCGGTCAGAGGCATGGCGCATCGCGGACTGGCCAGTCAGAGGCATGGCGCATCGCGGACTGGCCAGTCAGAGGCATGGCGCATCGCGGACTGGCCTGTCAGAGGCATGGCGCATCGCGGACCGATCACAGATCGACGACGGCAGCGCTTCCACAAATCACAGCAGCTCGGTGTGTGACGTCACAGATCGGCCTGCCCTGCGAGTGCGGCAGTGTACAGCGGCAGTAGCGAACGCAACGCTTCGGGCTAAAGCAGGTAGAAAAGCAAATGCATGCGTAGTGCAGCGCCGCTCAATTACAGGCCACCTCCTACACGCCATCTGCAAGATGCAGCATTGCTTTCGGATCTGATGCGTGCAAGCAGGGCCTGGTGGACGTGGCGCTGGTCGATGCGCAAATCAATGGAGTCTTAAACTATAACTCCGGCACGCGCAAGGCTGATGGACCAGCCCTGATCGACACACAAAGGCCGTCACGGGCGGCTACACGCCTTTTTATTTGGCCGAGGACGGCTGCCGCGCTTCATGGCGTCACAGCCGAACCGAAACAAAGGATGATACCGTCCAATAAACACATGTTCCAAAACACCTTCCCAAGGTCAGCCGACGAGCTGGCCGATCGATTACAGCGCAATCAGGCCAGCGTGATTTGTGCGCAGACAGCGTCCCATCGAGGTCGCCAGGCCCGGCGGTCGACACGAGCGAGGCGTACCGGGCCGCATCCGTCCTGACCCCACACCCAGCGGCGCGGTGACCTGGGGTGACCGCCCATCCCCCCCCCCCCCCGACAGTGGGTGTGCTCCGGCGGCAGGCACACCCGGCGGGGCGGTGTGCCCCGGGCGCGGTATTCCCTAGGAAAGGCGGCCTGCTCCACAATGTACGGGAGACGCGCACTGGGGCGAAGCGTGGCAGGCGTGCCACGGGACGCGTGGCGGACGTGCGGGAGGCCCGCACCAGGGCGATGTATGGTAGGCACGTTTCCGGGCGGGGTTCGAGGGCGGGCGTGTGCCAGGACGAGGCATGGCGGGCGTGACCTGGGACGGGGCCAGTCCGGGGGCCGGTATGCACCGCCGGCTGACGGACGGCCCCGTCGCCCGTGACCGAGCCCCGGCCGACCCAGCCAGCCGGCCGCGGCGTTACGACACACCCCGCGGCCTTGACATTCACCGGCGACCCACATGTACCCATCCAGCGAGCGGCACCGTCGCGGCCCAGCGCCGACACCACGGTATGGTCAGGTGACACAGCTGTCAGGTGACACAGCTGTCACCTGACGGCAGTGACACAGCCGTCAGGTGGCACGGCTGTCACGTGACACGGCCGTCAGGTGACACAGTTGTTGGATGACACAGCTGTTGGGTGACACAACTGTCTGCTGACACAGCCGTTGGATGATTCAGCTGTCAAGTGACGCAGTCGTCAGGTGACAAAACCATCAGCACGGAGCATAGGGAACAACCGGCGGCGAGCCGCGCGCGCTCAGACCACGCAGACACGCACACGCGCTGGCGAGTGCGCAACCGACAGGGGCCGTACAGGCGGCTGCCGACGGCCGACGGCCGCCGCAAGGCGTGGCAAGTGGTCAGAAGCACTGACACGGGCCAGCCAGCCGCGGGGCACGTGTCACCGGCAGCAACCAAGCCAAGAACGTGCGTGGACACATTGCGCTGGCATTGCTGTTGTCTGTGACAACCTTGTTGATTTGAACCTTTCGGATTGACAAGATGAGGTCACTGCAGTAGGCTATGTCGCTACCAGTTGGCAGCTTACACGGAATCCTCTGCTGCCTCGACGCGTATGCTTAACGTTCCGATGGTCACGCTCAAGCCAGGTGCGCCATGTTTGGTAGAGCCCCGTGCCTTACCACACCTAAGACGGCGGCATCAACGCGCGTGAGTGAAGGATTAGGTAAACCTCATAGCACGACGTGCGGGGTTCTCAAATTGTAAGGGACGCGCATGTGTCGTGCAGTCCAACATGTGCGCATCCTTGGCATACGCAAGGCTTTAAGTTCCTGGCATTTTGGCATTGAGAGTTCGGAGAGCTTATTCTAACACTTATCGATCTTCAATGTATGCTCTGCAACGAGAGCTCCGTCAATACGAGCCAATACTTCCTCGATAACGTTTAACCAGTGACTCCTGGTCTGTTACAGGTCTATTGTCAGAATAAGACGTCCCGACTCACGATAATTCGCACTCTTTAGATTTGGGAAACGAATACGCCAAAACTTACAAGTTGTCCTCAGCAAAACTTGACGCAGCTCGAGGATATAACAAGTTTAACATGTCATTACACCGGCCCTTCCGAACCGCCACACGCCCCTTAAACTTTTGCGCCACACGCTCCTCCCGCAATGAAACAAACCAAGTAGCCGGTGGAACTTTACGACGGCGGAGTCGATACGGTCCGGGCAGCCGCGGCGTCATTTCCAGCTGCACGATCACTCAGCCGGCGGGCAGGCGCCACCCGGCGAGGCCGCAGCAGCGTCTCCGAGGCCCGCCAAAGCCCTGACGCCGCCCAGCGAGTCTGGGGCAGCATCTCCGAGCCCCACCCAAGCCCTGACGACACCCGGCGAGTCTGGGGCGCGTCTCCGAGCTCCGCTCAGCCCTGACGACACCCGGCGAGTCTGGGGCGGCGTCTCCGAACCCCGCTCAAGCCCTGACGCCGCCCGGCGAGTCTGCGGCGGCGTCTCCGAGCTCCGCTCAAGCCCTGACGACACCCGGCGAGTCAGGGGCGCGTCCGAGCCCGCTCAAGCCCCGACGAACTCTTCAAGCCCTGAAGCCGCGTAGGCAGTGGAGCCACGCGCCTCACGGACCGGTCGGGGGACAAGAAAGGCCGCCCTTCTCCGCAATCGGTCACTGATCGGGTATCTCCGTGCAGCGTGGAAAGCCGTTGGGTCACTTGTGGTCCGTATCGAAACCACTCACTCAGGGCGTCTAACGGCCGCAGCTCCACCAGCCTGCAAAGGGGGCGATTGAGACACAGAAAGAGAAGACCAAAACCAATCAACAACAGCGTCAAAAACACCTCCCTGCCTGCCGCACGTAAAACGTTGCATCCC